>NC_136247.1:29557500-29870000 GCF_053564925.1 Oryzias latipes | reverse complement strand
GAGTCAGCTTTAGGGAAAGGTGCTCCTGAATATCTGAACCGAAGCCTCTGGCCAGACCGTCTCTCTGTATCGCCTTTCTGTATCATCTATCTGTAGCGTCTCGCTGTATCATCTGGCATTATCGTCTGGCTGTATCGTCTCTCTGTAGCGCCTCGCTGTACCGTCTCGCTGTGCCGTCTCACTGTATCGTCTCTCTGTATCGTCTCGCTGTATCGTCTCGCTGTAGCATCTGGCTGTAGCGCCTCGCTGTATTGTCTGGCTGTATCGTCTGGCATTATCGTCTCGCTGTATCGTCTCGCTGTATTGTCTGGCATTATTGTCTCGCTGTATCGCCTGGCATTATAATCTGGCTGTATCGTCTCTCTGTGTCGTCTGGCATTATCGTCTCGCTGTATCGTCTGGATTTATCGTCTGACATTATCGTCTCTCTGTAGCGTCTGGCTGTAGCGTCTCTCTTTATCGTCTGGCTGCAGCGTCTGGCTGTAGCGTCTCTCTGAAACGTCTTGCTGTATCATCTGGCTGTACCGTCTCGCTGTATCATCTGGCTGTACCGTCTCGCTGTATCATCTCGCTGTATCGTCTGGATTTATCGTCTCTCTGTATCGTCTTTCTGTATTGTCTGGCATTATCGTCTGGCATTATAATATGGCTGTATCGTCTCTCTGTATCGTCTCTCTGTGTCGTCTGGCATTATCGTCTCGCTGTATCGTCTGGATTTATCGTCTGACATTATCGTTTCTCTGTAGCGTCTGGCTGTACCGTCTCGCTGTATCATCTCGCTGTATCGTCTGGATTTATCGTCTCTCTGTATCGTCTTTCTGTATTGTCTGGCATTATCGTCTGGCATTATAATATGGCTGTATCGTCTCTCTGTATCGTCTCTCTGTGTCGTCTGGCATTATCGTCTCGCTGTATCGTCTGGATTTATCGTCTGACATTATCGTTTCTCTGTAGCGTCTGGCTGTAGCGTCTCTCTTTATCGTCTGGCTGTAGCGCCTCGCTGTATCGTCTGGCTGTATCGTCTGGCATTATCGTCTCGCTGTATCGTCTCGCTGTATCGTCTCGCTGTATCGTCTCGCTGTATTGTCTGGCATTATTGTCTCGCTGTATCGCCTGGCATTATAATCTGGCTGTATCGTCTCTCTGTGTCGTCTGGCATTATCGTCTCGCTGTATCGTCTGGATTTATCGTCTGACATTATCGTCTCTCTGTAGCGTCTGGCTGTAGCGTCTCTCTTTATCGTCTGGCTGTGGCGTCTGGCTGTAGCGTCTCTCTGAAACGTCTCGCTGTATCATCTGGCTGTACCGTCTCGCTGTATCATCTGGCTGTACCGTCTCGCTGTATCATCTCGCTGTATCGTCTGGATTTATCGTCTGGCATTATCGTCTCTCTGTATCGTCTCTCTGTATTGTCTGGCATTATCGTCTGGCATTATAATATGGCTGTATCGTCTCTCTGTGTCGTCTGGCATTATCGTCTCGCTGTATCGTCTGGATTTATCGTCTGACATTATCGTTTCTCTGTAGCGTCTGGCTGTAGCATCTCTCTTTATCGTCTGGCTGCAGCGTCTGGCTGTAGCGTCTCTCTGAAACGTCTCGCTGTACCGTCTCGCTGTACCGTCTCGCTGTACCGTCTCGCTGTATCGTCTCGCTGTATCGTCTCGCTGTACCGTCTCGCTGTACCGTCTCGCTGTACCTTCTCGCTGTAGCGTCTCTCTTTATTGTCTCGCTGTAGCGCTTCGCTGTAACGTCTGGCTGTAGCGTCTGGCTGCAGCGTCTGGCTGTAGCGTCTCTCTTTATTGTCTGGCTGTAGCGCCTCGCTGTAGCGTCTCTCTTTATCGTCTCGCCGTAGCGTCTGGCTGCAGCGTCTGGCTGCAGCGTCTGGCTGTACTGTCTGGCTGTACCGTCTCGCTGTATCGTCTCGCTGTAGCGTCTCGCTGTATCGTCTCTCTTTATTGTCTGGCTGTAGCGTCTCGCTGTATCGTCTCGCTGTATCCTATGGCTGTACCGTCTCGCTGTATCTTCTCGCTGTAGCGTCTCTCTTTTTTGTCTGGCTGTACTGTCTCGCTGTAACGTCTCGCTGTATCGTCTGTCTGTAGCGTCTCTCTTTATCGTCTGGCTGCAGCGTCTGGCTGTACCGTCTCACTGTATCGTCTCTCTGTAGCGTTTCGCTGTACCGTCTGGCTGTAGCGTCTCGCTGTAGCGTCTGGCTGTAGCGTCTCGCTGTATCGTTTCGCTGTATTGTCTCGCTGTATCGTATGGCTGTACCGTCTCGCTGTAGCGTCTCTCTTTATTGTCTCGCTGTAGCGTCTCTCTTTATTGTCTCGCTGTAGCGTCTCTCTTTATTGTCTGGCTGTAGCGCCTCGCTGTAACGTCTCGCTGTATCGTCTGTCTGTAGCGTCTCTCTTTATCGTCCCGCTGTAGCGTCTGGCTGCAGCGTCTGGCTGTACTGTCTGGCTGTAGCGTCTGTCTGTAGCGTCTCTCTTTATCGTCTCGCTGTAGCGTCTGGCTGCAGCGTCTGGTGGCTGCAGCGTCTGGCTGTACCGTCTGGCTGTATCGTCTGGCTGTAGCGTCTGGCTGTAGCGTCTCTCTTTATTGTCTCGCTGTATCGTCTCGCTGTATCGTCTGGCTGTACCGTCTCGCTGTAGCGTCTCTCTTTATTGTCTGGCTGTAGCGCCTCGCTGTATCGTCTGTCTGTAGCGTCTCTCTTTATCGTCTCGCTGTAGCGTCTGGCTGCAGCGTCTGGCTGTACTGTCTGGCTGTACCGTCTAACTGTATTGTCTCTCTGTAGCGTTTCGCTGGACCGTCTGGCTGTAGTGTCTTGCTGTAGCGTCTTGCTGTAGCGTCTCTCTTTATTGTCTGGCTGTAGCATTTCGCTGTATCGTTTGGCTGTATTGTCTCGCTGTATTGTCTGGCATTATTGTCTCGCTGTTTCGCCTGGCATTATAATCTGGCTGTATCGTCTCTCTGTGTCGTCTGGCATTATCGTCTCACTGTATCGTCTGGATTTATCGTCTGACATCATCGTCTCTCTGTAGCATCTGGCTGTAGCGTCTCTCTTTATCGTCTGGCTGCAGCGTCTGGCTGTAGCGTCTCTCTGAAACGTCTCGCTGTATCATCTGGCTGTACCGTCTCGCTGTATCATCTGGCTGTACCGTCTCGCTGTATCATCTCGCTGTATCGTCTGGCATTATCGTCTGGCATTATAATCTGGCTGTATCGTCTCTCTGTATCGTCTCTCTGTGTCGTCTGGCATTATCGTCTCGCTGTATCGTCTGGATTTATCGTCTGACATTATCGTTTCTCTGTAGCGTCTGGCTGTAGCGTCTCTCTTTATCGTCTGGCTGCAGCGTCTGGCTGTAGCGTCTCTCTGAAACGTCTCGCTGTACCGTCTCACTGTATCGTCTCGCTGTACCGTCTCGCTGTACCTTCTCGCTGTAGCGTCTCTCTTTATTGTCTGGCTGTAGCGCCTCGCTGTATCGTCTGTCTGTAGCGTCTCTCTTTATCGTCTCGCTGTAGCGTCTGGCTGCAGCGTCTGGCTGTACTGTCTGGCTGTACCGTCTAACTGTATTGTCTCTCTGTAGCGTTTCGCTGGACCGTCTGGCTGTAGTGTCTTGCTGTAGCGTCTTGCTGTAGCGTCTCTCTTTATTGTCTGGCTGTAGCATTTCGCTGTATCGTTTGGCTGTATTGTCTCGCTGTATTGTCTGGCATTATTGTCTCGCTGTTTCGCCTGGCATTATAATCTGGCTGTATCGTCTCTCTGTGTCGTCTGGCATTATCGTCTCACTGTATCGTCTGGATTTATCGTCTGACATCATCGTCTCTCTGTAGCATCTGGCTGTAGCGTCTCTCTTTATCGTCTGGCTGCAGCGTCTGGCTGTAGCGTCTCTCTGAAACGTCTCGCTGTATCATCTGGCTGTACCGTCTCGCTGTATCATCTGGCTGTACCGTCTCGCTGTATCATCTCGCTGTATCGTCTGGCATTATCGTCTGGCATTATAATCTGGCTGTATCGTCTCTCTGTATCGTCTCTCTGTGTCGTCTGGCATTATCGTCTCGCTGTATCGTCTGGATTTATCGTCTGACATTATCGTTTCTCTGTAGCGTCTGGCTGTAGCGTCTCTCTTTATCGTCTGGCTGCAGCGTCTGGCTGTAGCGTCTCTCTGAAACGTCTCGCTGTACCGTCTCACTGTATCGTCTCGCTGTACCGTCTCGCTGTACCTTCTCGCTGTAGCGTCTCTCTTTATTGTCTCGCTGTAGCGCTTCGCTGTATCGTCTCGCTGTAGCGTCTGGCTGCAGCGTCTGGCTGTAGCGTCTCGCTGTAGCGTTTCTCTTTATTGTCTGGCTGTAGCGCCTCGCTGTAGCGTCTCTCTTTATCGTCTCGCCGTAGCGTCTGGCTGCAGCGTCTGGCTGCAGCGTCTGGCTGTAGCGTCTCGCTGTAGCGTCTCTCTTTATTGTCTGGCTGTAGCGTCTCGCTGTAGCGTCTCGCTGTATCCTATGGCTGTACCGTCTCGCTGTATCGTCTCGCTGTAGCGTCTCTCTTTTTTGTCTGGCTGTAGTGCCTCGCTGTAACGTCTCGCTGTATCGTCTGTCTGTAGCGTCTCTCTTTATCGTCTGGCTGCAGCATCTGGCTGTAGCGTCTGGCTGTACCGTCTCACTGTATCGTCTCTCTGTAGCGTTTCGCTGTACCGTCTGGCTGTAGCGTCTCGCTGTAGCGTCTCTCTTTATTGTCTGGCTGTAGCGTCTCGCTGTATAGTTTCGCTGTATTGTCTCGCTGTATCGTATGGCTGTACCGTCTCGCTGTAGCGTCTCTCTTTATTGTCTGGCTGTAGTGCCTCGCTGTAACGTCTCGCTGTATCGTCTGTCTGTAGCGTCTCTCTTTATCGTCTCGCTGTATCGTCTGGCTGTAGCGTCTGGCTGTAGCGTCTGGCTGTAGCGTCTCTCTTTATCGTCCCGCTGTAGCGTCTGGCTGCAGCGTCTGGCTGTACTGTCTGGCTGCAGCGTCTGGTGGCTGCAGCGTCTGGCTGTACCGCCTCGCTGTATCGTCTGGTGTAGCGTCTGGCTGTAGCGTCTGGCTGTAGCGTCTCTCTTTATCGTCCCGCTGTAGCGTCTGGCTGCAGCGTCTGGCTGTACTGTCTGGCTGTAGCGTCTGTCTGTAGCGTCTCTCTTTATCGTCTCGCTGTAGCGTCTGGCTGCAGCGTCTGGTGGCTGCAGCGTCTGGCTGTACCGTCTCGCTGTATCGTCTGGCTGTAGCGTCTGGCTGTAGCGTCTGGCTGTAGCGTCTCTCTTTATTGTCTGGCTGTAGCGTCTCGCTGTATCGTCTCGCTGTAGCGTCTCTCTTTATTGTCTGGCTGTAGCGCCTCGCTGTATCGTCTGTCTGTAGCGTCTCTCTTTATCGTCTCGCTGTAGCGTCTGGCTGCAGCGTCTGGCTGTACTGTCTGGCTGTACCGTCTAACTGTATCGTCTCTCTGTAGCGTTTCGCTGTACCGACTGGCTGTAGTGTCTTGCTGTAGCGTCTTGCTGTAGCGTCTCTCTTTATTGTCTGGCTGTAGCATTTCGCTGTATCGTTTGGCTGTATTGTCTCGCTGTATCGTATGGCTGTACCGTCTCGCTGTAGCGTCTTGCCGTAACGTCTCACTGTATCATCTGTCTGTAGCGTCTCTCTTTATCAGCACGCTGTAGCGTCTGGCTGCAGCGTCTGGCTGTAGCGTCTGGCTCCAGTGTCTGGTGGCTGCAGCGTCTGGCTGTACCGTCTCGCTGTATCGTCTGGCTGTACCATCTCGCTGTATCGTCTCGCTGTAGCGTCTCTCTTTATTGCCTGGCTGTAGCGCCTCGCTGTAACGTCTCGCTGTATCGTCTGTCTGTACCGTCTCTCTTTATTGCCTGGCTGTAGCGCCTCGCTGTAACGTCTCGCTGTATCGTCTCGCTGTAGCGTCTCTCTCTATTGTCTGGCTGTAGCGCCTCGCTGTAACGTCTGTCTGTAGCGTCTCTCTTTATCGTCTCGCTGTAGCGTCTGGCTGTAACGTCTCGCTGTATCGTCTGTCTGTAGCGTCTCTCTTTATCGTCTCGCTGTAGCGTCTGGCTGCAGCGTCTGGCTGTACCGTCTCGCTGTATCGTCTCGCTGAAACGCCTGTTAACCCTCTAGTGATCCAGTGGACATTCAGGCCCTCAGGAGAGCTGCAGCCACCAGAGGAGGACTTCTCAATAATGAGATGAGGAGAAAAGTGTGGCCCAAATTACTCAACATTAACGTGTTTGATCTTCCGCACAGACCTGGTCAGTAGACCTGCACCTTCTCCTCCACCCATCTCTATTTATCTGCCGCACACGGTTTCAGTTTCTTTCTACTGCAGGTCGAAATGGACGAGAGAAGCACACAGACTTCCAGCAGGTGGTTCTGGATGTTAAGAGGTCCATGAAGCGCTTTCCTAAAGGTAACGGCTGGTCTTTATAGCAGCTCCATTCATTCACCTCTACAGCAACACGAACTGGTTCCTGAAGGAAACATACAAGCAGAAAAGACAAAAACCAATGTCAAATATGATCTCCAGGAACAAATGTGTTGTTTTCTGACAGTCTGTTAAATAAAGTCATGAGAAGAATAAAAAATCCTCTGTAACCCTTGTGCTATCCTAGGCACTTTAACATTGGGAGTTGGGTCATCTAGACCCACTAGACCAGGGGTGTCAAACTCATTTTCACTGAGGGCTACATCAGCACAGTGTCTGTCCTCAAAGGGCCTGATATAACTTATACATGTAACTAAATGTAATGAAAAATAAATATAACTACTCCTTAATGTTGAACAACTCATTATTATTTGTTATAACTTTTTAAAGTAACAATTATAGTTGCATAGAAAACATATGTTTGCTTGTTCCTCCAGCATAAATCCTTTTAAATATGATTCGGTCAGGTTCGGTTATATGGACAGTGTTTAAGTCCTAGTTGCCCAATCTGATATTTCAAGTCAGATCCCCCCAGATATGAATACATACACACCAATTTTTAGTTATTATTTCAAGAAATTAAAAACTTTTATGCTCTCGCGGGTCAAATAAAATGACATGTCGGCCAC
This sequence comes from Oryzias latipes, assembly GCF_053564925.1. Lineage (NCBI taxonomy): Eukaryota > Metazoa > Chordata > Actinopteri > Beloniformes > Adrianichthyidae > Oryzias > Oryzias latipes. The sequence continues at coordinate 29,862,923 of NC_136247.1, read as the reverse complement.
ATTTGGCCCCTGGGCCTTGAGTTTGACACGTGTGCACTAGACAGTGCTCTGAACCTTTTTTCTTCAATGATTTGTGATCTTCACTGGTGTCCATGGATTACATGAAATCTTTCCACCTTTATCCACCTTTGTCATGGTAGGGAGAACACCTCAATGGAAGGGGGGGGGGGGTCATCTGGACCCCATAGGATAGCACAAGGGTTATTTATCTTTCACAGTGTTTATTGTCAATGTTCTCTTTAAATCCTGATAAATTCTCAGGTTGTCAGCCTTTAATGGCAGCTCTTTCCTGCGTTTTCTCTGTTTAAACTGATCAGGACTTTGGTTTTATGTTGGATTATTTTCTGTTTTCTGCTTTTTAAAAATGTGTCCTTTGCAAAACCTGGAAATGACATGCAAACATGTCAAGAGTTGAACTCCACAAAGTCAAGAACAACATGTGGATCTTTGGTGTTGATGTGAACCGGAAAAGCTGTTTTTGACAGCCGTCAATCCTAGGAAGTTTCGGTTGATGACGGTGTTACCTGTCAGCGTAAAGCCACAGATGAATGCTCCGCCCTCTCACAGGTATGCCGGCGGCAGAGAGAGACGCGCTGCAGGAACAGCTGATCGACATCATCCTGGAGGTGTTGAAACGTAACTCTCAGCTGCATTACTACCAGGGTTACCACGACGTGGCCGTCACGCTTCTGCTGGTGGTTGGAGAGCGGATGGCCATGGCCATGCTGGAGAAGTTATCCAACCATCACCTCAGGTGTTTGCTCTGACCTGGTCTCACTGGAACCTGAACCTGGTGGTGGAAGGAAGTGACTGTCTGTCATCTCTGATTACAGGGATTTCATGGATACAACCATGGACAGCACCAAACACATTTTGAACTACCTGATGCCCATTCTGGAGCAGGTGGATGCAGAGCTACACGACTTCATGACCAGGTAGTGGCGTGTGGACGTGGTGCTGCACCTTATTCTGCCACTAGAGGGCGCCGTGACACCTGTTTCTGATCCGTTCACAGCAGGAAAAAGTCCTCAGAACTTCCTCTGAATTATGAAAGATGCTCCAGTTCAGGGGTGATAAGTGGAGGAATAAAGAAACCAGGCAGATTTTTCAAAAATCAGCACAACACAATTGTTCTGCGTTTAGACGCCTGGAATTAAGGGTTTAATGTCGTTTGTTGTGTTTGGTTCACTTTATGTCACAGAGTGTGTGAGTTGACCTTTCATTCTCCTCTTTAGTTCACTCTTTTCTCATCCACATCAAAAATACCAGATTCTTAGAATGTTGTTTAATGAGAAACCAGAACAGTTTGGACTATGAGGGCTTCCGTACCAAAAACACCAGCTCCACCTTCTACTTTTCACTCAGTTATTTACTTTATCTGGATGAGAAATAGAATTTTTTGTCAATAAATATATCTGTTTGAATTCCCCTGAAAGCAAATCCAGAACCAGTCAAATCTGGATTTCTCAGGCAAACCACTGATGAGAAAACGTCCCACAACAGTCAAACGCAGAAGTTTCCATTGAACGGGTTTGGATCAGAAACTCGCGCGGTGCCTTCAAACTCCGGCCTCTCGGTCCGTTTTTCTGTGCTGAGAAGAAACCGATGGAATCCAGCATCAGACCTGCCTGCCGGCGTCCTGTGGAGATCTGCTCCAACGTTTTCAAAGGCTTTGATTCCTGAACCACGCTTTGGGTGAGGGTGTCTAAGCATGCAGGCGTGGGAACGCCCCTAAAGCAGAGGAGTCCCAGGAGGAAACCGTCCGTTTCCTTCAGGGTTTCACCCGTGATCAAAGAACACATGAGAACCTCACACATGCGGGGGAGAGCTTGATTATTTTTGGGGATTTTGTTTTTCAGGGCAGAAGTTGGAACCATCTTCGCTCTTTCCTGGCTCATCACATGGTTTGGTCACGTGTTGTCAGAGTTCAAGCACACGCTAAGACTCTATGACTTCTTCCTGGCCTCCCATCCTCTGATGCCCATTTACCTGGCTGCTACGGTAAGAGGAGGTCCCTGCAGAGCGGCTGCGCCGTCATTGGTCCGAGCCTCAGCGTCCGCGCCGCGTCTCTGCTTTCAGATTGTTCTCCACAGAGAGCAGGAGGTGAAGCAGACGGAGTGCGACATGGCCATGGTGCACCACCTCCTCGCTCACATCCCTGAAGATCTGCCGTTCGAGCTGCTGATTGGCCGAGCTCAGGGCCTGTTTGACTGCTTTCCTCCACCTTTACTGGCCAAACAGGCGGCGCTGCAGTCCAGAAACAGGTGAGCCGAAGTTTGACTTTGGCTTTAAAGGTTGTTTAAGATTTGACTTCATGAAACAGGACAGCACCAACTTATTTTAAGAAAATCAGCGCGATGAAGCGTGTAAATCCCTGACCACAGACTAACTTCCCGTGTCTTTGTCCAGTCTGTCCATCAGCAGCTTCCAGGCCTTTCAGCTGTCCACCCTCCATCAGAGGCCAGACTCTGTCCTCCAGCGCCTCACCAGGACTCGGAGCTCCGCCTCCTGCAGACACGGTACAGAAACTCGCTCCGTTGACTACATAACGCAGAGTTGATGCCGGCGCTGTTGGTCAGAAACGTTTTTGGCGCCGGCCATCATTCTTCAGAACACGAGCAACCGCCATCCCCTTTGGACCAATGAGCATGCAGTAAAGAGCGGCTGAAGCGCCCTCATCAGACCAATCAGGATCAGATGGAATGAGCCAGAGCCATGAATTATTCCCACAGGTTTCTGCAGCTCAGCAGGATCTGCCAGATTGACTGTGATATACATGCAGTCAGGAATGTTTAAGGATGAAGAGCGTCTGAGGAAAACGCACATCTGATTAAGCTGTGGTCAAAACCACACGCAGGACGATCTGGGGGGGAACCCGGATTTGAAACGGCAACGTCTGATGAAATGCAGTTATGACCATGTCAATAACTATCACATGGTTCTAATCCTTTATTAGACACAACAGAGTAAAGAGTTACTCTCCCTGAATGATCAGCTGCAGCTTTAGTCCAGACGGCTCCATGTTCTGATCAACAGAAACAGGAAAGTTTATAAAGCAGAAAATGACGCCATCCGGGTCCAGGTTTTGTCACCATGGTTACGAGCAAATGCTTCGTTTTGTTTTGATTTCTTATCCTCTTTTTTCCTGATAAACAACATCCAACAGAGAAAAAAACCTTTCTTTCTACATTTCTGCTTTAAGATAAACAGATTTTTGTTCTAGGGGACTTGAAAAGCTGCCTTTAAAAAGTCGCTACTTTAAGGATTCTATTATTTTTTTAGGCTCAAAACTCTGTCAGTTGGTTTGTCACCAAAGAATTCTTCATTTGATCAAAGTTCCACTTTTGTTGCGATTTGATTTTTTAAAAGGAGACCTGTCAATCAGACCTGACTCTTTGGTGTTGATGCCCAGCCGCATTGTTTCCGGGGTTTTCCCGCTCAGTCTGACGGGAAACTGGATTCGCTGGAATTCTCATCTCCTCTTCCTGTCTGCTCCGCCTCACAGACGTGCGGGCCGTAGCCGGGGACGACGGCGAGCTGTGGCGGCAGGGCAACAGGATAGTGAAGGTGGCAGTGTGGGGGCTCTCTGCGACGCTGGGGGCCGCCGTGTTTGCTGTAGCTCAGACGGCCATGGACTGGGGGCCCGAGGCGTTCCTTCAGCTGTTCTGATGTGATGGTGGGGGCAGACGATGGACGGACGCCGCCACGCTGAACCGACAGGATGTAGGAGCACAGACCCGCAGGTCGTCACTCCCGGGTCAACTGAAGCCACAGCAGCTGATGCAGCATCAGTCATCAGTACCGGCTGGTATTGGAGGCCGCAGCTTTGACAGCTTCCTGTTTCCTGTTGAACACATCTGGTCGGTTTGTAGAAGAATGATTGAAAATTCAGATCCCAGCAGAAAAGACTTCAGAGAAATGGATAAAACCAAAGCTAGACATGAGCGTCTAGACAGCATGTGGCTGAAACAGAACCGCCACTGGACCATCGGGGGACACTTGGTGGTAATTCTGCCCAAAGTCCTGTTATCCAGAAGCCTGTGGTTCTGGTCAGCTGTTGGTCCACCCCCTCTAAATTACCTGATCACTCATCAGCTGATAAATTTTTTTTTAGTTTTTCATGATTGTTTTCTGCGTTTAATGGAGGTTAGAGAAGAGGGCGGAGCTTCTGTGAAAAGCTTTAGGTCGGAGAGCGATGGAAGAGGGCGGAGCTTCTGTGAAAAGCTTTAGGTCGGAGAGCGATGGAAGAGGGCGGAGCTTCTGTGAAAAGCTTTAGGTCGGAGAGCGATGGAAGAGGGCGGAGCTTCTGTGAAAAGCTTTAGGTCGGAGAGCGATGGAAGAGGGCGGAGCTTCTGTGAAAAGCTTTAGGTCGGAGAGCGATGGAAGAGGGCGGAGCTTCTGTGAAAAGCTTTAAGTCGGAGAGCGATGGAAGAGGGTGGAGCTTCTGTGAAAAGCTTTAGGTCGGAGAGCAATGGAAGAGGGCGGAGGTTTTGTGAAAAGCTTTAGGTCGGAGAGCGATGGAAGAGGGCGGAGCTTCTGTGAAAAGCTTTAGGTCGGAGAGCGATGGAAGAGGGCGGAGCTTCTGTGAAAAGCTTTAAGTCGGAGAGCGATGGAAGAGGGCGGAGCTTCTGTGAAAAGCTTTAAGTCGGAGAGCGATGGAAGAGGGCGGAGCTTCTGGAGGTTCTGCGCTCTGGTCCTAAAGGTTGGTCAGTATTTTCCTGTCTGTGGAGAACCACATCCACCCGGAACAGCAGATGTTTTTTCTCGGTACCGCGGCTCTGTTCACAGCTTTATGATAGAGAAAACTCTCAGATCAAGTTTGTTGAATCCTAAAGTCGTCTCCTGTGGAGGGAAAGGGGGGGCTTTCCAATCAGCTGTTCCGGCAACTCTTACTTTGAAATATTCATCAGCTTCCTGTCACATTTAGCCCATTTTCTCCAGCTGCTAGCTTCACTGGAGTGCCCCCCCCGTGGATCTGTTGCTTCGTCTGGGGTGGGGGGGTTCCAAGCTGTGGTGGAAACCATGACTTTCTGAAACTCCTGATTTTCTAATTGGTTTGATTCAATCTGTTTGAGATTTTAAAAATGTGGCTTTAAAAGTTTGAAGGTTTTCCAGCTGAGTTTCTGCTGTGAAGTGTATTTTTGGTGAGACTGGAGTTTTATTTAGATAGAGGTTTTATGAAATCATTATTGGATGGAGAGAAATGTTTCTAATCGGCAGTGAAGGCTTCATCTGGACGCACCCGTCAGCCTCACATGACATCTGCTGGAGTTCTTCATGTTTTTCAGAGAAGACTTTTTATGTTGCCTAAAATAAAGCTGTTTTATGTCTGAGACTTTTGTGGGTCTTCATTCAGCATTGTGTTGTGGTGGATTTTGTAATGGTTCCGTATCGCTGATCCCTCAGAGTCCAGAGTTCTGGCCGGGCGGCTTCGTGGATCCCATTGGGCCCTGGAGGACCTTCAGGTCAACAACCAAACAGCAGGACTTTACCGAGCATCTCCAGAGAATCTCCCTGTGGTTTTTGGCCGTGCTGAGCTTCCACTCAGATGCATCTCAGCCCCACATTTGGATGGAGACTCCTCAGCCCGGGACAGCCTGGACAGGAGAGTCCGTCCAATCCTCAGACCTCAGAACCAGGAACAACGGGGGTTTCTGCCAGGTGGTGGAACCGTGGACCTGCTGCACACCCTGGACAGCAGGGGGGGTCAGAATCCAGGCCTCCACGGCCGCTGTCCAACACGTTTTCTGACCGGCCATTGAAGCTCCTCTTTGGCTAAACACACCTGATCCAGGTGATTTCTGGAACCAGCAGGAGGCCGGCCCCCCAGGGCTGGAGTTTGACACCCCTTTTAAGGGTATATGCAGCAGGAGCTCCGGTCACACAGAGACCCCCGGCCTCAATCAGCTTGTTCACCCGGAGAGAGCTTGGAGTAGAACCGCTGCTGCTCCACATCCAGAGGAGGCGGTTGAGGTGGCTCGGGCATCTGGTCCGGATGCCCCCTGGACGCCTCCCTGGGGAGGTATTCCAGGCATGTCCCGCTGGGCGGAGGCCCCAGGGAAGATCCAGGACTATGTCTCTCAGCTTGTTTGGGGAGTTCCTATGCCCCCCGATGGATCGAAGAAGATGGATTGAATAAATGAAAATGTTGGGATGCTGTGGAATGAAGGGAAAATGGAAGATGCAGCACATGCAGGTGATGGGGTTTTGGTTGTAATTGTAAGACTTTTTTGTGTTGTCATCATTCCCCGTATTGGAAGACAAAATAGTTTTACTGCGACAGACTGGCGACCTGTCCAGGATGGCCCCTGCCTTCGCCCGTGAATGGTTGGGATAGGCTCCAGCAGCCCTGAAGGGACAAACGGCTAGAGGATGAATGAACAAAAAAAAAAACGTCTTAGTAACATCTTGGAACGCTTGATGTCAGTTAAAGTTTCTGTCAGCAGTTCTCATAAGATAAGTGTTTAATTTTCAGATATCGGTAACATCATTCGTCTCCCAGCAACACCTAAGTACGTCTGTGGTCAAAATGGACATTCGATCAACGGTTGACTGCCTGAACCAAAAGCTCCATTTGAGCAGAGACGGTTCTGGAGACCGTCGGGCTCGGCGCCTTATGAGGACCTGATTCCTGCTTCTGGCTCTTGGCGTGGAATTCAACCTCCACCTGCTTCTCGTGTCCTTTTGCCTCCTGCAAAAATGTTCTGGACGTCCCTCAACACCGGCTCTGTGTTTCTGTGTGGCAGAAAGAAAGCCATGACTGAAGAATACATGCACACATGTATGTGTCCAGATGCCGGATTGATCCCCGTCTTCATCAATTGTTTATTTTCTGTTCTACACTTTACAAAGTCTAAACCTTTAGGACCCAAACCCGTTTAGGCGACACCGAGCCTCACCGTCTGACCCCCATGTCTGTGACTGAAGGACGACACGTCTGCAGAAATCCCACACGTGAACCAGGAGAACATGCAAACTTCACACAGGAGAGAATCCGGGTTGGACCTGGTGCAAACCACTACACCACCGGCCAACCCTGTGCAGATACACAAAGTTCTTCTGGACATATTTGATCTATTCAAAGCATTGATGCCTTAAAGCAAATTAACCTCATGTTCCAACCAGACCATTCATGGCAGATTTGGGTTTGGACACAGACCAGTGCCGGATTTGGACCCAGACCGGTCAAGGTTTGGACACAGGCCAGTGCCGGATTTGGACCCAGACCAGTCCAGGTTTTGACACAGACTGGTCCAGGTTTGGACACAGACCGGTCCAGGTTTGGACTCAAAAGCTGGACTAAATTTCAGACAGGTTTCAGTTCTCGGGTTTCCACAGAACCTCTGGGTTTGTTCCGGGTTCTCAGTGGATTTTCTCTCATTGGTTCTGCTTTTGCCAAAAAAAGTTTCAAATCTATTTTTTCTATTTTCTTATATCCGACTCAGATGATATAAAGCCGTTTTTTTCCCGTCTGTTCTCCACGTTACTGTCAGGTTGTTTCACTCGTTAATCAGTTGAAGAAATGAGGTCAGAAACGTGTTTTTGTGTGCGTTCAGAGAGAAGACAGTGCTGCACATCTGTCCACGTGACCCCAGGGAGTCCATCAAAGACGGAGAACCGCAGAACATCAGAGACCGGAGGGGAGACGGACCGGTCCTGGAAGAGAACCAACATGACATCTGCTACAAAGTCTTGAGGATCGGAGGTCCAGATGTTTACCAATTAGCTGAAGGGATGCGGGTTCTGGTTCTGATGGGGAGTCTTAGGAGATGCTGGTTCTGGTTCTACTTAACTATGAGAGACAAAATAATAAAAGAAATCCAGGAAATCACTTTGTTTGATTTTTATAGAATTTATTTGTAAGTCTGGTGGAAAATCAGTATTTGGTCAATAACAAACCAGCTAGATTTCTGTCTCTCACAGACCTGTAACTTTTTGTGTAGAGGATCTTGTGTCCTCCACCTGTTCCCTGGATTAATGACACCTGTTTGAACTGGTTATCTATAGAAAGACACCTGTCCACAACCTCAAACCGTGGAAATGTAAAGGTGGTTTCAGGTTTAGACCACGTTTATAAGAAACCAGACCAACTGCAGCTGAAACTCTAGAAGCTGAAAGTTCTTTAGCTTTTTCATCCTCACTCAGCCCAAAGTGTCAAAATACTCTGCATTTCCGACCCCTGGGCCCCATTAGCTCTATTCATACATAATGGTGGCTCCTTTCTGTGTGCGTTAGGTCTGCTTGTCTTTGGGGAATGACCTCTGTGTTTCTCGCACATGACCTCTCTTCCTCCCATCGGTCCAAACCTATGCCGACCTTGGTTTGGTTTCTATGGACACCGAAGGAATTAAGAAGCAGTGCAGAGACCTTTGGGTTGGTGGACGTAAAGCTTTATGTTAAGATGGAGAAGCTGTTTAAAGAGAATAATGTAGTAGATCTGCTGCACCACTGACTGATTATTTCTACCTGTGGGAAAGAAAGGATTTGATCCTTTCATTCTGGAAACCTGCCCAGATCCGCGCTGCTCTAACCTGAAACAGGTGAGATTGGCTCCAGCAACCCCAGCTAGAACAAAGATGTTACAGGAATTTAGGGTGGGGGTTTCAATGGGATTCTATTCATGAAGCTCAGTAAAAATAATAAAGACGTGTTTTCTTCTCAAACAATAGAGATTGATTCTCCAAAGTCAGAGCTCCAGATCTGGTGTGTTTGCAGGATAAAGAGAGAGACAGGAGGAGGAGAGCAGACAGCAGCTCAGTCATCAGACTGATTGGCTTCAGGGTGGGAGGAGCTGTCTAAACAAAGAGTCTGATTGGTAGGTTGAAATATAATGACAATGATTGGGATTGGTTGGATCTCACAGCCATGTCTTGGTCAACCACAACAGAACTGGTTCTTTCTCGTTCAGTTGGTCCGACTGAGGTGAAAACCGATTTGGACATTTCTGGAACTTGAAGAAGATCTGTCGTCATGCCTGCTGCACGTGAAAACTCTGTACCATTGAACGACCAGTAGACAGTTTCACTTTATTGTTGTCCTCCGTTCCTGTATTTCAGTTTGTTTGGACGCTGTGATCCTTTGAACAGTGAACAAGAAGATAGACGAATCAGTAACATGCACTGAAATGAAAAAGCTCCATGTTTTTACGAACCTTTTTAAATTCAAACATTTTAGTGGTCTAAAGGTGGTTCTGAGGTGGTGACAGGAAGTAGATCTTTGAGGCTGACACTTTACGTTTGAGTTGTTAGCAGATGTTCCACAAATGGTAAATCTTTGATTAAAATGTCTATAAAGACTCTCATTCATCCAGGTAGATTCCATTTATTTATGGGTTTATAGGTTTATTCTTCCATTGATCTACGGCAGTGTTCTGAAACCCAAACAAACCGGACCAGTTCCACCGTTAACAGCTGAAAGAGATGACCAGTTTGGGGAGGGAGTCACTGGCTCCCCAACCCCCAGGTCAGGACAAAGGACTCTTAACGACCCGAAACCATGTAGGCTAAGTTGACAATTCCATCCAGTTTCAGGTCTGACTCCTCTCCCATGAGCGGATATATACCAGCTCTTTTACCAGCTAATTCAGAATTGACAAAGCCTCTTGGATAAGAGATGAAACGTCTTCTAACTTTAAAACCAAGTCCAGATGACATCCCCTAAACCTACTTGGATTAAAAATATTAGACATAAGTTAAATCAAGTTATTCCTACTATCAGCCCAGAACAGGTTGAAGCGGTAGAAATGGAGGCATCCATAGAAACCTCTGTAACATTAGACTGCTTCACTGCTGTGGATCAAGTGGAAATAACATCAGTTATTACGTCCTCCAAATCCTCAACGTGTCTGTTAGACCCAATTCCCACTAGACTTTTTAAAGAAACTTTTCCCCTAATTTATGATCCCATATTAACAATGATAAATACCTCTCTGGATACGGGTTACGTGCCACAGTCTTTTAAATATGCAGTTGTTAAACCTCTTCTGAAAAAGCCCAGTTGGATCCTAGCATCTTGGCCAACTATAGACCGATATCAAACCTGCCCTTTATTTCTAAAATCCTAGAAAGAGTTGTAGTTAAGCAGCTTTACTGCCACCTACAGGACAACAGCCACTTTGAAGACTTTCAGTCGGGGTTTAGACCTCACCACAGTACGGAAACTGCACTAGTTAGAGTCTCTAATGACTTGTTATTGGCCTCAGAAAAGGGACTACTTTCTATTCTGGTCCTGTTGGACCTCAGTGCAGCCTTTGACACTATCGACCACAGTATTTTACTCCATAGATTAGAGCAGGACATAAGGATCAGAGGATCTGCTCTCCAGTGGTTTAAATCCTATCTGTCCGATAGGTATCAGTTCGTTAATGTAAATGGCCATTCCTCTCAGTGCACTCGAGTCAACTATGGAGTCCCACAGGGCTCAGTCTTGGGACCGATCCTGTTTATGCTTTATATGCTACCCCTAGGAAACATAATCAGGAACCACAGCATTAATTTTCATTGTTATGCCGACGATACGCAGTTGTATTTATCCATGAAGCCTGACCAGAATGACCAGATAGAGAAACTGAACGCCTGCATCAGTGACATCAAGACCTGGATGACAATTAATGACCTCCTCTTGAACCCAGAAAAAACTGAGGTCATTATACTAGGTCCTAAAAACCTCAGAGATGCTCTGTCTGATCAGATAGTCTCCCTGGATGGTATAAGTATAGCCCCCAATTCCACAGTTAGAAACCTTGGGGTTTTATTTGACCAGGATTTATCATTTAAGGCTCACATATCTCAGGCGTGTAAAACTGCCTTTTTTCACCTGCGGAATATTGCTAAGATCAGAAATCTACTTTCTAAGAGTGATGCTGAAAAACTCATCCATGCATTTGTTACGTGGAGGCTGGATTACTGTAACTCCTTGTTAGCAGCGTGTCCTAAGAGTTCCTTAAGAAGTCTCCAGCTTGTTCAGAACGCAGCAGCTAGATTGTTAGCTGGAACTAGCAGAAGAGATCACATCACTCCTGTGTTGGTTTCACTTCACTGGATCCCAGTTGATTCTAGAATCAAGTTCAAGATCCTCCTGTTAACCTATAGTAATATTATTATATTAAAAAAATATTAATATATATCCTAGATTACATATTGTGGACAGAGTATTGAGGCTATTGTAAAATGCAGCGGTTTTTCCAAGCTACCAGTAGCTTGGAAAAGCTTTAAATTGTGTTTAACATTTTAATTTTTTTTTTGTAAATGTGAGCTGAGTTTCATCGCATCACAAATGTCAACCTGTGAAAACGGTTTTATTTTGACCTGGACAGACGCAGAGGATGCTGATCTTTTTGAGACAGAAGGCAGCACGAACCGGAAGGCTCTATGCGACTTTCTGCACCTCTATGATAAACAGGTGAGGTGTAACTGCATGGCATGATCAACATTATGCATTAGTATAGCTAAAAGAAGGGGCTGACTTGGATCGGTTCATATTAATCACTGAGCGTTTCTAATTCAGTGAATGACTGTAAATGTTTACTTCATTGGAGAAAAAATCATCAACGTTGATCCAAATGCATTTGTAAATATGAATTTAATGTCATCTTATGTATGGTGTATTTTTTGAAATAACTGTACAATTTTAAGATAATTAAAAAGACTAGATGAACTGAACTGAGCCAGACCAAAGGGTGCAGTCATTTGAAATATGTTTGCCATATTAATTTGTCTTTGTCTCTGTGCAGCAAGAGCAGACTGCTGATGTCACAGGTACTCCTGTCCTGTACTGGCTTCTAATATACAAACGTGAGGAGGACCCACAGTTCTTCAAAGTTTGGAATGTAAGTACTTTATGACGGATAATGTTTTATTCACTAAATAGTACCAGTGACAGTGTGCTGGTTAATACTCCAGCTGTGTGGGTAATACAACTTAACCAGAAAGTCGTGCCAAAGCAATGTTATGTGGCAAAGCACATGGTCTCCTAAAATATTGCACTCCAGCTCATCTGTGCTCCTGTACCTGACCGTGGACCTCGCCTCTGGCTCGTCTCTGGCCCACAGCCGTCCCCTATTTCATCTGGATGACGCCAATCTGCTGGACTTTAAAAATGCAGTTGTTGAACTAGAAAATGTAATTCTTCTCAAAGAGTTCTGGTACATCGCCTGTCCGTCCTGGGGGAGGAGTCTTTTTCTTTTTTTTTTATAAAGGAGTTTTTCCTTACTGTGTAAGAGGGTCTAACGGCAGGGATGCCCAGTTTAGTTTAGTCTGTTTAGTTTAGTTTAGTTTAGCCAATACCTAATGTAGTATGATTTCATGTTCTTGTACAATTGCCGGTATGAAGCCCATGGAGAAGACTTTTGTTGTGACATAGGACTATATAAATAAAATTGAACTGAATCTTTGCTCTTAACCCTTGTGCTATCTTAGATGACCCCACCCTTCCATTGATGTGTTCTCCCTACCATGACAAAGGTGGATAAAGGTGGAAAGATTTCATGTAATCCATGGACACCAGTGAAGATCACAAATCATTGAAGAAAAAAGGTTCAGAGCACTGTCTAGTGGGTCTAGATGACCCAACTCCCAACGTTAAAGTGCCTAGGGTAGCACAAGGGTTAAGTTGCATTGGCAAGAAGGTGACATTCTTTCCAGCAGGTTGTGTCATTTTTATGGAGATGTTCTGTGCTGTAGTTGAAAAACTGCCCCATAACAAAGACACAACCTGGTGGAGAGTAACGAGTGCTAACTGTGAGAGCATGACATCAGGAAAGAGTTCCAGAGGGTGAATAGTAGGTAAGAAGCCGGGGCAGATGGAATTCCTGGACGTGTCCTGAAAGGTGCTGACCATCCAGCACAAGCTGAGAGTTATGTTGGTGAAACTGGTTAGGTGGAGGGAGGGGTGGGGTTTGGGGGAATAAATGTGATCCTCTTTTCAGATTGTCATGTTACAAAAGCTTTTGTGCATTTTTTTGTGTACAGTGCCTTATGGAATCATGAGGACTCTTACAAGTAATACAAGTGATTTCATTTGATTTCATATTATATAAGCTCTGTTCTTCCAGATCCTTTTCAAGCAATGTGACTTTAGTTAATGATCACTGTATTTAATTAAGCAAATGTGATTTAAGTGACGTTTTTGTTTTATTTTCTGTCTTTTAAATCTATGCATTTCATCATTTCTGTAATGAGTTTGATAAATGTTTAAATTATTTATTACTTTGACTACAATGCTTGAAATCATTAATTTAAATCAATTTTAATAATTTTCCTGATGTGTAATTTCTGACCTTCTCTTAAAATGTAAATTTCAGGTTGTAGTTTTTGCATAAAGTTTTCTTCCCTCAAACGATCAATTCTCTCTCTTTAATACTACACTGTTTTTTTTTCATTTGCAGATTAAAGAGTCACCAGAGGCAGACATCAGCAGCACCTCTGTTGGCATTCTGACCGTCAGCAACAACAACACAAGTTCAGTGCATGTCTGTCCGCTCAGTACAGCGGTTGTGGTGGAAGATGAGCTTGTGGTAGGCGACATTCCCAAATGGGTATTTTTGATCGCTAATGTTTGTAGGGAAAGGGCAGCCTAAGAAAAGACAGTTTTATGTGGGAAAAGTGTAAAAAAAAAAGGCTGATTAACAATTTTTGCTTTTCTTGAAATGTAAGAATACTCTTTTTTATAAAGTTGTATAAGGAAATGGTGTAAAAAAGATTGGTGTTCATTTTTTGCTTTTCTTGAAGACTTATTTTTTTTTAATGGCTTGTGCACTTTTTCTTAACACAAATTGTACAGTGTTTTACATTTTCTAGTACCACAAGTTGTTCAAATGTACTTGTGTTGTTGTTGTTTCTCTTTCGGCTTTTCCCATCAGGGGTCGCCACAGCGAACGAGTCGCATGTACTTGTGTAAGGTGGTTTAAAAATAAACTTGCATTTACAATTCTGCCTCAGTTTTTCTTTTGTAAGAATGGCCCTGACTAAGAAGGATAAATAAGACTCAGTTTAGACTTCAAATGATTAATTTTGAGTTGAGATATATTAAAGTTTTTTAGTTAATTAACTAATGTATTAAGGTTCAGTAAAAACAAAATATTCTAGTTCAGTAAAGTAAGAATCTTTAAGTTAGTTAAATAAAAAGTTATAGTTTAATTTTAGTTAAATTGTTTTATTTTATTCAACTCAAAGATTTTAAGTTCAAATAACTTATACTTTTTAAGTAAGTCAACTTAAAAATTATTATGTAATCTGTTTCCTCAAAAATTTTGAGTTCACTGAACTTATTCGGGTTTACAGTGTTGAAGGCCTTACATGGACTGGCCCCGTCCTATATTAAGGACCTCATAGTCCCTTACCATCCAATCAGAACACTTCACTCACTAAATGCAGGACTGCTTGTGGTTCCTAGAATTAGTCAAAGTACGGTTGGAGGTAGAGCGTTTAGCCACCAAGCCCCTGTTTTATGGAATAAACTCCCAGCTCATGGAAGAGAGGCCGACTCAGTTTCTACATTCAAAGTTAGACTGAAAACATTCCTCTTTGGACAGGCTTATTGTCAGACTAGTAAGTATTCAGAGATTATTTAACTTAATGTTAATTTGTTTAAATTAAACTTAATAATAACTATTTCTTTTAAAAGGCTGCTAGAAGTTGAAGCTGGGGTAACTATGGTGCACTGGGGTTCTGTCCTCTTTTCTCATCTACTTCTACCCTTCCTCTCCTCTATTCTTGATCATTATTCATCATTTAGTTCTCCATGCCTCTGTTTGGTGCAGTGATTCATGTATTGTCCCTCTTTTCCTCTCCCCTCCTGGGGAGTGGGAGTGCTTCCAGACTCCAGTTGGCTCATCCGTGCTCCTGTTCCTGACCGTTTACCTCGTCTCTGCTCCTGCTCCTACACCTGGCTGTGGTTCCTGTCTCCGGCTCGACTCGCCCCCTGACTGTCCCCCCAACCACGGCTGGATGAAGCTCGTCTGCTGGACTTTATATATGTAGTTGTAGATTTAGATAAGTTAATACTTCTCTAAGAGTTCTGGTAAATCGCCTGTCCGTCCTGGGGGAGGATCCCTCCTTCATGTGGACACCCCTGAGGTTTCTTCGTTTTTTCCAGAATCCGTTTTTTTTGGGAGTTTTTCCTTACCGCGAAGGGGGGTCTAAGGGCAGGGATGCCAGTATAGATTAGTCAGTTTGTTAGTTCATTTTAGTATTTTCCTATTGAACTCTTTGTATTCATGATCCTTTTGAGTTCATGTTTCACTTTGAAGCCCATCGAGACGCCTTCTGTTGTGATTTTGGGCTATACAAATAAAATTGAATTGAATTAAAAATGGATCCTGGTCTGGAGTTTACCCCGGACTGCTTGGTTGTTTAGTAGCTTCTTCCACCTCAAACAGCCGATTGACATCAAGGTCATTCCTGAAAACATGGATCCATGTCCTCTGAACCCCCCGGAGTCAGTCAGTCCGTCATTATCTGGACAATTAAAAAACATGAACAGTAATCTTCTCCTGGTTGGTTTTCTGTGCATTTGGGAATTCATGTGAAACCTTTCAAACGTTTGAGGGCTTATGCATCCCTACACCTTCTGACAGTGTAACCGCATCTGAATGTAGCAAAAACTAAGTTTGTAAAGGAGCCGATTATCTGCTTGTGTTTTTAAATCTGTTCTAAATGTGCGACCGTTTTGTTTCCTAACAGCACATTCTGTTGTTTGTTGCTCTGAAGTTGAGTCCTGGACTTAAAGTCTTTGAAACCTTCCTCTGCTCATCTTCATCAGTCTCTTCATCATCTGCATTTGTTATTTTGTATGTTCTTGTTTGTAAAACTTGTTGTTGTTTCAGTTGTGTAACTTTTTCTTGCGTGCTTGTGGTGAGTTTTCTCTGCAGTGAACTTGATCTTTGGTGATAAGAAAACACCAGATTTATGGTATTTCTCATTCTGAGGATTGAAAATAACTACAGAGCAAAAGTCATTTTCCCACTGGTCTGATAGGATTTGACAGCGGTTGAGTCATTTAACTGTCTCTTTCTGATTGGTGTAGGACTTTCTTCCATTTAAGATTTGTCAGAATTAAGCTGGGATTTCTTGTGAATCTGTAAACTGGCTCTTCCCAGCGAGTCCGGATCATCAAACATCATTTAAAAGCGCAGAGAACAGTTTAGCAGCAGACAGTCCGTACATTTGACGCTCAAATTGGATCTGTCTGCATCAAGTTTGGCGGCGATGTCGAGAGGCCCGTCGTCAGCGGTGCTGGAAGAAGTTTAATGGGCGGAGCAGATCAATCTGTCTGCAGCGCCACAGATCTGTCCTTCATGTGAGAGAGGAACAGGCGGGTGGCAAATGTCAGCCGTGTTCAGTGTGTGTTTGCATTTCCACCAGACTGAGGACCCATGCAGTGACAGCAGATGCATCTTCTCTAGTGTGCATGTCTGAGTGGGGGAGAAATATGACTTTGTTGGTAAATGTCAAGAAGTTGGCAGTTTAATGGCCGTGCTAACAGGTGATCCATGAAGCTTTGAAGTGATTGGTTTTCAGAATCTCATTCATTTGAACTGAAGAGTGAGGGCGAGCGTGCACGTGAAAAAAACAGCAGCAGTTTCCGTCTCTGACAGACAGAGAACCCTTCCTGCTGATGACGGAGTCCTTCCATTGGCCGGTTTTCTCCTCAAACACAGGTACAGGAATCAGCCTTTTTAAATCACTGGATATGAAACGCTGGGAAGCGGTCTGCACCATCCTTCATTATCTAGAAGATGCTGGTCAGAGCTGTTCTAAACGTTATTGTTCACAAACTTTGAATTCAAATGTCAGGCCGCTGCCGTCAAATAAAGAACCAAAGGAGCAGGAAACTGAAAAAGTAATTCAGACTGATCTGATTTAGAGCAGATCCTCCAGGATCAGATCCTCCAGGATCAGATCCTCCAGGATCAGATCCTGGAGGATCTGATCCTGGAGGATCTGATCCTGGAGGATCTGCTCTGGACTCCACAGTAAGTCAGATGGTGCAGAGGAGGTCGTGAAAGGGTCAAGGGGTCATTTCTTCACTTTTTTCTTGGCTAAACTTTGGCCTCTAGGCCAGAGTGAAGAAATGATTTTGGAGAAAAAGGATCAAAACGACCCTGTTGGTAAAATCACGCTGCAGTCAACCAGACCAAAGCTTTCTAGAACACAGAGTAACAGTTTGTTGAAAGTCGTGTCAGAACAGCAGGAACAGTACGGACTCCATTCTGGTCACCAAACTGCAGACCAATCAGAACTCAGAGAAACTTGACGTTCCTCAAGCCATTTGTTTAAAGAATTCAGCTGCAGAAGACCCCCCCCCCCCTTTAGATTGATCTGCTGGTTTTCTGAACAGCAGCATCAGAACATGAGAACATTGGAATCAGAACAGAACTTTTGTTTAGGTACTCCAAACATTTCTGTCACTTCTGTCTAGGAAACAGAAAAGGAACAAACAGAATGACGTTCTCCAAAGTTCAGTGGAAAACAAAGTTCCCAAGCGGACCTCAGAAGACCGGTTCTTGGAGCTCCAGGCCTGTTCCTCAGGGAAAAAAGGAAATGACCCCCCCCCTGCGAAAAGGGACGTTCTGACAGATCCTTAAGCCCATAAGAGGAGATTAAGTTATAAATAACACGCTAAGACGCATCACTGTTGATTATGCTGTCATGACCAGTCAGAGGATGCCACCAGAAATCCAGTTTCGCTTCATTACACGGCGTTTACTTCATAGCTGGAATCCACTCAATAGTCTCTGAATGAGAGGCAGAGAGAGCTCAGGTTTCCCTCTATATACACACATGGTACACACATGGTACACACATGGTACACACGGTTCAAACGGTTCACATGGTAGATCATGTTGTGGATATATCACCACATGATTGGACTGAATCATGTAGTTTTGGTTCTGCTGATTGTTTGATTTCAAATCTGTAAGCAAATCAAACCATAAAGATCTCTATTTGTGGACTTTAGCTCTGCATTTAACACCAGAGCTCCTCCACCACAAACTGTCCCAGCTCACCGTGCCCCCCCCCCTCCACACCTGGATCACCAGTTTCCTGACTGACAGGAGGCAGAAGGTGAAACTGGGACCCTCCACATCCAGCACCCGGATCATGGACACTGGCGCCCCCCAGGGGTGTGTTCTCTCCCCTCTGCTCTTCTCCCTCTACACCAATGACTGCAGATCAGGAGCCCCCCCCTGTGAAACTCTTGAAGTTTGCAGACGACACCACAGTCATTGGGCTCATCCGGGACGGTGAGGAGTCTGCATACAGAGGAGAAGTGGAGCGGCTAGTCCTCTGGAGCAGCCAGAACCACCTGGAGCTGAACCCACTCAAAACAGTGGAGATGACAGTGGACTTCAGGAGGAACCCCCCTACCACTCCCCCCCCCTCACAATTCTCAACAGCACTGTCCCCTCAACAGACTCACACAGGTTCCTGGGGTCCACCATCTCACGGGACCTTAAGTGGACCGCTCACATTGACCTGGTCCGGAAAAAGGCTCAGCAGAGGTTGTACTTCCTGTGACGACTGAAGAAGTTCAACCTGCCTCAGGAGCTGCTGACCATTTTCTACACTGCAATAATCCAGTCTGTCCTGACCACATCCATCACGGTCTGGTTTGGTTCAGCTACCAGACACGACAGAAACAGACTACAGAGAATCATCAGATCTGCTGAGAGGATTATTGGTTCTAGCCTTCCCCCCATTCAGGACCTGTACCGATCCAGAGGCAGGAAGTGGGCTGGCAGGATCGTAAAAGACCCCTCGCATCCTGGTCACTGCCTTTTCAGCCCCCCCCCCATGGCGGCGCTTTAGGACGATGCACACCAAAACCACTCGCCACAAAGACAGCTACTTCCCCCGAGCCGTCACTCTGATGAACTCCTGACTCTGGACCACTCAAGGACACTGAACGACCACAGAAACTGTCAAACTGGAACTAAAGCTGCAGCATTTTTGACTTTTTTATTTTATTTCTTTATTTAGTTATGTTTATTTATTCATACAGCTACCTTACATCTACCTTCTTTTATTATTTATCCTTTTGTTGTCTTACCCCTCACACTTTCTATACCTTGCTAGTTTGCACGAGAGCACAACTGAAGACTGTACATGCGCTGTACTTGGCCAATAAAGTGATTCTGATTCTCAGTAAACAGAAGGTCCAACCTGAGGAGCAGCAGCTCAGAGAACATGTGGCCTCCACTCCTCCTGGAGGCTCCCACTCCTCCTCCTCCTCAGGTTCTTTTCACACTAAGTTTCTGTTTAATCGTGTTAGAGAGTAGAAAACCTTTCTCACCCCCCATCTGGAAATGGGCTCCTGTTTGCATTGTGGTGAGGATACGTTTCCCTCCAAATGTGGCTGCAGACCCCCCCGATGGTTCCCCCCTCCCTCCAGCTGAAGCCCAAATACTCTGTAGAACAATCACCAGAGGCTGACGACGCGGCGCATCACATGACCACAACAGGTGAGCGCGGTCAGCTGTTCAGACAGCATCACTTCAAAATGAGTCCAGAAAAGCTGCAAAAACAGCAGATTTTCCTGACTTTGAATCTTTTTCTCTGTAAATTCTTTTACAAACTTTGTCCTTTTTAAGGATCACAAAGTGACAAACTGAACTTTTACTTCCTTTCTCTGTTTCTTTTTGCTGCTAGACACATTTCTGTTGTTATTATCTTATTTTTGTGTTGTTTTAGTGGAAAACGTTTTCATGAGAAGGACAATAGAAAGCTATAATGTTCTGACCAATGAAATCTGTTCTTTGTTAATTTCCTCATTAAAGTTTCCAGTCAGGACGGTCATTTCCTGGCTCTCAGTTAACTTCAAATCCATTTGGTTGGTTTTTAATATTTTTGAGTTTAACGCCTCTGAGCTCAGACTTTTCCCCGGAAAAGCTTCTTTCCTCCGTTTCTTCTCTTTCTTCCATCCTCTGAATTTTTTCTGCATCCATTCCTTTCCTCCTGTGTTCCTTCCAAACCGGTTTCATTTCTTTTTCTCCAACAATCTGCAGAGCATGTTTGCGTGTTTGTGTGTCTCTGACAGGCTTTGTCGGTCAGGAATTGTTTGCCTTTACATCTGTGACGGGGTTCTTCTCAGCAGCATAAAAAATAAATAACTTGGAAATAAGATGGCCAAGCCAGCAGACTCAAAATTTCAGAAATGGGATTTTGTTGATCCCAAAAAAAAAAAATAATCAGACAAAGTATTCAGCTGATTCTGGAAGAGCTTGTTGCCACCACTGCAACCAAGACTGCTCTTTTCCCCAACTTAGAAAAGGTCACCCCTTATAAAGACATAGCCCCTCCCACAGGCTAATTATCCAAACGATTCTTTAAACCAACTTACTAGAAGATTCATCAACATAATTCCAAACTTACAGATATTTAACAGAAAAAACAGTTCAAATACAGAAATAGGTTTGAAACAAAATCAATTAGACAGGAAGGGGAACAAAGCAAAAAAAACAATTCTGACATGTGAAGTCACTTCCTGTTTCCTGTGGATATAAATGCTGATGTGTCCATTGCTCTGGTTTGGCTGTTGGTGGAGGAAAACTTTGATGGTGAGTGAGATTCTGTTTAAAACCAAGTGTGCACCCTTAGAATTAAACAAAACATGAAATGTGAATGATTTGTCCCACAAAACTATAAACTGTTACTGGGCTGGGAGAGAAGAAAAAAACAAACAAACTAAGGCTCATGTTCAGGCTCTGTCCTGCAACCTGTGACGCTACTTTGTCACAACATCACTACACACAAATGGACACACACACACAACGACACACTAAGCCACTGAAGGATTTTTTTGTTCCTTGAATGTTAAAAAGACAAACGGAAGATAAAATATCTAAAAGAGAAGAAAGTGGTGAGATGGATATGGAGAGAGAGGGGGGGGGGGTAAGTGAATAATGAAAGACAAAATGCTGACAGCAGAGATGCTGAATCCTGCGGGTGGAGGAGCAGAAACAGACTTATCCTGCTGCTTCTGAATGGAGGATGTTCAGGAGGAGCTTTCACATAAAAACAGGTTGTATGCGATGAAAAGATGCATTCTTAAATTATGAGTTAAAATCTCCCCATCATTGATTCTCTCCATGTCATGACATGGCCCCGCCCCGCAGCTGCTGCTCGTCACCTCTGATTCACTCCACCTGTGCACCTGAGTATATATTGCTGCCATGCAGCTCCACTCACTGCTGGAACGTCAAGTCTTCTGCCTGATTCCCAGCTCACTCATGCTCTGTGGTTTCAGTCTGTCTGCAAGCCTGCCTTTAGCTCCACGCTCTCTGCTTGCCCGCCCGCCCGCCTGCCTGCCTGCCCGCCTGCCTGCCCCAAAGTTTTCAACAATCAACTTACCTGCCTCCGACCTCCATTTACTCATTTCCAAGTCCTCTCTCAAGATACCAAGCACTAAGACCTTCCTCATCTACAAACTCTGTTCACGGACTTCCTCATTCCAAGACTGGCTCTGGACACTGCTACGTTCCCCTCCTCTCATTCCTCATAACCCACAAGTCTGCCTCAGCGCCCTCTGGTGTCAAGTTTCAGCCATCATCCCGCCTGCTCTGGTCCTCAAATAAACTCTGAAGTTCTTACTCCTGGGTTGGTCATAATTTGTTGGTCCTCAAGACCTGGTCCTGACACTCCAACCAAATTTACCAACACGTAAACCAAGAAATCCAACTCTAGACTACGTAAAGCTCTGACGCAAACAGATTTAGGTTGAGTCGACGTATTGGCGTTTGGAAAAACTTTAGCTCAAGGAGGCATACTGCCTTTTTGCTTCTATATCTGACTTTTTTTAAAACATATGAAGAGGATCTGAGGGTCAGAACTTTATTTGGGCCTTTTTCTGATTTCATCTGCTGCCTTCACTGAACTCCAGCAAATGTTTTTCATTTGGCAGAATTGGAAACTCTAACCATCTCCACCCGTTAACCTCTAACCATCTCCACCCGTTAACCTCTAACCATCTCCACCCGTTAAACTCTAACCATCTTCACCCGTTAACCTCTAACCATCTCCACCCGTTAACCTCTAACCATCTCCACCCGTTAACCTCTAACCATCTCCACCCGTTAACCTCTAACCATCTCCACCCGTTAACCTCTAACCATCTTCACCCGTTAACCTCTAACCATCTCCACCCGTTAACCTCTAACCATCTCCACCTATCTCCACCTACCTCCACCCATTAACCTCTAACCATCTCCACCAGTCTCCACCCATCTCCACCTATCTCCACCTACCTCCACCCATTAACCTCTAACCATCTCCACCCATTAACCTCTAACCATCTCCACCCGTTGACATCTAACCATCTCCACCCGTTGACATCTAACCATCTCCACCCGTTAACCTCTAACCATCTCCACCCGTTAACCTCTAACCATCTCCACCCGTTGACATCTAACCATTTCCACCCGTTAACCTCTAACCATCTCCACCCGTTAACCTCTAACCATCTCCACCTATCTCCACCTACCTCCACCCATTAACCTCTAACCATCTCCACCCATCTCCACCTATCTCCACCTACCTCCACCCATTAACCTCTAACCATCTCCACCCATTAACCTCTAACCATCTCCACCCGTTAACCTCTAACCATCTCCACCCGTTAACCTCTAACCATCTCCAACCGTTGACATCTAACCATCTCCACCCGTTAACCTCTAACCATCTCCACCCATTAACCTCTAACCATCTCCACCCGTTAACCTCTAACCATCTCCACCCGTTAACCTCTAAACATCTCCACCCGTTAACCTCTAAACATCTCCACCTACCTCCACCCATTAACCTCTAACCATCTCCACCCATTAACCTCTAATCATCTCCACCCGTTAACCTCTAACCATCTCCACCCGTTAACCTCTAACCATCTCCACCCGTTGACCTCTAAACATCTCCACCTACCTCCACCCATTATCCTCTAACCATCTCCACCCATTAACCTCTAACCATCTCCACCTGTTAACCTCTAACCATCTCCACCCATTAACCTCTAACCATGTCCACCCGTTAACCTCTAAACATCTCCACCTACCTCCACCCATTAACCTCTAACCATCTCCACCCGTTAACCTTTAACCATCTCCACCCGTTAACCTCTAACCATCTCCACCCATTAACCTCTAACCATCTCCACCTGTTAACCTCTAACCATCTCCACCCATTAACCTCTAACCATCTCCACCCGTTAACCTCTAAACATCTCCACCTACCTCCACCCATTAACCTCTAACCATCTCCACCCGTTAACCTCTAACCATCTCCACCCGTTAACCTCTAACCATCTCCACCTATCTCCACCTACCTCCACCCATTAACCTCTAACCATCTCCACCCATCTCCACCTATCTCCACCTACCTCCACCCATTAACCTCTAACCATCTCCACCCATTAACCTCTAATCATCTCCACCCGTTAACCTCTAACCATCTCCACCCGTTAACCTCTAACCATCTCCACCCGTTAACCTCTAACCATCTCCACCCGTTAACCTCTAAACATCTCCACCCGTTAACCTCTAACCATCTCCACCCGTTGACATCTAACCATCTCCACCCGTTAACCTCTAACCATCTCCACCCATTAACCTCTAACCATCTCCACCCGTTAACCTCTAACCATCTCCACCCGTTAACCTCTAAACATCTCCACCCGTTAACCTCTAAACATCTCCACCTACCTCCACCCATTAACCTCTAACCATCTCCACCCATTAACCTCTAATCATCTCCACCCGTTAACCTCTAACCATTTCCACCCGTTAACCTCTAACCATCTCCACCCGTTGACCTCTAAACATCTCCACCTACCTCCACCCATTATCCTCTAACCATCTCCACCCATTAACCTCTAACCATCTCCACCTGTTAACCTCTAACCATCTCCACCCATTAACCTCTAACCATGTCCACCCGTTAACCTCTAACCATCTCCACCCGTTAACCTCTAACCATCTCCACCCGTTGACATCTAACCATCTCCACCCGTTAACCTCTAACCATCTCCACCCATTAACCTCTAACCATCTCCACCCGTTAACCTCTAACCATCTCCACCCGTTAACCTCTAACCATCTCCACCCGTTAACCTCTAAACATCTCCACCTACCTCCACCCATTAACCTCTAACCATCTCCACCCGTTAACCTCTAACCATCTCCACCCGTTAACCTCTAACCATCTCCACCCGTTGACCTCTAAACATCTCCACCTACCTCCACCCATTATCCTCTAACCATCTCCACCCATTAACCTCTAACCATCTCCACCTGTTAACCTCTAACCATCTCCACCCATTAACCTCTAACCATGTCCACCCGTTAACCTCTAAACATCTCCACCTACCTCCACCCATTAACCTCTAACCATCTCCACCCGTTAACCTTTAACCATCTCCACCCGTTAACCTCTAACCATCTCCACCCATTAACCTCTAACCATCTCCACCTGTTAACCTCTAACCATCTCCACCCATTAACCTCTAACCATCTCCACCCGTTAACCTCTAAACATCTCCACCTACCTCCACCCATTAACCTCTAACCATCTCCACCCGTTAACCTCTAACCATCTCCACCCGTTAACCTCTAACCATCTCCACCTATCTCCACCTACCTCCACCCATTAACCTCTAACCATCTCCACCCATCTCCACCTATCTCCACCTACCTCCACCCATTAACCTCTAACCATCTCCACCCATTAACCTCTAATCATCTCCACCCGTTAACCTCTAACCATCTCCACCCGTTAACCTCTAACCATCTCCACCCGTTAACCTCTAACCATCTCCACCCGTTAACCTCTAAACATCTCCACCCGTTAACCTCTAACCATCTCCACCCGTTGACATCTAACCATCTCCACCCGTTAACCTCTAACCATCTCCACCCGTTAACCTCTAACCATCTCCACCCGTTAACCTCTAAACATCTCCACCCGTTAACCTCTAAACATCTCCACCTACCTCCACCCATTAACCTCTAACCATCTCCACCCATTAACCTCTAATCATCTCCACCCGTTAACCTCTAACCATCTCCACCCGTTAACCTCTAACCATCTCCACCCGTTGACCTCTAAACATCTCCACCTACCTCCACCCATTATCCTCTAACCATCTCCACCCATTAACCTCTAACCATCTCCACCTGTTAACCTCTAACCATCTCCACCCATTAACCTCTAACCATGTCCACCCGTTAACCTCTAAACATCTCCACCTACCTCCACCCATTAACCTCTAACTATCTCCACCCATCTCCACCTATCTCCACCTACCTCCACCCATTAACCTCTAACCATCTCCACCCGTTAACCTCTAACCATCTCCACCCGTTAACCTCTAACCATCTCCACCCGTTGACATCTAACCATCTCCACCCGTTAACCTCTAACCATCTCCACCCATTAACCTCTAACCATCTCCACCCGTTAACCTCTAACCATCTCCACCCGTTAACCTCTAAACATCTCCACCCGTTAACCTCTAAACATCTCCACCTACCTCCACCCATTAACCTCTAACCATCTCCACCCATTAACCTCTAATCATCTCCACCCGTTAACCTCTAACCATCTCCACCCGTTAACCTCTAACCATCTCCACCCGTTGACCTCTAAACATCTCCACCTACCTCCACCCATTATCCTCTAACCATCTCCACCCATTAACCTCTAACCATCTCCACCTGTTTACCTCTAACCATCTCCACCCATTAACCTCTAACCATGTCCACCCGTTAACCTCTAAACATCTCCACCTAACTCCACCCATTAACCTCTAACCATCTCCACCCGTTAACCTTTAACCATCTCCACCCGTTAACCTCTAACCATCTCCACCCATTAACCTCTAACCATATACACCTGTTAACCTCTAACCATCTCCACCCATTAACCTCTAACCATCTCCACCCGTTAACCTCTAAACATCTCCACCTACCTCCACCCATTAACCTCTAACCATCTCCACCCGTTAACCTCTAACCATCTCCACCCGTTAACCTCTAACCATCTCCACCTATCTCCACCTACCTCCACCCATTAACCTCTAACCATCTCCACCCATCTCCACCTATCTCCACCTACCTCCACCCATTAACCTCTAACCATCTCCACCCATTAACCTCTAACCATCTCCACCCGTTAACCTCTAACCATCTCCACCCGTTAACCTCTAACCATCTCCACCCGTTGACATCTAACCATCTCCACCCGTTAACCTCTAACCATCTCCACCCATTAACCTCTAACCATCTCCACCCGTTAACCTCTAACCATTTCCACCCGTTAACCTCTAAACATCTCCACCCGTTAACCTCTAAACATCTCCACCTACCTCCACCCATTAACCTCTAACCATCTCCACCCATTAACCTCTAATCATCTCCACCCGTTAACCTCTAACCATCTCCACCCGTTAACCTCTAACCATCTCCACCCGTTGACCTCTAAACATCTCCACCTACCTCCACCCATTATCCTCTAACCATCTCCACCCATTAACCTCTAACCATCTCCACCTGTTAACCTCTAACCATCTCCACCCATTAACCTCTAACCATGTCCACCCGTTAACCTCTAAACATCTCCACCTACCTCCACCCATTAACCTCTAACCATCTCCACCCGTTAACCTCTAAACATCTCCACCTACCTCCACCCATTAACCTCTAACCATCTACACCCATTAACCTCTAACCATCTCCACCCGTTAACCTCTAAACATCTCCACCCGTTAACCTCTAAACATCTCCACCTACCTCCACCCATTAACCTCTAACCATCTCCACCCATTAACCTCTAACCATCTCCACCCGTTAACCTCTTAACATCTCCACCTACCTCCACCCATTAACCTCTAACCATCTCCACCCGTTAACCTTTAACCATCTCCACCCGTTAACCTCTAACCATCTCCACCCATTAACCTCTAACCATCTCCACCCGTTAACCTCTAACCATCTCCACCCGTTAACCTCTAACCATCTCCACCCATTAACCTCTAACCATCTCCACCCATTAACCTCTAACCATCTCCACCCGTTAACCTCTAACCATCTCCACGCGTTAACCTCTAACCATCTCCTTCTGTGGTCCTGTCTATCACAGACATTAGGATGGAGCGTTTTGAACAGCTCTTTACTAAACAAAGCAGAGATGTTTGAACAAGTCGACCTTCTTTCTAAAGAGAAAAACAGAGAAGGAGAGGAAACAACTGCTGATCCAGCTTTTTCAGGTTCCCTGGATGCTATCACTCCCCTCCTCTCTTCATTTGTTCATTAAGGTCAACCGGATTTGTTCTTCTTGGTCAGAGCTCAGAGAGACAGCGATGAAGAGGAGGAAGATGAACAGTATGCAAGAGAATTTGGAGCTAATTAGGAGAGTAGGAGGTGAGGAAGGAAGCAGATGATGAAGAAGATGAAGAGAGGAGAGAATGAAGGGAAGAGTGGGCAGGTGAATGTGCTCGCTTAGCTCCCTGGTGTTTAATATCATTCTCCCACACTTTCCCTCCCCATCCCTGTTCCCTTTCTTCACCCCCCTCTCCATCTCTATAATATACCCCTGTTCTTCCCATCCTCATCTTCCTCTCCGTTCCTTTGCTTCTGGTTTTTCCTCGTTCCTGTTTTTCTAATATTTTCTGTTTTATTCCTCTGGTTACACAACTGGACACAGATGACGCTATGTGTGGATGTGTGTGCATGTGCATGTGTGTGTGCACTGCAGAGGAAGAAGAGCGTGACTAATCCACACACACAGATGAACACACACACACAGGTAAACACACACACAGACAGGTAAACACACACACACACACACAAACACACACACACACACGCACTGAAGCTGGCTCCTGCATGAATCCCATTTCCTCAGCTTTGTGCTGACCTGCCAGTGTCCTTAGCGTCTGCTCAGGTCATTTTTCATTCAAATTGACCAGGTGTGTAAAGATGGCGGCCTCCTGATAAGCAGCTTCAGCCCATCACCACCGTGCACGTCCAGCATTTTCACTAGAAGTGCGGAGCAGGTAGGAACGCTGGCACTTTGAAACATTCAGCAGAATCTTTCAAATCCCAAAGACCAGGATGTCGTTAACTAAAACCCAGCAGAACCTTTTAGGTTCTTGGTTCTGTCTCCCTGCAGTTTGAAGTTAAAAGAAGTTTGACTTTGTTATCTAGTGCGACACAAAGTACTTTGTGGAAGGTTTATGTTGGAATGTGATGTCATCTGTTGGCTGGACAGCATTTCTTTTCCTTGGTGATATCGGAGCATAGAGAACCACGATGTACAGAAAACAACACTAGAAATGATGGATCGACTCTAAATGCTAAAATCATTTCTAGTCTCCAACAGCAGCACAATGTGGTTCCTCTGGGTTTGAATGCACATGCAGAACGTTCTGTGTTCTCAGAAATATGTCTACCTCTGACTGGAACAGCTTGGTGGAGTCGTGTTTCGGTTGGTTCGGGTCGTTGAGAGTTGGTCTAGTTTCTAAATTCATCTGGTTGTGAAGTGCAGCAGAATCAATTACACGGCTAGATGCTCCCAATTAGAGCGGGCTGATCAATGTCAGCCAAGATCACGGCGT
Organism: Oryzias latipes; assembly: GCF_053564925.1. Lineage (NCBI taxonomy): Eukaryota > Metazoa > Chordata > Actinopteri > Beloniformes > Adrianichthyidae > Oryzias > Oryzias latipes. Next base: position 29,834,324 of record NC_136247.1, on the reverse strand, counting down.
AATCCCTCCTTCACCAACGCTCATTTTCACACACAGACGCCAAATGCAAAGATGATTTGATCATGAAATCAATCAGAACAACTAGAGCTTCACTGAAGAAGCAATGAGGGAGAGAACGGCGGTTTGCAGCTTTATCAAACAGGTTTGTTGATTCAAACTTGGATGTTCCACCACTTAGATCAATTCTCACCTCTTGTTGAGGTGGTAGAAAGCGTGGGAGACGTTCAAAGTGACTCAGAGTGAAGTGAGACCCAGATGGAGGACTGAGAAAAGCACTTTCATCAGCAGAAACATCCACAGCCTCCTGAACTCCGTGTCCTTCAGTGACAGTTCAGCATCTTCACCTGCTTTCATTAGGTCTTTCATCAATGGGGACATTCAGGGGTGGAGTTGGGAACAATTATCTTCACAGCATTCGGGGGGGTGATGATGACTCTGCTGGCCATCCTTTATAAAACACCAGAGGGAAGAACAAATAACCCGGTTCTGGTGAGTACTGGACTGTTGACTCGGGTCAAAGGAACTTCCCGATGGTAATTAAAATGGATATTTAACTAAACCAAATCTAGGTCAGCTTGGCTGTGGTCACATGAACACTGGGTTGAACAGGATTATTGGTATGTGCTACAAAAAAGGACAAAAGAACAAAGAAACAAACGGAACATCTGCCTTTAAGAAAGCAGACATGTGAGGCGTCTGCTTTTGATGTCCAGTGACATAATAATATCACAAACTGGTGGTGAAAGACCTAAAAGGCAGGACAGAACACCCAAGGACAGGAGCTTCAAATAATACACAAACTCCAAGCAGAAGAAAACCAGGAACTGACGGGATGACGAGGAAACCAGAGATGCTAATTCACTGAAGATGCTGCCCATCAACAAAGACGGCTGTGGAAGGCTTGACTGAGTTCTAACAGGACCTGTTAGGAGGGAATGAAAGAACCAATGAACTGGTTAGATACCGTTTGAGGATGTAGGGGTTTGCTCTAATGGATATCGTTGATTTTGTTGTGAATTTGTCCCCCACTCTGAGTCACCCAGTAGGTGGTGGGCACGCACCTTAAACATGGGTTGCCACCTGCCAGATAAACCCAAAAAAGGTGCTGTGGGCGGTTAACTTACATCTGATGTGACTGTGAGGGGAGGTACACCTGACAACTGCATGAGTAGAACCAAGAAAACAGAAGAAAAACGGTTTGATCCTAAACTGTCAACATGCCTGTAGACATGCTGGTAGACATGCTGGTAAACATGCCAGGGGGGTATTCCAGAAAGCAGGTTCTGCTAGCTCCCACGATAAGTTTGAGGCTAAGGAAGTTGATAACCTCAGCTTTCGGTTCCAGAAATGGAGGTATCTTTCAGGGTAGGTCAAGTTGCCGTAGCAACTCATGCTCTGAACATAACCTGGTCTGGAGCAGGTTTAGTTGAAGGTTAGTTTGTTTTCAGAGAGGTGAAGCAGCATGGCGTGTCCATTTGAAGATGATTTAGTGGATGAAGAAGCTCAGATAATACTTTTTCCACCGTGAGAGGCTGATAAGACCACATGGATGTTGGAAAGATAAACTTTTTACTTTGATATAACTTCATTATTTGCTTCAGTTAAAATAAATCATTTTTTTGTTAAGTCACCTTAAAAATAACACGTAGTTTTCAGACAATTATTTTCCTTTCATTCACATTAATTCAATTAAGTAGGTGTGACTTTGGTGCTGCTGTTAGATCGGCACTGCAAGGGATTGTGGGATACCATTCCCTTTGCCTGTCTGGATGGATTTGGGTTTAAGTGTGGCTTTTTGACCAAATGTCTTTAGTTGTTTAGCTGTTTTACTGTGTTGTGCTGTGTTTTGCTGAGTTGTTTAGTCCTACTGTGTTTATGTCTTTGCACCATCAGTAAGAGTGAAGGAGAGGATGAGGAGTTTATATACCAAACCCTACTGGTGTTATCTGTAATGGCAATGATGGAAAATTCTTGAATGAATTGGTAAGCATTGTGCATTTTTCCCCCGTTCTTTTTATTGTTATAAAAATGAGCATATCTGCCGGCTCATACTTAGACATATGAGAGTTCAGGAAATACAATTAATTAAGATGGAAAAAATATTAATTGAATTGGAGTAATATGACATTTAGTTAGATAAATACATAAATTTGAGTTGTATAAACAATTATTGAGTTTTATAGACGTAGGAAATTAGGTTGATTAAATTTGACTCAATTACTTGTTACCAATAGAAGTATTTCATTTAAGGTGGCAAAATTGGATAAGTTATATATATATATATATGCGTCACAAGGAAAAAGATCAGAAACTCGTGTGTTTACTTTGTTCTTTTTCTCCAAGCAGAAACTCTTTCTTTTGCTGATGATGCAGCAGTGTTACTTTTTTGATGGACGTATAATCTTCATACGCCGTCATTAATCTCAAACTCCGTCTCACTGAAGTATAGTGCTCTCTTTTTTTCACCACGCGTTTCCATGGTGACTCTGTAAATCAGTGATCCATTGAGAATGTCTGTATGTGCCTGCTGTGCACGTGCATTAACCCAGGGTTACCAAGTGGAGCGTAATCATGCTAACTCATATCCGGTCTTTTGGAACCGACATACCCAGAGTAAACAAGTTCAGGCGGATTTCAGCCAGAGTTCAGGCTTAAAGTCAGGCTAGTTTAAACGGGCCTTCTGGAATACCCCCCTGGTAAAAAGAGCGATATATAAAGACAAACGAAAAACTATGAAGTCAATATACACACATCCATTTCCAAAAAATTGCACAGGATAACCATATAATCGGTTATTGCACAAGGTAAAAGAAATATATTGAAAGAATGACAAAAAGAGCTGAAGAAAAGAAGACGAGGGTCTTCTAATTGGTCAGTCTCCTCAGCAGCTGTCCAGGTGTCGTCACCTGGCTGTAGATCTAAAGGGACAGAAAATCCTGGAAATGTCATTTTCAACAGAACACCAGTCATCTCTGACCTAGAAAAGCCTCTTTAAAAACGTGGTCTGTGAATCTAAGAGCCTTTGGACGTTAAAAGTGCTTTTTCTGTTTATAACTTTTCATGTGAGATTGAACCTCAGAAGAATAAATAAAAAACCACAAACTTAACCTGAAACAGATTTCTAATAATGGTAGTTTGGTTGAAACTGGCTCAGTGTTGTTATTGCCAGCTAATTCCCATGACGGCCTGCTTCTGCCTAAAGGCCTGTTCAACACATTTTCTGAGCCCAGTTCTTTCATAGTATGACATGTAAACATCAGTTTGACCTTTAGGACCAATACAAAATAGACATTTTCACATTTAATGAGATTTTTCTCAAGTTTTCATCTGATTATTTCAGTGACCGTAATCTGTGGTTAATCTGTAATGGCGCTGAACTGATGTGTTGGTGACTCATTGTGTGCAGCTCAAGCAGTAGAAAGTGTTTCTTTGTGTAGTGTTCAGTTGTTGTGTAGGTCTGTAGACGCAGATTTGAGTCAAGTTGGTTCCGTTTTAGGACCTGACCCAGAATGTGGCTTTGTGTGAAGTTTTGGGGTTCTTGTTGGGTTCTGACCCGTCAGTGTAGACTTTGTGTTTGATCTGAATCGGATGGTGTTTGTTAAAGACCAAAAAGATCTAGATGTTGTGGATCTGTGCCAAACAATGTAACTTATGGATGTTTCAGGATGAAGTGCTTTAGTTGTGCCTTTGTGTGTCTCTGACAGCATGTGTGTGTGTTGTGTGTGGTGTCATCATACTTGCCTCTCCGTTGCCCAGTTGTGTCTTTTGGGTGGGGGGGGGGGTACTGACTGGTGCGCTTGTTTTCCTCCAGTGACTTCTCAAAGCACAAACTCTCTTTGATCAATACACAACTGTGTTTTTGTGCGTGAATGTTTAGATGATGCAACACGGATTGTTGTGGTCCAGTAAACCAATCAGCACGTTCAGACGCCGGCGGGCGACTCTGATCTCATTACAAACTGAAACTGCCGTCAGCTGTTTTAGTTACACAATGATAAGTTAATCAGGAAGCTCATTGGACACACACACACACACAGTGATTTTTCTGCTCTTTAGTCTGTTTTTATTCAGTCTCGTTTTGTCATCTTTTGCTTTTTTCTCAGCTTCATTTTTCTTTGCTTCTCTTTTCTTGTTCTACTTCTTTTATACCACCTCTCCTCCTTTTTACCTCCCTCTTTTCTGACTTCCTTTTTCCTTTCCTCTTAGCTCTTCACCTTTCCTTCTTTATGTTTCATCCACTTTCCTTTGCCTTCATCCTCTTCACCTGTTTCTTTTTCCACCCTTCTCTTTCATCCTCTTTCATCCACCCTTCACTCCTTTTCCTCTTCTAAACTTCTATCCTCAACACGCCTGTGCACATCTTTTCTTTTTTCTCTTTCTATTTAATGCACTTCCTGTTTCTTCCATTCTCCTGCCCTCCTCTTCATCACCTCTCCCGCCGAAGCAGATGAAGCAGAAACCCTCATCGGGATCAGCACACACACGTGTGTTAGTGAGTTTTTCAGAAGCTGAAGAGACACATGAAGAAGATCCTGATCCCACGTGTGTGTGCGTGCGTGTCATTGCGTGTGTCATCTGCAGGCAGCATGAGTGTGTACTGACCCACTTTGTCTGCCGTGCAGCAGCAGCTGTTGTGCAGCAGAGCAAAAAGTGCATTTTTAGAGCAACTACACACCAGTGTGCAAGGTTTGTGTGTGTGTTTATGTGTGATCAACACTGCCTTTGTACACAACTGTGTGACAGACAAACAGGTTGACCAAACTAACTGTGGCTTGCAGCAAAGTGCATTGACTTCTGGGTAAAAATGTTGAAATGATCATCAGGTGAAAAGCTGAGAGGATTTAGTTTGACTTCAGTCCTCAAGCAGCATCCTTCTAATCTTAAGGAGAATATTGTCGTCTTTTGTGCAGCTCTTGTCTGCGTTTATAGCAGAGGTCTAGCTACCTTTAACCCTCTTCTGTTGGCGGACTCGGTGTCGCCCCCTTAAGGCTTAAAAACCTGGTCAGTGGGTAGGAACACATGTCCACCTTAAGGCTCATTAACCAATTTAAGGTGGTGACCTAGTTTGCACCAAAAGCCTCACATTCTGCTCCTGAATCTGAAACCAGACACATGGAGCAGTTCCTTAAATGGCCACTAGGGGCTGGCTTTAGGTGGGAGCAAATTCCAAAATAGTTGTACTTTGCTTCAGAAAGAAAATCCTAAATAAAAAAAACACGGCTTTGAAATTCTGTTAGATGTATATTGATATATTTGATATTTCTGACAACATTTTTTCTAAATAAGTATTTTGACTTTAATAGAGCTAATTTTTGTGTGATATCTGAGAAATATTTGTGTTTGTTTCTTTTACAGACAGTGGGAGGACTTAACAAAAAACTCTCAGTTGACCATCCTACTCTAGAGACGGCGTCCAGTTTGGCTCCACCCCTTCCTTTCTGCCCCATCCAGTGTTCTGTATGTCCTATAGGCATAACTTCATGACTGCATTGATGTTTGGCTTTTCACAGGAGTTGAAGCAGCGTCTATGACTTTATTCTGGATGTTTAGTCCTGTTCTGACTCTCACGGTGTTTCCTCAGAAAACGTTTAACGTGAGCGGACAGTTTCGTGTCCTCAGAAGAAGCCGTACGTTGTTTTCTAGGACGGCGCTCTCGGGCGACTTTTGTTGTTTCATGCTGCATAATTGGATCAAAGGCAGTCAGAGGATTGAGGATGGGCTGGTTGTTGGTTTGAGTCTTTGGGTCAGTGAGCACGTTTCTCCACAAAGATGCTGCTCTGAATTAGACTCCGGATCATGAAGTCGCCCCCCCCCCGAACGCCTGCGGTCAGTGATGTACAGTGTGACATCATCACGTTGACATCAACATGTCACTGAAGCTGTTGGAGCCTCATGGAGGAAACACGTTAATGAACCTTCAGAAGCTCTGCTTCCAACAGCTCCATGGATCCAAACCACCAGAATAACTTCAGTATTTACTCCGTAAATGAAAGGAAATAGTTCAGAAGGTACATCCAGTAAATACTGTAAATAAACGGGATGATGTGCTGTTTTCATGGAAAGTTTCAGAAATCCAGCCTTTGATTTTTGATCACATTAAATTGTTCACTTTTCTGACGTTTCTGTCAAAGTGTAACAAAAAACAAACTAAAAATATGAAAGCTGACAAAAATAATAGAAGTATAAAATGAATAATACTCCACAATCCAGAAGGCGGAGTCTCTAGTCCAGGTCTGTTCCAGTCCAAGTCTCCGACACAGATCTATACGAAGCTGAATGTTAATGTAAAGATCTGCCTCCTTCATTGGCTGATGTGTACGACGGGCTTTTAGGGCCACGGGCACAAAAACATCACTTACCGGAACAAAATTCTAAATGTCGAGATTAAAGTCAAAATAGATTGAAGCTGCTACACCAAAGTTTTCCGTTTATGGGAGCCCAGCTCAAAGATGAAACATGTGGAGCCTTTTGTGAAGCTTTATTTCCAGATTGGTTTCAGAAACAAAGAGATTCTGAACCTTTTGGCGACTCAAAATCAGATTATTGTCAGTGGAGCCGTCTTTCCGGGGTTCAGTGTCAGTAAAGCGGAGTGTCATCTGTAAAATAAGGAGCTCAGAGACACGTTTGGGTGCAGAGGACCGCTGCAGCCTATATTCTCCTGTTCATTCACAAACCCTGAAGTTCATCTGTCACCTTACGTCATGAACCTGTCATGCTCACAACACTAAAGCTGAAGGTAGGGTTCCATACGCCCCCTCCTCCAGAGGAAACGTCCCGTTTCAACATAAAACAACAAAGAAGAATGAAAATAGTCTGTTATATTAGCAGAAGAACATTGAAAAAATGCCAGAAAGTGCTGCTCCTCCTCAGACGGAAGCGTCACACAGACGTAGAGATCTGGGGCCTCATTTATAAAACTTTGCGTAGGATTTGCGTCAGAAATGGCGTACGGATGAAACATGGGACGTGCGTACGCAAAGAAATATTGGGATTTATAAAACCGTGCGCACGCACATCCTACGCATCTTTCCCTTAATAAATCACAACCAATTCTAAATGCAGCGCAGCTTTTGCGGCTTCATGACACGCCCATAGTTGCCCATAAATAGTCCGTGAAACGCCCACAAATGAATATTCATTGATTGGGAAACCATGGCAAACACAGAGAGGAAATCAAAAAAACGTAACTTCACTCAATGTGAAGTAGAAGTTATCGTTGGCGAGGTGGAAAAGAGGAGAAAAGTGTTGTTTGGAGGGCACAGTGTGGGCATTACTAATGCCAAAAAGGCACGTGAGCGGCAAACGGTGGCAGACGCCGTAAATGCTGTAGCCTCACAACCATTCGAGGTTGTGAGGCTACAGCGCTCCATCGGGGGGGGGGGGGGGGGGGGGCGGGGGGGGGGGGGCACTGGAGCGCCAGATGCATGCGCCGGGGGGACCGGAGCGCCAGATGCACCGGGTGACACGCGTGGTTCCTCCGAGTGCTCCTCTGTAACGCCGGGCCCAAAAGCCCGCAGAGGTCCAACAGGACGGCTGGAGGAAGTCAGAACCGGCTCATAAGCCAGTCGTCCTCGTTTGCCAGCAAGTCTTCTTGCTGTCTAAAGATGCGTTCACTCCGAATTCTTCCATTTGCCACATCTTCTAAGAGCGCAAGATCAGCCATTGTGCGTCATTACGCATTGTGATGGGGCATTTTATTTCCATCCATTTAATTACATCTGACAAGCTACAGATGTCGGTAATAATCCACGTGGAAATGGGAAATTGATCAGCAAATGTAATTTCTTGTTGCTTTCTGAATGGTTGAGACATACGCCATACATTGTTTTATCAAAAATAAAACAAACTAAAGGCATATGCATGAATACCATAATTCTGTAGCTTATGAAGAAATGTTTTAATATGAAAACAACTTTCCCCAGTGGACAATTAGTACGTCTGTCCGTCCGCACGCCCACACTGATATCTGCTCCACCAGACGGACACACTGACGAGAATCTCAGTTTTGTACATTATTTCGTTCTGTTAACTATATTATTTATATTATTTATGAGGATGAATTGCACAACATGCCAATATTGCAGAACATATTTCACTTTTCTTTTTCCAAATAAGTGTTCATTTGAATTTCTGTTGTAATTTTCGTTTGATTGTTTTGTTTGTTTCACTGCTGATCGATCAAACGGGTGTTGGTGTAGCTGTTAATTGTCAGTCTTGCTTTGTGAAGTCTTCATGTTATTTCTGAGAGGCAGTATTGTCATTTTCACTTTCACGTGTTTCTTCCATCTGCCGACGGTGTCGCCGTTTCTCATTTCACCCGTTTTTGTGCGTACGCCTGGGTCAGAGCTTGAAGGACCGCACATTTTCCCGTCAAGTTTGCTTTTTATAAATCTCAACTATTGCGTAGAGAGTGGCGTACGCCTTCTTTTGTGCGTACGCAACGTTTATAAATGAGGCCCCTGGTCTTTGGAGGAAGAAAGGATGGAAGTGGACATCTGCAGGGACACCAACGTCTTCATCAACGGCTGCAGAGATCCTAAATAAAATAATAATAAACCATAAATCAAACAAATGAGCTTCCAGACATTTGGAACGTCATCAATAAACATTCAGCTCACCTGTTCATTGAGTTTAGTTGGTCTGTGCTGTGTGGCGTTCACTTGCTGCTCTGTTGCTGTGAAATCTCACTTCCACTTTAACTAAAAACTTATGAAAAAAAGTCGTAAATGTGCTGATGTGGACTCTTCCTCTGCTGATGTGGACTCTTCCTCTGCTGATGTGGACTCTTCCTCTGCTGATGTGGACTCTTCCTCTGCTGATGTAGACTCTTCCTCCGCTGATGTGGACTCTTCCTCTGCTGATGTGGACTCTTCCTCTGCTGATGTGGACTCTTCCTCTGTTGATGTGGACTCTTCCTCTGCTGATGTGGACTCTTCCTCCGCTGATGTGGACTCTTCCTCTGCTGATGTGGACTCTTCCTCCGCTGATGTGGACTCTTCCTCCGCTGATGTGGACTCTTCCTCTGCTGATGTGGACTCTTCCTCCGCTGATGTGGACTCTTCCTCTGCTGATGTGGACTCTTCCTCTGCTGATGTGGACTCTTCCTCCGCTGATGTGGACTCTTCCTCCGCTGATGTGGACTCTTCCTCCGCTGATGTGGACTCTTCCTCCGCTGATGTGGACTCTTCCTCCGCTGATGTGGACTCTTCCTCCGCTGATGTGGACTCTTCCTCCGCTGATGTGGACTCTTCCTCCGCTGATGTGGACTCTTCCTCCGCTGATGTGGACTCTTCCTCTGCTGATGTGGACTCTTCCTCCGCTGATGTGGACTCTTCCTCTGCTGATGTGGACTCTTCCTCCGCTGATGTGGACTCTTCCTCCGCTGATGTGGACTCTTCTTCTGCTGATGTAGACTCTTCCTCCGCTGATGTGGACTCTTCCTCCGCTGATGTGGACTCTTCCTCTGCTGATGTGGACTCTTCCTCTGCTGATGTGGACTCTTCCTCCGCTGATGTGGACTCTTCCTCCGCTGATGTGGACTCTTCCTCCGCTGATGTGGACTCTTCCTCCGCTGATGTGGACTCTTCCTCCGCTGATGTGGACTCTTCCTCCGCTGATGTGGACTCTTCCTCCGCTGATGTGGACTCTTCCTCCGCTGATGTGGACTCTTCCTCCGCTGATGTGGACTCTTCCTCTGCTGATGTGGACTCTTCCTCCGCTGATGTGGACTCTTCCTCTGCTGATGTGGACTCTTCCTCCGCTGATGTGGACTCTTCCTCCGCTGATGTGGACTCTTCCTCCGCTGATGTGGACTCTTCCTCCGCTGATGTGGACTCTTCCTCCGCTGATGTGGACTCTTCCTCCGCTGATGTGGACTCTTCCTCCGCTGATGTGGACTCTTCCTCCGCTGATGTGGACTCTTCCTCTGCTGATGTGGACTCTTCCTCCGCTGATGTGGACTCTTCCTCTGCTGATGTGGACTCTTCCTCCGCTGATGTGGACTCTTCCTCCGCTGATGTGGACTCTTCTTCTGCTGATGTAGACTCTTCCTCCGCTGATGTGGACTCTTCCTCCGCTGATGTGGACTCTTCCTCTGCTGATGTGGACTCTTCCTCCGCTGATGTGGACTCTTCCTCTGCTGATGTGGACTCTTCCTCTGTTTTCTTCCTACGTTTGACAACGCTGAACCGTCACAAGCGTCTTCCTGTTGCCCCGGCAGTGACATCATGAAGAAGATGGCGGTGGGAACGGGCCCGCTAGAGCGTCTGCTGGTCCCCAAAGTTTTGTCTTTAATGAACGGCTGACGATGATCCACCAAGTCCACCGAGTCGGAGGAGGAAGAGTGCAGAGGCAGGAGAAACCAGAGAAGAAGACTTCCAGCTAACTGAAGCCAGCAGCTCGCTTTCTAGTGGTTACATCATCCATCGCTGGCGTCCGGGGAGCGCTCTGTGTTCACTCTTTTGGCTCACACGTGATCTTGAAGGCTCGCTCTTCTCCTGGCGTGTTTTCACAGATGTCATGTCTTCTCATGAGCTTTTTTATCTCCTAAAGCACATTTCTTTGATTTCTCTATTTAAATATAAGAACAGACTAACCAAAGCTTTGCTTTTTGAAATGTAAAAACCGTTTTAATCACACAGCCAGACAAAAACAGTCTTCCATTTTTGGGGGGTAATTTGTGAAAATGTGTGTCTGTTTGGAACATTATGTTGGGCTGAAATCAGCTGGTAAACGGTTTGAAATGTTTGTGTATGAATCTGTGTGTTCTCACCTGCATACCTGAACAGGTGAAGCTGTTTGCAGCTGATTCATGTCTGCGGTGGACTGTTCCTGAACATCGACTGTGTTTAAAGTTCGTCCTCTGATCAGAGTCTTTTAACGATGCCGAAGGCGTTTTTAGCCAAAATGGAAAGACTTTTTTTGTTGTCTTGGTCATAGTTCCTGCAGAGCGGCAGGAGTTCATCAGAAACTGTTGATGCGGAGGAAGCCTGCCCCCATTTCCCATCATCCATCTGCTTACATGTCCCCCACTAGCTTACAGCCCATTTTAACCCCACATTAAAGGCCGTGTCTTCCAGCCACTGCGTCCACGTATGAAATGTTGGTCTATGGTGATCCATGCGTGATGCACGTCATTCATACGTGTTTCTAGTGTTTGTCGTTCGTCGATGTGCGCAGACGTCCGTATAGAGTTTCAGCTGACGGGTCTTCACGTGAATCCGGTTTTGAGTTGTTCAGAATGTTTTGTTGGTTGAGAATGATCCAGTTAATGTGTATTTTACATAGTTTATACACAATTTTTACATAAATCTTACACAATTGTGTGTAATTTTTGAGAGATGCAAATGTGTGTCTTTTCACGTCTGCCCAACAGACTTTTCACGCATGAACCACCGATGTGTAACTTTTAAATCATGTATACGGCGCACATGTCACGTTCAAATGACGTAATTGATGCACGAGTCAGAAATGAATCGCAGATAAACAGCACAGTATTCACACACGGTTCATGTTCTACGTTGGTTCACGTGTTCTTTGTGTGGCTTATTCCTTCTTCTGTGGTTTTAACGTGGTTCATTCCTGATCCATCTGTGAACATTACATAACGTGTGTCATACATGTTGGTAGAAACAGCGGCTGTAGCTCCTTCACAGGGGAGTCTCGTTGGATCTTAGGATTTGGCATCAGCGGAAAGCTTCCTGGAAGCTCGGAGGTTCCTGAACCCCTGGTGTTTGGTTCAAGCCTGATTTGTTTGGCCTTCCTGCAGATGATGAGCTTTTGTGTCGCGCTGATGTCCGTCCGCTGTCCTCACATTAGAAGTTGAGCTGAAAGCCTCTTTTCTGTGGTTGGAGATAGAACGTGTGACATGAGGGCAGCCTTTGAGAACGGGGAGGAACGCTGCTTTGTTTTAGTTTGTGCCGCCTCTGAAGAGTATTCAAAGGGAAAGTTGCTCAGGTGAGCTGGCTGCACGCTGCTGCATCCGTCCCAGAGACGCCTTCTGCAGTGAAACTCTTTAATGAGACAGTGTTCAAGCTAAAGGTTCAAATGGAAGATTTGAATGCAGAAAGCTGCTTCGGCACATAGAACAGCTGGACGTTTGTCCGTTAATGAAAGGTGGAGAAAACGGCGGCACAGGCGGCGTAAATAACACGCCAAAGCCTTTACATGTATGGAAGCAACGTTTGGGACTGATGTTGGATGACGTGTCAAAGACGGTGACCGTCAGACCAGGATGTTTCTTTGACACTTTTATGCCAAACCACTCACCGGTGAGGTTCATAAGGAGCAAAAACCAAATCAGGTCCAACCATGCTGAGGGGACAAATGTCTCATATGAGAAGAGACTTCTGGGAAACACAAAAGTCAGACGCTGAACCAAACGTTTGCTTCATTCTGCTGTGAACATTTGAAATCAATAGAATTACCAAATAAACATCCTGATAATCACAGAACGGATGTTTCCCTTCCCCCCATCGCTGCTCCTTTTCCTTTCCGGCTCTTTCTGCAGGAACGGTCCTTTTTATGGCTCGTTTGAAACTCATTCAGGACCTGAATTTCCAAATCCCACCTAGGGAAGTGGTCCTGCGCTGTCATCTCGGCGGCATCGCTGTGTCAGACATGCTGGGGGTAGGTCTGGTGGCGGGGGCTGGAGCTGCTGCTGGCTGTCAGCGGAAGCGTCTGACTGGACACCTGTCAGTGGCGCCTCCCTAATTAGCTCCTCCTGGTTCCTAACCTGCCGTCCTCCTCCAGTCGTCACGGTGACGGGAGGTCTGGCTCTTTTTAGTAATCCACTTCAGCTCTAACTGCCGCCTGTTTGGCGACATTTTCCATCTACGTTTAGATTTTTCAAGTCACTTCTATTCTGAATTAAAACACAAAACCCGGTTCATTAAAGAAAAGTCTGAGTAAAAAGACTGTATTTAATGGATTCTTAAGAGGATCCAGACTCTGGTCCATCTGCTGAGACCTTTTCCAGGAAAAAGCTGTTGGGTGGATTCAGAAAGAATCTGGGATTCAAACAGATGAAGAACATCTGAAGAACTTCATCTGCATCTGTCGGTAAGAAACATCAAACTAATTCCAAGGTTTATTATTTCTGATTACATTTCATGGGAGAAAAGTTTTTCTACAGAAAATCTTTGATCAGATTTTTCCAGTTTTAGACAGAAAATTGTTGTGAACTTTGACTTGTTTCTTTGTTTTCTGCCAACATTTATTCCTCATGATGACCTCCTTTTGTCATCCCGCCGGAATGTGAGTGTAGGGACACTGCACTGGAGCTGATGAAGCTGGAATGACTGCGATCAAAACCTAAAGCTGAGTCCTCAAACAAGAAGGTCCCTCAGACTCCGTCAGCAAAGTCAAATGTAAGACCTCCTCAACGTGAAAAGGATTCAAACCACCACTGCATTCCTGATGGGAAACGTCAGGACCGACGTTTAGAGCCGGTGTTCCTCCTGACAGCTGAACCTTTCGTTTCATTTGACATTTTTACCCAAAGCTTTGCCTCAGGCAGGAATCTGCAGCTGGAACGCTCCTAAAGGGCTTTTTAAAGTGGCTTTTATTGAAAACCAGCACTCATTTTTAGTTTGAACATGCAGGCCGGAGAGACCATAGCAAACACAAATATGTTCTTTTCTGCTCACAGCAGGTTTTTGGAGGACCGGCTCAAACGCAGCAGAGAACCCAGAGAAAAAGGAACATTCCTGCAGAAAGAGAACAGCTGATGAGGCAGAAAGAGGACCACTCTGATCCATATTCATATTTCCATTCATCTAAGACTGTTTATTCATTTTGAAGAACCCCTGGCTGGTTTTCTGTGCAGTGGGACTGGTTTGCATAATCACAGTTGCAGTACGACTCCGTGCTCACTCAGAGGTGAGTGCTGTGTGTCTGTGACAACAGTTTGACCGTCTCCTTCGTTTGTTCTACTGAGCTGGGAAACAACAGTCTGACGAGGCCTGAAAATGCTGAAAGCTTTCTGATTGGATGAACCAGAGCCAACATGTCTGCTTTGAAGAGCTGTTATCTTCCAGCCTAAAGACGGAAACACACCAACAGCTTTCCATCTGAAACCAAATGCAATAATAATGGAACCGAGTTTGATTATCTATTCAGAAAAGTTCACACAAACTGGTTGGAAATGATCAATCTGAGACTTTTTCTCTCTAAGTTTGTTAGAAGAACCGATCTTCTCTGTATTTTGTCTCACTAACGTTTCTCAGAGGAATTGTTCTTGTCTTCTGTTTCTGCCATCTTTTCATATTAATTGAATAAATCCTCCAATCCCCACCACTTTCTGACATGAATGTAGCCAGGCTCCTCCCTCCATAAAACCTGTCGGAATCATGCCAAAACCCCCAAAATCAGGAGCTACCAGAGCTTTCTGGCTTCATTCTTAGGGTGGATTCAGACTAAACACATTTGGGTTGCTTTAAGTGAAACGGTTTGTTTACCCCGATAATCCGGAACAAAGTTTCAGTCTGAGTACACCCAACCAGGAACCGCTCTCAGACCCATCTTTTGAGGTGGTATCGGTTCGTTTCCAATCAGAATGAGCTTTGGTTCGTTCTTGTCAGAAGTCAGAGCTCTGTCTCCCCCCCTGGTCACCGTCGGTAACCGTCTCCAGAGTTCTAACTGCACTGCATCTCCCAGCAACCTCAGCACACAGTTTCTGGATGCTGCACACATGACTTTCATTTGCCATCACTCACATTACACTGAAGCTCTGCACTGAGCCTCACTGTTTGTTTGTGCCAGGCTGCCTGCATGACTGAGCGTTCCATCCTGACCTGATCTTCTGTTTCCTGACCCTGTTTGCCTGCCGTCTGATCCTGACTACTGTAGTTCCTCCTCTGATGCTCCCATGGTCGTTATCAACTCCTGTTTTCCTGACCGTGATTTAGCTTTGACACACACACACACACACACACACACACACACACACAGACACACACAGACACACACATTCACACACTGGTGCCAACCTCCCACCAGAGGCAGAGTGGGGTTCAGTGTCTTGCCCAAGAATGCTTTGACACATGGGTGTGCAAGGCGGGAATCGAACCTGCAATATTACAATCATGGGTCAACCGCCCTTCCGCTGCACCACCGCTGTGCTAATGAAACTTTCTGCATTTGGATCCAGTCGTCTGCTTATTCTGTGACGGTTCTGAGATTCCTCAGTCTGAATACAATCCGTCCTCGGACCAAACTGGACCAAAACAGCCACCGTAGCCTGGGGTCATGTGATGTAAACAGAGTAGGAATGTAGCAACAGAAGAGTCCAGCTGTTTATTTGTTCAATTTAACACAGCTGAAGACGCTTCTTCCATGCTTGTCTGTGTCTCGTTACGCGGCACGCCCCCGGCGCTGATGTGACGTCACAATGCCATGACACCACATCCATGACACACATTGAAATGTGGACGGATGACTGCAGTCTCGTTAAAACACCCTTTAACGTGATCCACGTTGCCTCTCACTGTTTTGGTCATGGACGCTCATCAGCGTACCTTCACACCTGACGTCTCCTCAGTAACCGCCCTGCAGCACGCCGCCACCGGACCAAAGTAAAAGGAGTAGAACCAGACGTTGACACAGACGTTCAAGGTCATTCAGTGGAATATAAAGTTTGAATCAGTGAACGATCCCGACAAGGACTGCAAAGCGTAGGACTTCCGTTAGTTCTGCCTCTGGTTGCTTAGCCCCTCCCTCATAATTCATGACCAATGGGTAGAGACACGTGGGTTTGTTTACAAGCTTTGGTCCGGAAGAGGGAAGTGTGCTTGACGGCAGTCTGAATCCAGACCAAAGGCCAGGTTCAGGATTGGATCCGGACCAACGGATCTTTCCAGTCTGAATGCAGACAGGAAGCTGAAACACAAAGTTCCTATTCTGAGAGAATTCCTGATGATCATCAGGAATCACACGGCTGTTGCAGACGGCAAAAGGAAACAGCAGCAGAGCTTTTTCCTCTGAGCAGATCAATATCACTGTAGTGAATTGTACTCAAACACAGGTTTTTTTCATTATCTGGCCTTTTGAAGGGTAACAGAGGCTACTGGAGAACTAATTTAGCAACACTGATGGGGAGAAAAACCAACAAAGACGGTTTTAAAAGGTGATCTCTGGTGATACGGGCCTCAGTTCAAGCAAAGTTACAAGAACCTCAGAGAAAGAATGTCTGTCTGACAGACAGAGGGGGTCAGACACGCACCAGGACACCATCAAAAACAGCATCAGGCCAGCGTGGCGTAGATAGTTGCAGCTGTAGAAGCTAATCAGAACGTTCTTCCAGAGTTCTACGATGCCAAAGCTTCACTGGCAAAACCTCTTCCTAAACTCAAGAATCTGAGACAAAGATCAAAACGTTTGAAGGCTTTGAATCAACGATGTAGGTCAATAGTCCACAGATGTTTTATCATCAAGGATGCTTTCTCAGCAACTGCAGAAGCAGTTTTAGGATTCAAACTACAAACGTTGACTGACTTCCTGGTTCTTCTGTGATCAGACACGGTTGTGTGTTTTTTTACATACCTGACACGTTTCGACGGACGTCTTCCGTCTTCATCAAAGTCTTCATCAGATGGTAGGGATGTGACGTGTCCAAAAACAGTTGATTGTCCCTGGGGCGGAGTCACTTGTCAACCTTTGACAGGTGACTCCGCCCCTTGATGTCCATTTGCTGCTGGAGGATGTGAGAGAGCAGGAAGGCCCCCTCATCCCGGTTCATGGAAGTGTGGGCTCGCTGTCAGATCTCCATCCATGATGGGGGACTTTGGCTTCTTCCAGTCCATCATGTGGTTTTCTTGTTTGCAGTGGTCTGTTTTGCTGATTTCCTGTTTTCTTGAGCTGCCTGTTGTCGTCTGGTTCTTGTTGGTCTCTCCTTTGTTTCCTTCTTGCATTTTTCTTTGATGTTCTGTTTTTCTTGTGATGAAGGTGCGTGCTGTTTCTCCCATGTATGTTTTGTTGCAGGTGTGACACGGTAATTCTGTCAAACGTTGAGCCGAGCCCGACTTCTAACCTTCATCACTTTCCTGTTGGAGGATTTTTAGCGCATCTTTGTCCCCAAGCTAGCTAGCAAAGTGTTCCCAAGCCAACTAACTAACTGTAACTCTGGCTTAACAGGCAACAAAACAGCTGACACCACACACGCACGCACACGCACACACGCACACACACACACACACTCACACAGCACTGTATTACCACTACACCAGGGAGCTAAAATGCTTACAGGACACACTGAACTCCTTAATGACCTGAGGTGTGAGTGTGTTTGAAGACATTTTTGCATCTGAGCCCCACAGTGTGTCTTTGTGTGCTCCCGAGTATAGTTGCATGCAGGTGTTGTGTCTCTGAGCACCAAGCCAAACGCACACTGCGTTTGTGTGTGTGTGCTTCTGCAGATCAATAAAGCTATAGCTGCAATACGCTGGCGAGGCTTTTGTGACAGTATTAAGTTTGTCTCCAGAGAGCAGAAAATGTGGTGTGGAACTGACCTCGACAGCAAAATTCTGAAGTGGTTTCTTGGGCACACACACACACACATATCTACACACAGACACAAACACACACACAGGACTCTTTTGCTTACATAACCACTAAAAAGTTCCCGTTCTGCATTTCTGACATCATCGTGTTTTCAATTAAAGACTGGATGGATATAAAATACAAAAACTAAAGATCCCTAAAATTCTCAGAGACATAACAAATGATTTCGGTTCCTTCATGATTCCAAACGATGAGATCAGAGGAACGGTTCTCCGTCATTCTTCTGAAGAATTATTGAATGAAGATGTTGCTTCTGCTTACAGACCAAGAGGTCAGGAAAGGTCAAACTATCCTGAATGTTCTGGAAATTTACAATATCCCCCAATCAAAGAGGAACATCAGCTTAAAGCTGGGGGGTCAAACTCATTTTCACCGTTGCATAGAAAACATATGTTTGCTTGTTAGCATAAATCCTTTACATTAGATTCTGTCATGTTAGGTCATATGGACAGTGTTTAAGTCTTAATGTATAGTTGACCAATCCCATATTTCAAGTCTGATTCCCACTAGACATGAATAAATACACACACATTTATATTTATTAGTTTAAGAAATCAAACAGTTTTAAAAACCTTAGAACTAAATCAGACAAAAATGAGCTAAAAGCTTTAAAGTTTGTGGGAACCAATAATTAAAAACAATCTTCATTTTTGTGTCACTTTTTGAAGCAGGCTGCATGTTTATCCGGTTCTGCAGGAGGAGGAGGACCTCTCTGCGTCCTGTCTGTTCTGCAGACGTGCATCACACATGAACGATCTAGCAGAAACTCAGTAGGACCTTCATGACTGTCCTCCCACTCCACCACAGCTGGATCCTCTGAGGCTGCGTTGGTGAAGGATCACTGCGGTTTCAGCGCTCCTTTCTGCACCTCAGAGTGACGTCTGCGCAGTCATCAGCAGAATCTGCAGCTGTGGGAGGACGAGGCTCGTCATCATCAAGGAAATCTTGGTTTCCATTGTCCGTTTACTGAAGGGAGGAAGTCCATTGGAAATGGCTGCACGTCTGTGGAAAAACCTCATGTTTGCTAATCAATTTCCTCCCACAATGCACCACAGAGACCTTCTGCGGTGCTCCTGCGGACACCCAAGCCTCGGCCTCCTGACTGTCTCTTGTCCCGGCTGTTGTCGGCCAAAGGCTGATCCAGATCACTGTGCCTGTTCACCAAGACGATGAAGCAGCAACATTAGCTTCAAACAGATGTTTGCATAAGAGCAGAGAGAGGCTGAATATTACGGTATGTCCATACAAAGCAAAGCTGCTCCCTCACTAAGAACATAGGCTCCGCAGTCAGTTTGCTGATTGAGGGAAAATGTAGTGAAAAGAAGAAAGTTTGGAGCAGATTTCTGCTCTGAGGACAGAAAAGTGTGTTCAGATCTGTGTGCAGAACTTCACAGCTCAACCTGAGAAGAACCTTTTCCTCGTCCTTCATTCCAGAGTTTCTGTGTGATTGGTCCGTAGTTTCATGATCAGACCTCAGCATGCGGGTCTACCTCTCTTTTTTATCTTCATGAATGACTTGCAGTCACATCACTTCCTTCTCCTTGGGTTCAAACCAAACCTTTTCTCCTCCATCAGTTCAACCACGCTCAACTGTGCGTTTGCTGATGCTGAATTCTTATCGTCATGTCATTACGATGCTTAGAGGAGACGCTGTGGGGTCTATCACTCACAGATTTGTGAACAAAACTAGGAGAAATCTTCTCTTCCATTATGAAGAAAAACATTTGCTCCACTTTCATTCATCAGATCCAGAGTCTTTTTCTCTTCGTCCAGTTCTATGATCCACTCCAGAAGATTGTAATTCCTCTACATCCGTCCTTCATTTGTTATTTCATATTGGCGGAACAATCCAATAACATCCCGAGATCCCCCCAGGTCTTCAAAATCCCATTTTGCTGCAACAACAGGAACGTCAGAGCAGTACTGTGAGTATCTATGACATGTCTTCATGAATGTGTCCAAAGACAAAGAGAGTGATGATGCCGACACCAGCCAAGGGAGAAAAACGTTTGAAAATGATCAGACCCAACTGTCTTTCACCGACTTCCTCTGTCAGCATGAGGTTTGATTCAGAACCTAAACAGATTTCTGCTCAAAAGACTTCACTTCATTAAGTACTGCTAACATGCAAACAGGAGAAATGATCCTTTAATCAGACCTGATTATGTACTTTAGGTTTCAGGAAGTCTGTCATTGTTGAAGTTCCAGAACGTTTCACCTCCGTTTGGAACCCTTGTGCTATCTTAGATGACCCCCCCCCCTTCCATTGACGTGTTCTCCCTACCATGACAAAGGTGGATAAAGGTGGAAAGATTTCATGTAATCCATGGACACCAGTGAAGATCACAAATCATTGAAGAAAAAAGGTTCAGAGCTCTGTCTAGTGGGTCTAGATGACCCCACTCCCCATGGTAAAGTGCCTAGCATAGCACACGGGTTTTTAAGGAGATTCTCCGGCTCATCCTAGAACCAAACACGGACTCTGGATGGAAACTGCAAAGTCATGTATGTTCATCTGAAAATGTCAGACAGTTTGTGTAAAAGTTGTGTATCTGCTTTTACGGTGACTGAGCCCAGAGAGGAGAAGGATGATGGGAAAACTTTTCTCTGACATGAAATGAGAAGAAGAATCTGTGGAAATTTGCTCCAATGGCTCATGTGAGCATGTGTGCGACCTTTTTATACAAATTCAGGCCGACAATCCAAACCACACACACACAACTCACACTGGAGAAGCTGACATCCACAAAGCACAGAGGCTCTAAAAAAATTATTAGCTAAAGTTAGCTGGCTGATGGTCGATGCTCTAAAAGCCTGATGCAATACAACTTTAATAGCACTTGTAAAAGGGCGCGCACACACACACACACACACACACACACACACACACACACACTGAAAGCCATTTCCTCCTCCCTCATTCGCCGTGTCTGCATTCTGTGTCTCCTCCACTCGCCGTCTGCGTTTGTCTCTTTTGTCTGCATGCTGTAGTCGACGGCGAGCAGCGGCTGCAGCTTCCTGCTCATTAAACCCGTTATAAACTCCCAACCAGTCATTGTTGTGTGTGAGTGTTGTGTGTTATTGTTGTGTAGGAGTGCCTGTCAGCAGAGTGACGAACGGCAGAGAATTAGTGTTTCCCTGACAGCTGCATTACAGGCGGCGCTGCGCAGAGCTTAATGTGGCTGTGTGTTTAGAAGAGTGCGTTTGCATGTTTGTGTTGTCTTAACATGAAGCCAAACACACTGTGTGTGTGCGATGCACAGGCATGTGTGTCGCACCGCCTGAAGGCTTTCTTCTGTACCGCTGCAATAAAAGCCACATTAGAGGAAGAGAGATTACAGGAAAAAAACGTGTTCTTTTCCAAAACCCAGAAAAGTGTGGAGGTGTGAGAAGAGGCAGCGGAGCAACATCAGCTGGAACGTCCTGAAAACAGAACCGCTGTGACGTGGTTCCTGAAGGAGGCGTGTTGTTTGGGTTTCCGGTGAGACCTTTAGAGTAAAAGAAACCTTAAAAGGACCAGAGAGGCCTTAGCGACACGTAAAGGGTTAGCATGGAGATGATCCCTGTGTGGGGCCAGAAGAGGAGAGGAACAGATAACTGAAAAGGGATTGAATGGATTCTACCAACAGGAGCAAAGGCGATCCTCTTCCCTTCCTAATGACTGGAGCGTGACCTCTGCCTAATAATAATTATTATTTATTGATACTTGCTGATGACGGAGGCGTGGCTGCCAGTTAACGCCTACAGCCCCTCTGACCCCCACAGGGGCATTCATGCACATTCACACCAGTGGAGACACACTGAAGTGTCTCGCCCAATGGCAGTTGGCTAGAGGGAGTGGGGATCGAACCGCCGCCCCTTCGATGACTCGCTCAACCGCCTGAGCCATCCATCCTCTCACCATCACTGCTGATCTGCTTTAGACAGAACATCATCCAGCAGTCACCACATGGGGGACTTTTGCTCCCCGTGACAAACTGAAACGATTACCCAGAGGATTCCAATAAAGCCGAGTCGCCCTGAAATGATGAACATCCCTGCAAGGAACGGAGATCTATCAGAGGTTTCACCAGGACTGGCCTTCACTCTCATTGGTCAAGGTTTAAGACTAAACAATGTTTCCCTGAAACATTTCAACTTTTAATCTGTGCCTTATGGTCGGCATCCCATAACTTTGATGAACATTAGTGATGTGACGTTCCGTATCGAGGCTTTGAGGCGGATGACCATTAGAATAGGGGGGCGTTTCCATGATCCACATGTGGTTCATTTAGGGGAGGAGCTGAAAATGATTATGTCCGACGCCTCGTTGTCTGGCTGGACCATGTGACTGATTCAGGAAGTGGTTTGGATTTAAAGTTAGAGTCAAATTTCACACACTTAGGCCCAACCGCCCTCAGCTCCCTGCAAATGATCGTCACACTGCCAGTCAACAGCTTCACTGCTTCACGAAGCTTCATCCATCCAAAGGGTGGCTGTGGAGCAGCGGTAGGGCGGTCGACCTCCAATTATAAAATTGCAGGTTTGATTCCCGCCTTGCCCGCCCGTGTGTCGAAGTGTCCTTAGGGAAGACACTAAACCCCACATTGCTTCTGGTGACAGGTTGATGCCGGTGTTCAGCAGCAGAGCCGCCACCGGTGTGTGAATGCGTGTGTGAATGTGTGTGTGAATGTGTGTGTGAATGTGTGTGTGAATGCATGTGTGAATGTGTGTGTGAATATGTGTGTGAATATGTGTGTGACTGTGTGTGTGAATGTGTGTGTGACTGCGTGTGTGACTGCGTGTGTGACTGCGTGTGTGACTGCGTGTGTGAATGCGTGTGTGAATGCGTGTGTGACTGCGTGTGTGACTGCGTGTGTGAATGCGTGTGTGAATGTGTGTGTGTGTGAATGTGTGTGTGTGTGTGTGACTGTGTGTGTGACTGTGTGTGTGACTGTGTGTGTGACTGTGTGTGTGACTGTGTGTGTGAATGCGTGTGTGAATGCGTGTGTGAATGTGTTTGTGAATGTGTGTGTGAACATGTGTGTGAATGTGTGTGTGAATGTGTGTGTGAACATGTGTGTGAACATGTGTGTGAATGTGTGTGTGTGAATGGGACTGTGACTGTAGCACTTTGGGCCTTTCAGGAAGGGAGAAATCACTTTACAAGTAAACGCCATTCACCATTTATCCACCCATCTACCAAACATATTTGTGTATCTCCAACCTGACTAAACTAAGGGAATGTGAAACCTGCAAAGGGTTTTCCACTTTAGGCCATAGCAAGAGGAGATAGCATTAGCATTAGCATTAGCATTAGCAGTGGAAGGATTTTATTTTGTGGGTCAAACCCATCGAGGAGGTTTCAGGCACTGCAAGTTAAGGTTGGTTTATAGAAAAATCCAGCTTTGTGTCATAAAGGCATCGTTGGGACAGCCCTCCTAAAATATCTGAAGTATCTGAAAGTATTTTAAACTTTTACTTTCAGCAAACAAAACAAAGGTGGTGACCTCACTTCCACACTCCAGAAGACTTACACTCCAGAAACACTCCCCCTTTCTTTGCAGCAGCCTCCTGTGGCTGTCTGGGGGGGTCAAACCATTGTCACTCACCCTGATGGAAGGGAAGTGGAGGAAGAGTGGAAAGAAAGGACTAACGTGTTCAGGAAGAGATGAGAATCTGAATGAATCTTCTTCACCCACCGGACAGACTGTTGAGCTGTGAGTGTGTGCGTGTGTGCGTCTGTGTCTCTGTCTTACTTTCTAATTGAAATGCGATGAGGTGTGAAACACCCCTTTAAAAGACCTATCACAGCGTGTGAAGCTAAATGGGAGTTTGGGACCTGTACATTGTGTGTGCGGGGGAGTGGAGCATAGTCCAGTGGGAAACCACCTTGTTCCTTCTGAAAGCTGGGTTTCTCCACCACCCACCCTGACATTTTCATGGTCCAGATAAGAAGGAGGAGAGCTTTGGTCTTTGCTTTAACACTAGAACCATTCCACAGGTTCTCGTCAGAGAGGTGGGGAATGCAAAAGAAATGTTTTCTAATACGGTAACTCTTATCCATGCCTCTGTCCACTTAATTGTCTACCAAACGTCAACACTCTACCTCATTGCCACCTCTTACACATCTGACATGTTTGCACACTTGTATATGTTGTACACACTGATTTATTTAATATTATATTTCGTCATTTTGTCATTCTTGCACTGAAATGGTGATGCTTTAATATCATTGTACAATAGACAATGACAATAAAAGCAAATCTGCCTGCCTGCCTGCCTGCCTGTCTGTCTGTCTGTCTGTGAGTCCACCAAAGACTGAAGTGGACTAAAACAGTTCTATCTCATGTTGGATAATTCAAAGCAGGTCTAACCATGATGGGAAATGAAGGCTAAAAAGGAAGCTGCTGGTTCTTAGTGCAGAACATGCAGCTCCTCCCAAGACTTTTCAAAGCATTTAGGGGTCCAGGTGATCCTGACCCTCAGGAGCTTCAGTTTACAAATGTGCGTCTCATTGATTCTGATGAGAGCTGGACAGCATGTTTGTAAAAGCTAAACCCACACACGCGGGAACAGTGAACAGAACCAACATGTTTGTGCACATGAACACAGGTCTTCATGATGCTTGTTGGTAGTGTGAGAAATGGCTGCCGTCTCGTGTGTGGAGGTATAATTTCATTTTGCTGTCTCAGCCTCTTGTTAGGGAACCATTTGCAGCTTAGGTTGAGTTTCCCGATCCTTTCCTGACACATCTTTCCTTCTCAATGCCCCTCTGACTTCCACCCTCCTTTCTCCGTGTCTCATTATTTCTCTGTCTTCCTTTCTCCGTCTTCTCTCATTGTCTTTCTTTGACCCGTTTGTCCTGCATGGTTGCTGCTCACTCCATTCTAGTATCCATGAATCAGTAGCTTCATGTCTCATTGTGAGAATAATTACTCTGTGGAAGTAGCACTTCAAATATTCGGCTTTTTCTAGAAGATTCCAGTGCACTAAAACTTTGGTTGTAGTCCACGTAGATCGTTTGAGTTGAAATGCTAAAATTCCTAAAAGATTCAATGAGCTTCTCAAATGTAGAAGTTATAAACATAGTCCTTTAATGATTTTTAAAAACAAATAATTTCTGGTTCTTTTTAGCAGTAAATCTCACTCGAAAAAAAAATAAGACATATTTGTTGTGACTTTTAACTGACTTAAAAAAAAGACGAGTTCATCAGAAACCGTCTCTAAAAATTCTGTTTTTGTTTGCGGAGTTAGCTCTGTCTTCATGCTGCTGCTTTTTCCCCTACCCCAACCCCAACCCCAACCCCAACTCTAACCCTAACCCCAACCCTACCCTAACCCCAACCCTACCCTAACCCGTACCCCAACCCCTACCCCTACCATACGCCTACCCCAACCCCTAACCCAACCCCTACCCCAACCCCAACCCTACCCTAACCCTAACCCTACCCTAACCCCAACCCTACCCTAACCCCAACCCTACCCTAACCCGTACCCCAACCCCTACCCCTACCATACGCCTACCCCAACCCCTAACCCAACCCCTACCCCAACCCCAACCCTACCCTAACCCTAACCCTAACCCTACCCTAACCCCAACCCCAACCCCAACCCTACCCCAACCCTACCCTAACCCCAACCCTAACCCCAACCCCAACCCCAACCCCAACCCTACCCTAACCTCAACCATTAACCCTGACCCCAGCTCATGACATAAGATAAGATAAAGCTTTATTGTCATCGTACAGTGACACTTGGTTCAACGAAATTACATCTAACTGACCTGCCCTGGTTCATTCTAGCTTCAACACTTTACTGGAAAAGCATATTTTATTCAAAAATTCTTCCCAAAGTTGTGATCAGATTATTATTTTAAACACTTAAGATTAAGTTTTATGATCTTAATACAGGATACGAGTGTGTAAAACACCAAACCACAGCATGTTCTAATTCCGATTGGTGAACCGTGATATTGCACTGTAAGCTGGAACATATATTCATCCATTTGCATAGAAACACATAACGTCCCCCCCAAGGCCCCATTAATGCAGCATGGTGATGTCATCAAACAGAAATATTCTCATATAAGAAGGAAAAATGGTGATTTTTCTCTGTGTGGGTAGCGTGTCCTTATGCAGTGGCTCATAACTTACCCGCTCAATGGCCTCGTGGTAGTCAAGTCAACTTCATTTATGCAGGGTGACCAAGGTGCTTAACCATGAAAGACAAAACAGCAATCTAAAATAAACTGCATAATAAAACTAATAATATAATGGTAATAATAATTATTATTATAAAAACTAATAAACATCAATAAAATCACCAACTCATTCTGAGTTAACAGCCAGAGAGAGAAAGTGAGTTTTAACTTGGATTTAAAATCATTCACTGACTAACCTGCCTGACCTACATGGGCAGACCCCCCCAGGGGGAGGATTTGCCTGCAACGGCAAATCCTCCCCTCTGAGTTCCCGCGTTGTCCGTGCACATCCAGGAGGTCAGCTGATCCAGGCGAGCGGGAAGGGGAATGCAGCTGGAGCAGCTGAGAGGTAGGGCGCTGTTTAACCCTTGTGCTATCTTAGATGACCCCCTTCCATTGAGGTGTTCTCCCTACCATGACAAAGGTGGATAAAGGTGGAAAGATTTCATGTAATCCATGGACACCAGTGAAGATCACAAATCATTGAAGAAAAAAGGTTCAGAGCACTGTCTAGTGGGTCTAGATGACCCACTGTCTAGTGGGTCTAGATGACCCCACTCCCAATGCTAAAGTGCCTAGGATAGCACAAGGGTTACAGAGTTAAAAACAAATAAAATAATTTTAAAATGGACAGGCAGCCAGAACTCTCTCCTCCACCTTCCAGTTATCAAGCGCACAGCAGCGTTCTGCACCAGCCGGAGACGGACATGGATGATTGAGAGACGCCAAAGTAAAGAGAGTCCCAGTTATTCAGCCGGGTTGTAACAAAGACCTGGATCTGTTCTCAGTCATAACATTTTCCTTTGACACGTTTTGAAAACCACCAACAGCTGACTCTTCGTTTTAGTTGAACAGCTTCTCCAGCAGCGGTCTCAGGACTCAAACCTTTTCCTTTTGCACTAAAACTCTCTAATTAACAATAATTAACAAAGTTTCATGAAGTAGAAAGTGGACTGCAGGAAAAACTCCACTGATTGTTATTTGAAAGTAGTTTTTATTTAAAGAGTGAAGAAAAAGGCCCAGTGTTTGCATTGTGCTTTACATTATCTCAAACTATCACCGGACAGAGGAAGAAAGTAAAATGAAAGCGAGGAAGCTCCATAAAAATAATCCATGACATTTGATCTCATCCCTCTGTACAGATCTGTAGAAATAGTCCCACTCAGAAATCACAGCAGATCTTATTTACAAGGCCTCTGGCTGCAAAATAGTTTCATTTTTTTGCTCCTAGAAAAATTGTGGTCAAGATTTCAAACGTGGGCGTGAATGGCACAGCAATCTGTGTGTTGGGAGGTTTAGCAGGTTGTCTTCTGTTGCTTATGGTGAGACCCCCCCCTCTGGTGTCTGCAGTTTGTAGTAGAAAGATCAGAAAGAAGTTTTTATACACACATATTCTCTACGTGAATCTAAACGATTTCTTTGTGCTACTAACTTTAGAAAAGTTGTATGATATAGTTAGTAACAGGAAGTACTTTAGATAAGAATGGTTGTACTAACTTGTGGCTATAGTAGGCTACAGTAGATCAGAGTAAGTGCTCATAGACTCTCTCTGGTGCTGAAATATTGAACATTGTTATTTAAATGTTGTATTAGGAATGACCTCAGTAAAATCCCAATAATCTGAAAGTTTAGACCTTGTTCTATCTTAGATGACCCCCCCCCCCCCCTTCCATTGAGGTGTTCTCCCTACCATGACAAAGGTGGATAAAGGTGGAAAGATTTCATGTAATCCATGGACACCAGTGAAGATCACAAATCATTGAAGAAAAAAGGTTCAGAGCACTGTCTAGTGGGTCTAGATGACCCCACTCCCCATGGTAAAGTGCCTAGGATAACACAATGGGTTACAGACTTAAAAAAGAAAAGTTTCAATGCTTTGAGCTTCATGTTGGATCAATACTGACAGGAAATCTCTGTAAATGTAATTCATTTACAGAAAAAGAATTGAAACCTCTGCAGGACAATAATCAGCGCCAGTTCTTGATGGTAAAGCTGGGATTGAGATGGTCCGACGTTATTGGAAATGCTCTGAAAGCTTCAATTCTTCACATGCTGCATTTGCTTCCGTCCATGTTTCAGTACCAGAGATCTAGATTCTACTTTCTAAAATACTTTAGAGTAACAATACAAGGCAGGCAGTGCATAAAACATGTACAAAAGAACCCGTCCCAGCCCGACCCAGAACCCTGCTTCAGAGGAAGTGGGATGTTCTTGAGAATCCTTGGAGACCCCAATATCTCAGCTCACCAACAGTAAACAGGAAGAAAAATGTCCAAAGTTTCTCTCAATCAGTGATGAAGTCAGCCGGAAGGAATCCAAGTAACGCCACGTTTCCTCTGAAGGCAGATGTCCAAACCCCAGCCCTCCTCATGTGACTCTTTGTTCACCGACTCCCTGAAAAGTCTTTTCCCACAACCAGATAAAAAGTCCAAAAGCCGGAGAGACTGTTTTCCTCTGGACACATCGTGCATTATTGCTTTCAGAGGAGAGCCAAATATTGCGCCAACAGTAATTTGCTTCATCTGCCGCTCATCTACGGAGTTTGGCAGAAAATTCCTACAGACAGAAGAAAACATTGGCATAGATTTGATTTTTTTCAGCTGTGGTTATTTTTTCATGCAAATGTGTTTGATGTTTAAAAAGGCAGAAAAGTAAAAATGTCCTCAGGATTCAGAAAGTGTCAAATGCTTTGGCATATTTGGAACAAAAGGCAGAAAACTAAAGTGCAAAATAATACAGACATATGAAAATAAATACAAAACAACAGAAACACCTTCAGTTAATTGGATATTTCATGACAAGTTTCACTTTGAGGACATTTCTAAAGTCAAATGCCCTTAAATAACTGAGCAATAAATAAAATAGAAGAACAGTAAAAAAAATGAAACATTTAGACCGACAGTCAATGAAGGAATGAATATCCTGATGGCTCAGTGGATGTTTGAGGCATCTGATCCTGAATTTAAAAGATGATCATTTTCCTTAAATATTTCCAACCGTATAGTAAACAAAACAAAAACAAAATGTAGAATTGCTGGAACAAAAAAACCCAAAGTGTAAGAAAGCATCCTATTTTCATGATGGTTTCATGATGAGTCTCCTTTTCACAGTAGATCTATCAGCATTGCAGATCTATCACATTGTGGATCTATCACAGCTACTGTGTTTCCATTGACTATGACATTGGATTTGTGATGATAAATTTGCCTAATGGAAACAGCGCAATTTAGTAGAAAAGTCGCATTTATCAAAAAAAAAAAAGGATTTGCGCTTGGAGGAGGTGGTTTATGAGGCGTTTCCAGAATGAGACATTTCAGAAAACTGCAATGGAAACACTTTTTTTAAAAGAAAATGAGTCACGTGACCAACAACCGGATGGCGGTGCCCATCTGGGTAGGCACTGGCGGCGCCACCAGAGGTCCCACAGCGTCACAGCTCATCGGAAGTTGAGCGTGTCATGAGGAATTGTTGGATCCACAGCTCCTCTGGAAAATCACCAACCACCATTTCTAAAACGGCTTCATCTGTGGCCCCTCCCACATGTAAGGAGCTCGCCGCTCCACGGTCTGAAGAAGACGCCGACGCCGCCTTTGATGTATGATGATGAGCGCTGGTGCCGTGGCAGAAGTTTGAAAGGATCTGCCGTCAATCAAAGTGTTGTTCACATCCTAGCTTTTGAACAATATCACGTCAGATGGTGTGTTTATTCGCATAATTAGGATTTTAAAGTAAACAGAGTAATAGTGAAATTGTGTTTTTTATGACATTTCTAGAATTTTTACAAAGTTTTGCGCATATGTGTCATGGAAACACAGCTGCTGTGGATCTATCACATTGCAGATCTATCACATTGCGGATCTATCACATTGTGGATCTAGCAGCAGTCCTGAATCTTGGCTGTGCTCTGAACAAAGGTAAAATAAAATCCATGTGCTTTTTTGTGCTTTTTTATCAGGTGCATCCAACCTAAGGAGAACATTTCCTCAGACTGAGAGATCTGGCGTCCAAAGAGCAGGAAGACGACCACGATTCATCTCCTGAGGGAACAGCTTTGGGGCTGTTCAGCTCACATCTGGGATCACAACGGATCTGGACATAAAGCTCTGGGCATCTGTTCAAAATGAGCCAGCAGGGCTGAGCTTCATGTCTCCTCAAACTGCCTCAAGACTGGAAACATTTGATTCAGAGGAAAAGGAGACAGAAAAGCCGGATTGCAGAGTTGCTGATAGAAGCAGATGCCCTTTTTCTACTTTGTGGTTTGCTTCACAGGATGGTTTTTGGAAGTGAAGACCTCCCTTTCTGCTGTTCTGTAAAACAATGGGAGGAGATGAAGGTCAGGCTTCCCCTGCAGAACTCCTCATTCACTGAGAGAGCCCAGAGGCGAGAACGCCCCCTTGAAGCAGGCGGACTCGTAGTGCTTGTTCAGGTAACTCTTCAGCGCGAAGGTCTTGTTGCAGCGTTTGCATTTGTAGTGCTTGAAGGCAGAGTGCGTCTGCATGTGAGCACGCAGGTTGGAGCGGTCGGCGAACGCCTTGCCGCAGTGGGCGCAGCCAAAGGGCTTCTCACCGGTGTGCGAACGCATGTGGCCCTGCAGCAGCCACGGCCGGCTGAACGCTTTGCCGCACACGTCGCACTTGTGCTTGAGGTCGTGGGTCAGCAGGTGCATGGCCATGGCGGGCATGGAGACGTAAATCTTTCCACAGGTGGGGCACTTCTTGGCCATCTTGCTGTCCATGCTCCTGTGCGTCTGCTTGTGCCGGCTCAGGTTGGAGGACGTGGCGTAGGTTTTGCCGCACTCGCTGCAGGTGTGCCTTTGGGGGGCCCCCCTCTGGCTGCTGGTGGCTTTTCTCCGCGATCGTCCATCCATGATGAAAAAGGCGTCCACCGTGTAGCCCTCACTCACAGCTGTGTCTCCACTGATGTAACCACCGGCTGAGGACGACACCTCGGACCGCGGACTGTCCGGCTGGTCTGAATCACCATGGATGTCGCTATGGATGTCACCATGGATACCGGAGTAGGTGTTGTTAACGTGGCCATAGATAATGGATGGGTGGCTTGGGGAGGGCGTTTTGGTGATGATGGATGAGTCACTTCCCACAGCATCATCATATGGATTTGGGCTCAGGTAGTTGCTGGTGTACCCTGAGGAGACAGAAAAATGTGCAGACATTAACTGATGAAGATGAACCAAAGTTACTAAAACCTTTAGGCCCAGTTGTCCTTATGGGTGGGGGGAAAATGGTCAAACCTGCACGGAACACTCAGGTACCCCACACAGAATATCGAGGTCCTAGACGGCTCAGAGAGAAAGTGTTCATTGTTTTCTACGTTCATGCTGCGGCGACAGGTCATAGTGAACACATCTACGACACGTAAAGGCGAGTAACGGGGAAGCGGGTTAGACGCAGGCGTGTCATGCAGTTTATACATTTTTTCAACCCCAAATATTGCAGACTGAACAAGGAGCGCATTAGTGCTGTTCATGTGATCCGCACACGCTCAGTCTGACTGTTAGAAATGAGGAAATGAGCCAATCAGAGTGTGGTGTGCGTGGACGTCCTGTGGGCCTATGGGTATCACGTGCCAACCCGTGTGTGCAGCATTTGTGCGGTCCGTAAGGAGCCAGAACTCACACCTTACTGGCGACTAGTGTGGCGTCAGGACGTGTTGGAGTGTATATTGCTGTGGGGTAAAGGGTGCAGGTAGGACACTGCCAACTGGCCCTTGCCCCAGAGCGCTGGGCCTCTCCAAAACTCCAACTGTGGTCGAGCCTGGTCGGGCCATGGAATGTACCACTGTCGTGTGTGGTCGGTGTGTTGGGAATAATGGATAATAGGAGTTCCACGCACTCGTGACGCACGGGTGATGCTGATGCACGGCGTCCTGACGCCACACTCTAGTCACTAGTAAGGTGTGAGTTCTGGCTCCTTATGGACCGTGCAGATGCTGCCACATCACACGGAGTGTGCACGTGAAACCCATAGGCCCATAGCGCATTACCAAGTGCCCTACTCGCAAAGGTGCATCCCAGCCCCCCCACCCCCACCCCACCCTAATAAGTGGTCAAAGGCGGAAGGAGGGTAGGTCGAAGACTGCTAGATTGAACCCCGATTGGTGAAACAACTGGCCCCCCCAGCCCCTTCCCAACGTTGGGCCCAGGTCTCCCCAGCCCAGGGGCTCCATCGCTGAAAGAGCCGACCCCCCAGTCCCCACATCCCCCACCCCACACAAAGAGAGAGGAGCCAAGGAAGAGCTGGTTCTAGTGGCAGGTCCAGGCCCCGCCCCTGAGCGCCGCCCCTGGGTGAGCTCTGGTCAGGCACCAACGGATTGGAGGGAGCCCGACCATCTCTTCCAACGCCGCTGACCCGGATCCTGTCACCCCAAAACTGCTGCTGGTGGGACGTCGTGACAAGTGGCACAGTGACCCTGACAGTCTGACTACTGCTAGGTTTTGATGGGGGTCGATTCTCAGTTACCTAGAACTCTTTAGCCCATTGGAATAGCCCTTGGTCTATCCTAGGCACTTTAACATTGGGAGTGGGGTCATCTAGACCCACTAGACAGTGCTCTGAACCTTTTTTCTTTAATGATTTGTGATCTTCACTGGTGTCCATGGATTACATGAAATCTTTCCACCTTTGTCACGGTAGGGAGAACACGTCAATGGAAGGGGGGGTCATAGGATAACACAAGGGATAGTTGTGAACACCTGCACCAGTTCAGATGGAAGGTTCAGGGCAGCTGACGTCAAACGAAAGGGACACACCTCCCTGAGGCCGGATGTACGTCCAGTGCAGGGCTGCTTGTTCCTGGTCCTGGAGATCTACCACCTGCCTGTTTTCCAGCTCTCCCTGCACTGATTACCTGGACCAGGTGTGTTCATTCAGTCAGAATGTGGAGACATCTGATTGAGCTAATCAGCAGCTAGCAGGACTTGGAGATCTGGAAAACAGTCAGGGTGGTAGATCTCCAGGACCAGGAATGAGCGGCCCTGCTCCAGTGCTACCGCCAGCCTAGGATGAAGAGGAGGGTATCCATTACTGGACAGTAGGACAGGTGTTTTATTCTGAAACACACTTATTGATGAAGTCATTTTTCTGTTAGAGACTGCTCCTCCACATATATTGTTGCTGCCATGTGCGTGCATAAGCTAATGTAAGTTCTGATGCGTGTTTTATGATTCCTTGATTGAACTGATTTTTCTGTTCTCTTTAATTGAATGCTGGAACACCGTTTGGCGGTTAATTAATGACGTTGCAGAGTAAAAGACTTTGTTTTGAAGTCTGTTCATTTCTTTTACCTTTTAAAACATTGGTATAACATTGGCGCTTTCTCCAACATGCGTTCAGTGTTTATTTGATGCCTCAGTTCGTGCGCTGATCACGTGCATTCACGTCACAGAATGTAGTTGCATTTGTGCCCTCTAGGGGGAACCAGAGACTTCCAACTCTATTGACATTAGTAATTGAGGCTTTAACCCTTTATTTGACTTAATATCTGTTGATTTATGGTTTATTTGTTACATTTTGTTAATTTAAAATATGCCCAGGTTAATCATCTGAATGATTATGAAGTTATGTTTTTTTGTGTAGCGTATGATATTATTGTGAACTCTGTTTCTTTGTCGACCACACACACTGAATTCTTGTGTCCTGTAACTCTCAACTTCAAACTTCAACATTAAAAGTGTGCTGACCTGGTTTCTTTGTGCCCTTCTGTCTGACCGGAGCTCTGTTGGACCAGCATTCCCCTCTATGTGTTCAAGCTCTATCATAAAACCTGTTCTGTGCATCTATTTCAGGGAAACAATGGGGTCAAAGCCCCTTCAGAGATCTATCTTTACTACCACAAATACACAAACTGCAGCTTTGACCCTTCGGTCCCAGCAGAAATAACTGAGGTGACGTCAAATGAAACTCCCTGCTTACCCTGAAACACAGCAAATGTAAATTAAATATATAACTTGCTTTCACGATCTACAACCAGCCAGGGAAACGTGTCTCCGCTGGTGAAAAACCAGATCTCACACTAAAACCAAGTCAGATGAAGTGTTATTTTAACCAGCTTATTAGTTTAAAGCCTTTTGGCTGACGTGTTTTTTTGTTAGTGGAATGGTTGTGATGCAGGTGAAGCGGCGTCTCGTCCCTGAGTGGAAGAACCCGTCCAGATCTTTGTTTCTGGAGTGAAGCCTCTGCCTCCTCATCAGCTTCACCTTCCTGACAGGCCTACCAGCACACGGTCACACCCAGAGCTGTCAAAACTTCAGCTGCATGTCTCCATTACAGCAGCTAGGAGGAGAATTTCCCTGTGGACCCCCCCCCCCCCCCCACACACACACACACACACACACACAGATGGACGTCCTGCTTCAGCTAAAGAGAAAGTGGATTTTTCCTCAACAATTGTCCCTCCTATCAGCATCAGACACTTGTTTAGTGAGGTGTGTTTTCCGCTCCTTCAGTGTTGATGCTCAACAGGAGAAAGTCTAACAACTACCAGGACAAACCGGTAACCAGTGAGCCGCCGCCAAACTCCAGCTGATCTGCAGATCAATAACTCTCCATTTCAATTAGCACTCTGCAAGCATTAAGACGCAGAGGAGATGCTGGTAATAGAGTTTCATGATGCAGTTCTGAGAACAGCTCAGATGTTGATCGATGCTACGATGAGAAGAAGAGACAGGAACAAAGGAAAGAAATGCAGATCCCAAAATGTTTGAATCCTGACAGATTCACTCAAACCAACCGCTCCGACAGCTGGAGCCGTCTCCAAAGCTGCATTGTTGCAGCACTTCTCCAAACTTTTAAAAATGCACAATGCAAAATGCAAGTTGTTTTTTTCACTGCATTAACCGAGGTTTTGATAGAAATTCCAAATTCAGAACCGTTTTGGAACAGTTTGCAGGTGTGAGGCGCTTCTTTCATCAAACCCAAACTCTGTCAGTGTTGTTGTAAATAAGAGCATCAGTGATCCGCCTCCAAACATCCATGGAGTCAAGTTCTCTCTTCAAACCTTTCACTGATGTACACCCCCCTGCTCTGCATGCTTGTAGCTGCAGACTGCAGTGTGTGTTACGCTCAGCTGTACAGGCGCGCCCAGAAATGTGCCGAGTTGGCAGAAGTGCAGAACAGTGAGTGTGTTTGCATGTTTGTGTGCGCAACAAGCTGCTCTAATGATGGATGAACGTCCGTGTCCGTATGCATGCAGTCATGCAGCTGCTGCATGTGCAGACAAAGCTCTGTGTTTTTGTCCACTAGAAGGCAGAAATAAGCAAACGACCACAGACGGATGCTGACGACCACATGAGGACTCCCACCCACAGTTGGCCTCTGTCATGACAGAAGCATTCGGGCCGTCCTTGATCTGAGGTGTTCAGAGACATACTGTCTGCGCAGATCCAGGTGAATGCAGCCCTGTCTGCACAGATCCAGGTGAATGCAGCCCTGTCTGCGCAGATCCAGGTGAATGCAGCCCTGTCTGCACAGATCCAGGTGAATGCAGCCCTGTCTGCACAGATCCAGGTGAATGCAGCCCTGTCTGCGCAGATCCAGGTGAATGCAGCCAAACTGATTGGACGGCGTTTCATAATCCAGATGGACAACGACCCAAAACATCCAGCCAAAGCCACTCAGGAGTTTATTAAAGCAAAGAAGTGGATATTCTTGAATGGCCAAGTCAGTCACCTGATCTGAACCCATTGAGCAGCATTTCACTTGTTGAAGACTAAACTTCAGACAGAAAGGCCCACAAACAAACAGCAACTGTTTGCCGCTGCAGTAAAGGCCTGGCAGAGCATTCAGAAGGAGAAAACCAGCATCTGGTGATGTCCATGAGTTCAAGACTTCAGGCTGTCATTGCCAACAAAGGCTTCTCCACCAAATATTAGGAATGACCATTTGGTTTGCAGTTATTTCATTTGTCCAATTACTGACGAGCCCATGAAATGAAGGGATTGTGTTTAAAAATGCTTTAGTTTTTCACATTTTTATGAAATCTTTTTGTTCAACCCATGGAATAAAAGCTGAAAGTCTGCACTTCAATGGCATCTGAGTTGTTTTATTTAACCCTTGTGCTATCTTAGATGACCCCCCCCCCCCCCCTTCAATTGACGTGTTCTCCCCACCATGACAAAGGTGGATAAAGGTGGAAAGACTTCATGTAATCCATGGACACCAGTGAAGATCACAAATCATTGAAGAAAAAAGGTTCAGAGCACTGTCTAGTGGGTCTAGATGACCCACTCCCAACGTTAACGTGTCTGGGATAGAACAAGGGTTAAATACTGAAAAACTTGTTTGTAACAAACTAGTTTAAAATACAGACAGAAAAAAACTGTCTGACAGTCCAGACTTTCTTCATCTCTAAATGGCAAACTCCTCTTTCCTTCAAAGTCAGAAACTCCTGATTTTTATCTATTCGGGGATTATTCAGAGCACGGGAAACATTAGGAGCCAATGTTTTTGTAATTTTGGAAGCAGACTCTGCGGAGCTGAAGAAGAGGCTGTGAGGAATTACCAACAGAAATAATCCCAGTGATGAAGACGGCAAAGGAAACTGATCCAGAGGTTTGTTCTCATGTTTGTTAGCAGAGCAAACTAAAATCAGACTCTCACAGGAGGGAAGAACTTCTGGATGTTATGCAGAAATGTCAAAAAAAAGTTAAAAACCCTGATTTACAGGCAGATGCACAGAAGTTCATCAACATCCTTGAAACCTGCAGAGAACTGCCCGTCAATCTGGTCCCAGGAGTTTGTTTTGGTAGCTTCGAGTTCCTGTCTAACAAGGATCTTGCCATTTTTCCACATAGTCAGCAGATTCTTTGGTCCTTGAAAACTCCTCAAACATGATGAAGCTTGAAAGTTGAAGAAAGAGAACCCCCCCCCCCCCCCCCATGACTGTGCATGTGTGGGGGGTGACTAACCTTTGTCATGATGATGGAACTGCAGACGGAGCTCCTCTCTCCGGCTGTAGGAGCTCTCCAGCTCAGCGCTGGAGAAATCGTCCAGTTTAACTTTCTTCACTAAGAAAGAGCGCGGCATGATGGGAAAACTGCTGTTCTTTCACTCATCCGATTGAAACTCTTCTGTTGATTCTTTTCAGGTTTTAAATGAGAAACAGAACGCTCCGCTGTCAGTTTAGCGAAAGATGCGTCTGCCTTCTCCTGCAAACACTAACGGAGCAGACATGACTTTTGCAGACCAAACTAAATCTCTTCTGTTCTTTGTTTTCTCTCTTAGAGCTTTAAAACATTAAAAATAAAAATATAAATGGGTTCCTGAAAAACTTTCCCATCCAAAATGCAGATGTTCTCCTGGTCTCGTGGTGTTCAGCACCTGGACAGCTCCACGCGAACCCCTCTGGCTGCTCTGGATTTCAGCACATGGACAGCTCCTCTGATCTCCACAGTGCGCGAGGCAGAACCAGGGAAGCGCGCGGGTTCGGACGTTTGTCTAAACGGGTTCTGCTGAGCACGTCCAAAACCCAACGACTGCAAAACAGCTGCAGAAGCGCGCGCGCGTCCGAGAGCCCGGGAGAAAACGGGGTTGAAGGGTTCCAGACAGAAGCCGGTGGGTCAAGTGAAACCCCCCCCCCCCCCGAAGACGTCCGTGTCCAGCACAAACGGCGGTTAAAAAAAATATTGCTTTGTTAGCGCTGAGCTGCTGCACACTCCTGCACAGCCCCGCGTCTCTCCGTTGACGTGCGCGTGAAGCTGCCTTTGATGCACGACTTCAGCAGCTTTATAGGGGGAGGGGGGGGGCGTTACTCATGAAGGAAAAAACCGGGGGGGTGCAGAAAGTGTGTGTGTGTGTGTGGGGGGGGGGGGGGGTTAATTAGACTTTTAAGGGTCTTCGCGCTGCTTTCTCTGAGATTGATAGGAAAAAACGTCACGCGCACACATGGGGGGGGGGGGGGGGGGCATGGGTTCATAGGAAAAAAGAACCTTTTTTTAAATGATGTCATCACTAATTTGTTTTTGCTTTTTTAGCTGATCTGATCCATTTCATGTCTGTAAATGTTTATTCAAATTCCTAAAAGTTACCATGAATTTCTTAATTACTAACATTGTTTTTATAATTAAATCAAATGTTGCCAAATGTTGACATATTCAAAAATGTTCCTTCATCTGCAATTTTTAAAAACTACATCAACAGATCACTGCCCCCCCCGCGAGACGTTTTCTGATGTCTTCATCTCTGAGAAACAAAATAATTCCGATGACAGACACACACACACAGACACACCCACACGCAGACACACACACTCTCATGCAGACAAACACACACAGACGAACCCCCCCACACACTCACACACACTCATGCAGACAAACACACAAACACACACACCCACACACACACACACTCATGCAGACAAACACATGCAGACGACCCCCCCCACACACACACTCACACACACACACACTCACACACACTCATGCAGACAAACACACACACAGACACACACAGACACACACACACACTCTCATGCAGACAAACACACACAGACGAACCCCCCCACACACTCACACACACTCATGCAGACAAACACACAAACACACACACAGACACACACACCCACACACACACACACTCATGCAGACAAACACATGCAGACGACCCCCCCCACACACACACTCACACACACACACACTCACACACACTCATGCAGACAAACACACACACAGACACACACAGACACACACACACACACTCATGCAGACAGACACACGCAGACGAACCCCCCCACACACACACTCACACACACACACATGCAGAAAAACACACACAGACGAACCCCCCCACACACACACTCACACACACACTCACACACACTCATGCAGACAAACACACACAGACGAACCCCCACACACACACACAGACACACACACAGACGAACACACACACACACAAACGAACACACACTCACACAGCCACACACACAGACACACACATAGACGATCACACACTCACACAGACACACACACACAGCCACACACACACACACACATAGACGAACACACACAGCCACACACACACACATAGACGTACACACACACTCACCCAGACACACACACATACGGACACACAACCAAGTGAAATGAATACAGAGGCAGACAAACTGTTGTGTCCTAAACATTTTTTTTTTCCACATGACATTTAGCAGAACTTTGTCCTCAAAGAAACGGCTTTTTAATAAACATGATGACTTCTGTCGAACAGTTAAAGTCAGAGAAAAACACTAACATGGAGTCAAATGAAACTTTGTGTTGAAACGTTTGATCCCAGAGGAAACACAGAGCTTTGTAACATCACAAAAAGAGAAACGGGTCCTGAAAAGGTTGATGTTCCTCAGGGTGGCGCTGTTCAGTCAAATGTTTTTTCTTCCATAAAAAACAAAACACGCAAACAATAATCAGACATGGAACACACTTCTCTTTGTGTTCCTGATGAGTTTAGAGAAATGTCCTTTCAGGGACTTTCCCAGACAGCAGGATGGATGCAGTATGACATCATTCAGTGACATCATCAGTCAGTGACATCATCAGTCAGTGACATCATCATTTCTGTAGGTTCTGTGCAGTAGGTTCTCCTACTGAAGTTATTTTTACAGTTCATTGTTAAATCCTATAAAGTGAAGGAGGACGTCCTGTGAGGAAGAGGAGGAGGAGGAAGAGGAGCATGATCATATCTGGAAGTGACTTCTGGCTTCCTGTGTTACTGCTGGTTCGTGGTTCTTGTGGTTCTTCATGTCTGTATGGAACACGTGACGCCCTCTGGTGGTTCTGCTGTTGGAGAGACGAGTTCATGTTTCTGCCATGAAACCAGTCAATAGACGTCCGGAGGTCATTGTCTGCAGCGTGGAGCTTCAGGTTTTTATCTGTAGATCTGGATTTCAGATCGCACTTTTGCAGCAACAGAGTTAGTGTTTACGGCATTTCTCTTGTTTTACTGAACAAGCCTGCAGAGTGTGTTTCAGATGTTCCCGGTTCTATGTGGGTTTCATTTCAGATTGAAAAGAATAAAGATCATCAGAACTGTTTTGATTGAACTCAAATCCAGCAGCTCCTTTTGTAATAAGAAACTACATTCATTTACTTAAAAATATGTCTCCTAACAAATTTAAAATGTTTGTTTTTAGAATAAAGTCAGTGCCTGAAAACAGCAAAAAGCCGCTCATGAAAATGTTGTTGTTGACAGAAGACATCTCTAAAGACAATTATGGTTAAATTCAGAGGATTTCTCTTCTTCAAATCAATGTGAATCAGCAGCAGATGAAAAGAATGCCGTTAGAAAAGATCGTGTTTGGGACGCTGGGCGGGGCCACCTGCTCTCAGCAATGGGGACGGGAAGGGGGGTGGGCTTACTCTATGCCAACAGTCCTGCTCGCTCTCGGGGGAATTACAAATGAACTCCTGCCGCTCTGCAGAAACTATGCCCAGTAAACGACATCATCATCATGAAAAGACGGAAGAAGTTTGGAAACGGATCAGAAGATGATTGGGGGACTTCAAACATTTTGATCAGCACATTTTGGTAACCAATCATCTGTTTACATTCTGTCATAAATGGAACCGATTCATTACCGTTGCATCCGGATTTAAAGCAGACGTTGTAAATGATGTTTGCTTTGGTTCAGCAGAATAAAATCAGTTTCCATGTTTAAAGTCCAACAGATCTCCACGTGTGACTGTTGACTGACAGCTGGATTCTTCCTGACCTGTTTTTGAGTCAGGACACGTAGTAAAGCAACAGAAATTCACCCAGATGTGGATAACAGCTTCACTTTCTGAATACCTGTTGAACGTTCTCCTCACAGACTGGATGTCTGTCGCCGCGCGTTAAAGAAGACGTTGCCGGCGCCTGGGTGGGGCGCCGGCGCCTGGGTGGGGCGGGCTGGGGTGCTGCGTGGCCCTCTGGGCTTGGGTGCGTGGTGGGGGAGTGGGGTGGTGGTCTGGCTTGGCTTGGGGGGGTGGTCCCTTTGCCTGTGCTGGGGGGGTTGGCGGGGGGCCCTGCTCGGTGGGGGCCCAGCGGCGCCGGATGGGCTGTCCATCTACACCTGGGGCTGGGATCGGCCCTTCCCTAGCTCTGGGGCGGGACGGGACGACCCTCTCGGGGCCCCCGGTCGCTCTGGGTGTCATCCGCTTCGGCTGCGGGGTCTGGGGTGGGGTGGGGGTGGGGGGGGTCTTGTCGGCCCTGTCCTGTGGGGGGGCATTCTGGGGGAGGGGGGGGGCACTATTGGTACGGGGCAGGGGGGGTTGACGGGTCGGGGTCTCCGCTGAGTCCATCGGCGGTTTCCCCGGCCGGTTGGCTGCCTCGGTCCCGTCGAGGCCTGACCAGAGCTCTTCTAGGGCCGGCGTTTGGGGGTGGGGGCCTGGGCTTGCTCCGGGGGGTAGGGTTCTGGTCCCTGCTCCTGAGCGCTGGGCCCCGCCAAATTTCCAACTGTGGCCGAGCCTGGTCGGGCTATATTTACAACACCCCTTGTGGGCCCTCTTTTTTCCTCGGGGTTCCCCCTCCTGGGCGGGGGCGGCTGGCCCCTGCCTTGCTCCTCCCTGGACCAACCGTGGGCCGGGCGAATGGCTGCCTGGAGTGCGGAGC
Source organism: Oryzias latipes (assembly GCF_053564925.1). Classification (NCBI taxonomy): domain Eukaryota; kingdom Metazoa; phylum Chordata; class Actinopteri; order Beloniformes; family Adrianichthyidae; genus Oryzias; species Oryzias latipes. The sequence continues at coordinate 29,792,990 of NC_136247.1, read as the reverse complement.
GGGTCTCCCTTGGGGGGTCCTGGCTCGTACCTGGGGTGGGGGCGGGGGGATGCCCGGAACTCCTGGGTGGTGGTGGGGTGCTCGTCTGGGGCTGTGGGCGTCCCTCTCCGGTGGGGCTCTGCGTTGGGTTCTCCCGGCGCGGCGGGGGGGCTGCTCTCCTGGTTGGGCTGGGGCGGCGCTCTCTTTCCCTCCGTGCCTCCCTGGCCTCTGGCTCTGGGGGCCTTGCGGCGGCCCTGCTGGCCCTGGCCTGGGTGGCGGGCTTGGTCGCCCGGGCGGCGGTTGTTCCCTGCCGGTTCCCGTGTGGCGTTGGGGGGATTCCGGCTGCCGCTGCTGCTGCGGTGGGGGTCTTGGGGTGGGGATGGCTGGGCGCTCTCCCTCCTTCTTTTCACGTTCCACCATCCATTTTAGAAGAACATAAACACTCACCTGAGCACAGGTGTTAGCTCACCTTTGCACTAACAGTTTGCATGATTGAATGACTGAAAGATTTCACACTAGTTGGTTTTAAGGCATAAGTATGCGTGTGAACACTATCTGTTTTGTGTACATGTCGACAGGTGGACATTTTTGCAGCTAGCAGGTGTGTTTATAACATTTGAGTGTGTGCGAACAGGCCCCGCCCTTTTTGTACTACATTGGAACCTTACCATAATGATTAACAACCAGTAAACTTGTTGCTGTATGCTGCTTCATGGTCTTACCCCCCTTCCCCTCCTATTATCACCCTCCTACCCCCCCCTCTCTCTAACGTCCCTCTCTCTTCTTCCCTTCTTTCCTTTTCCGTCCGGTCCAACACCAAAGATTTTCAGACATGATTGAAATGAATAAAGTTTGGCCTCAATTACAAAAGGGGTTTATTCAGACATACCTTTGGTTTGTCTGAAGATTAATAACCCCTCTTGTTAAAGTAAAATATGTCCAACACAAGAGGCCCTCAGCTCTCATCTGTCTGCCCAGCTGTTGGACAGGACAAGTTAAAAAAAAAAAAAAAGAAGACGTTTTGTCTCAGAGCTTTTTCTGTTTTCAGACCAGCAGCCAGCAGAGGAATACCGCTGAGCTCAGCAAAAGCTGTGTGTGTGTTTGTGTGTGTGTGTGTGTGTGTGTGTGTGTGTGTGTAGTCTGCAGGGACATGTGGAGACTGAAGACTCATTAGCATAATAATAAACTGGGATGCATGTAGACAGGCAGGCGGTGAGTCTGAACATGTGCGTTCACGCGCGTGTGTTTTTATGGGTGTGTGTGTGTGTGTGTGTGTGTTTGTGTTGAATGGGACTGCAAAGTGCTATCAGAGTCCATTTCATTCCCATCCTGTAGAGAGATTGGTTAATCCAACAACATCAACTCTTTTCTGTTCTCAGCTGTTGGAGTTTCAGCAGAACCCTGACTGGAACCGGACCCACAACACCAAGCAGAACCCACACAGCAAAGATCCACACAAAGAACACAAAGAGTCAAAGGTCGACAGATTATTTCATATTTATATGTGTCTGGAAATTACGGAAGGGAGGGGGGCTGAGAACAAATGATTTTCTGACTAAAACTAGCTCAGACAGGGGGGGGGGGGCTCCTGTTCTGGGTCAAATTGACCCGATAATAAACTTAAAAATCTAAGAAAATAAAAAGTGTTCAAGTGTTAACTGTGAATTTCCTCCTGCTAATGTTATTTAGTGTAATGAACATTAATGGTTCTGTGTCTCTCTAAAAGTGAACAAAAACCTCATGATGTTGACAGAAAACATCAGCTGTTGTTCTTCTGTTTGTTACAATTCTCTCAACTCAACTCAACTCAACTTTATTTATAAAGCACTTTAAGCAGAACAAGGTTCACCAAAGTGCTGAACAACACAAAACTGAATAAAAGCACATGACAATATAAAGCATAAAACACATAAAATAGGTCCGGATTCCAACTCAGTTAAAAGCCAAAGTGAAAAAATATGTTTTAAGAGCAGATTTAAAAATACTAAGTGAGTCTATCTGTCTGAGGTACAGGGGCAATTCCTTCCAGATTTGTGGTCCGAAGACCGAGAAGGCTCGGTCACCTCTCAGTTTTCTCCTGGTCTTCCAGACGACCAGCTGTGTCTGATTGGTTGACCTAAGGGAGCGGGGGGTAGTGTACACCTGAATCAGGTCAGACAGATATTTTGGAGCGAGTTCATGGAGACATTTAAAAACAAAAAGGAGAATTTTAAAATCAATGCGTAAGCGAACTGGGAGCCAATGAAGAGATGCTAAAATGGGAGTGATATGTTCTTGTTTCCGTGTACCAGTTAGAAGACGGGCAGCTGCATTTTGGACTAACTGCAAACGAGCAAGTCATTTCTGGGAAAGCCCAACATAGAGAGCATTACAGTAGTCCAAACGAGGTGAAATAAAAGCATGGATTAAAATCTCAAAGTCATGGCGGGAGAGGAGAGGTTTAACCTTGGCCAGTTGTCTCAGGTGAAAAAAAAAAAACTGGATTTCACCACTGAGTTGATATGAGCATTAAAAGTTAAATTGCTATCCAGTTTCACACCTAGACTTGTTGCTGTCTGTTTCAGGTGATCATTTAAAACGCCTAAGTTGACATGTGCCTTAGAGACGTCACTTGGACCAAATAGCAGAACCTCTGTTTTTTTCCTGGTTTAAGTGCAAGAAGTAACATGACATCCATGTCTTAATGTTATCAAGACATTCTAATAACTGGTGAGCAGAATATGCTTCTTCCTGTTTTAACGGTATGTAAATCTGACTGTCGTCAGCATAAAGGTGGAATGAAATCCCGTGTTCGCGGAGAATAGACCCAAGTGGAAGCAGGTACAATGAAAAAAGGAGAGGCCCCAGAACAGAGCCCTGAGGTACACCACATGTGAAAGTTGCTCTACGGGATTCTGCACGTCCAAGACGGACACAGAAGCTCCTCTCATTTAAGTACGATCTGAGCCATTCTAAAGCACTACCTCGAAGACCCACCCAGCTTTCCAGGCGAGACAAAAGGATTTGGTGGTCAACTGTGTCGAATGCAGCTGCCAGATCGAGCAGAACCAAAACAACATGGTGACCGGCATCCGATGCTAGAAAAATGTCATTTGAAACCCTCAATAGCGCAGACTCGGTACTGTGACGGGGTTTAAGCCATGGGTTAAAATTAAGTCAAGTGTGTGACCATGTTCTTGCGTAGGGGTAGACACAAGTTGAACAAGATTAAAAGAGTTGATAAGATTCAAAAAGTCTCTGGCCAGTGATTTATCAGGACAGCAGACATGAATATTAAAATCCCCAACTATCCGGGTGCCGGCTTCCTGGGCCCGGCGGTGCTCTCTCCGCGCGGTGGGGGAGTTCACATTACATCTGAGCCGGGGGTGTCTGGTCCCTGGGGGGTGGGTTCTGGTCCTTGCTCCTGAGTGCTGGGCCCCGCCAAATTTCCAACTGTGGCCGAGCCTGGTCGGGCCATATTTATAACACCCCTTGTGGGCCCTCTTTTTTTCCCCGGGGTTCCCCCCTCCTGGGCGGGGGCGGCGGGCCCCCTGCCTCGCTCCTCCCTGGACCAACCGTGGGCCAGGCGGATGGCTGCCTGGAGTGCGGAGCGGGTCTCCCTTGGGGGGTCCTGGCTCGTACCTGGGGTGGGGGCGGGGGGATGCCCGGAACTCCTGGGTGGTGGTGGGGTGCTCGTTTGGGGCTGTGGGCGTCCCTCTCCGGTGGGGCTCTGCGTTGGGTCTCCCGGCGCGGCGGGGGGGCTGCTCTCCTGGTTGGGCTGGGGCGGCGCTCTCTTTCCCTCCGTGCCTCCCTGGCCTCTGGCTCTGGGGGCCTTGCGGCGGCCCTGCTGGCCCTGGCCTGGGTGGCGGGCTTGGTCGCCCGGGCGGCGGTTGTTCCCTGCCGGTTCCCGTGTGGCGTTGGGGGGATTCCGGCTGCCGCTGCTGCTGCGGTGGGGGTCTTGGGGTGGGGATGGCTGGGCACTCTCCCTCCTTCTTTTCACGTTCCACCATCCATTTTAGAAGAACATAAAACCTCACCTGAGCACAGGTGTTAGCTCACCTTTGCACTAATAGCTTGCATGACTGAATGACTGAAATATTTCACACTAGTTGGTTTTAAGGCATAAGTATGCGTGTGTGAACACTATCTGTTTTGTGTGCATGTTGACATGTGGAGATTTTTGCAGCTAGCAGGTGTGTTGATAACATTTGAGTGTGTGTGTGGACGGGCCCCGCCCTTTTTGTACTGCATTTGAACCTTACCATAATGATTAACAACCAGTAAACTTGTTGCTCTATGCTGCTTCATGGTCTTATCCCCCTTCCCCTCCTATTATCACCCCCTACCCCCCCCTCTCTCTAGCGTCCCTCTCTCTTCTTCCCCTCTTTCCTTTTCCGTCCGGTCCAACACCAAAGATTTTCAGACATGATTGAAATTAATAAAGTTTGGCCTCAATTACAAAAGGGGTTTATTCAGACATACCTTTGGTTTGTCAGAAGATTAATAACCCCTCTTGTTAAAGTCAAATATGTCCAACACAAGAGGCCCTCAACTCTCGTCTGTCTGCCCAGCTGTTGGACAGGACAAGTTAAAAAAAAAAAAAAAAAAAAAAAAAAAAAAAATCCCCAACTATCAAAATTCTGTCATATTTTGGCATTATTCCAGCCAAGAACACAGCGAAATCATCAATGAAGTCCTTGTTGTATTTTGGCGGCCTGTATATAACAGCACAAAACATTGAGAGAGCAGGGTCTAGCTTAAAGACGCTTGCCTCAAAACTAGAGTAGGTCTTTGTTAAAATCACCTGTTTACAGTCGTAGCTGGTCCTGTAGACGGTGGCCACACCCCCTCCTCGACCAGACGATCTAGGAGCGCTAAAATATGAGCAATCCGGTGGTAAAAGTTCAGTGAAAGCGCTTCTATCGTCTCCAGAGATCCAATCCTCATTCCAATCATCTGTGTGATAGAACTTATGTGGTAGTACTAGAAGTACTTCATCAGAAGTCGTATAGTTGCTGTGAGTTTCTGACGGTTTCATGCTCTTCCATCCACGTGGACTTCCACGCCGCAGATCATTACTGCCATGAACTGCAGCAGAACAGGAAGTCTGGAGGGGAAGCATCTTCACAGCTAAACGCCCTTTGACCTTTAGCTTGACCTCTGTGAGAGTTTTCTTCCCCTCTGCCCCCCCAGCCTCTGTCACTGCGTTTAAACCTTTAGCTGAATATTGTTTTCTTTGTAAAACCTGTCAGAGTGTGTGCATGTGTGTGCATGTGCGTGCACACACATGCACACACACACATGGATCTGATCGTGGGTCACTGCTGCTCTGGTGTGCGTCATGCATAGACAGTGTGGCGCTATGGGGCACGAACAGGCGAGCAAACCGTGTCTCTGAGCAGAGCAGCCGGACTCGTAGCTTGGTGATTTTGGGCGGGGGAGGGTGCTTTGTTACGGTCCACTCAGGAGGACGTGTCTCGAGCAGAGGAGGTCCTAGGACGGTGTGTGAGGAGGTCCTGGGACGGTGTGTGAGGAGGTCCTGGGACGGTGTGTGAGGAGGTCCTGGGACGGTGTGTGAGGAGGTCCTGGGACGGTGTGTGAGGAGGCCCTGGGACGGTGTGTGAGGAGGCCCTGGGACGGTGTGTGAGGAGGTCCTGGGACGGTGTGTGAGGAGGTCCTGGGACGGTGTGTGAGGAGGTCCTGGGACGGTGTGTGAGGAGGCCCTGGGACGGTGTGTGAGGAGGTCCTGGGACGGTGTGTGAGGAGGTCCTGGGACGGTGTGTGAGGAGGTCCTGGGACGGTGTGTGAGCTAATGGAGGAGGCTGAAGGCAGAGATGCCGTTCAGTCCTGAGAAACCGTGGAAACAATCATGAGGATTTGTGTTTCTAACTGTTCAGACAGAATAAAGGCTGATGTTATTCCTACATATGGATTGCAGCACGGACCGCATGGATTTTAGATTTAAACGTGTCAGTCTACTCCTAACTCTTCTTCAGGCTCCGTTCCGCCACAGAAAAAACAATGACCACACGGATAGAATGAAATGATGAGCAAACAGGCGCTTCATAATCATCATAATAATAAAATCATGTTTAGAAGATCGTCTCGCTCTATGAAGCAGCTCTGTTTGTTCATAACAGAATTCAGTGTTTCTTCTTTTACGGTGGTTTCTGGTACAGTGATCCCTCGCTATAACGTGGTTTACTTTTCACGGTTTCGCTACTTCACGGATTTGCATCGTGCATTGAGTTCTGCATTCTGATTGGCTAAAACGTCACTCCGCTTCTTCTCTACCTGTGCGTCAATAACGTTGCATTTTAATAAGTACACGTACGTAAAACAGCTTGCCAAATTAACATTACATACGTGCAAATTCTCTTGCAATTTGGAGTTTCTCTAAAACCCATAGAAAAAAGAGCGACAACAACTGCCAATCACTACGTTCTTCTCCTGAACAAACACAGCTGCACTGCGGGCTTCAGAAGAAGAAAACACTGCAGAGCGGAGTCAGGATGCAGCGGCTCAGTCTGTAGAGCAGTGAAATACACCTGAGTCACTATTTGTCCAACTGTACTTTGTATTTTTTTCATAATTGTTTTTTAAATTTTCTCCAGTTTAATCCAACTACTCGGGTCGTGGTGGGCGGGGCTAATCTCCGCGATTTGAAGCCTTCTGTTCACATCGATGATTCAAATTATTATTTGACTGTACAGTACAGAAGTTATTTGTTGAAAAAAAACACGTTTCTAAAGTACTTTTATTTGTGAAACAAATGCTTGAGCCTGTAAAATGGTTTGTTCTTTCTTTTCTATGTATAAAAGAGTATTTAATTGTATATTGTATTTAATTGTTAAAAAAAAATAGAGGTTTCTACTTCACGGATTTTGCCTATCACGGGTTCTTTTTGGAACGTAACCCCCGCGAAAAACAAGGGTTTACTGTATTTTACAGATTTCTGCGCATCTCCAAATGACCAAGAGTGTGGCGTTTGTACATGTTTGTTAAAGTCGGATATCGTCTTTCTAGGCCCATGCACACAGTTCAGTTCTGATCCGATCAAAGATATTTTCTACGTAGAACCACAGCTAGTGGCGCTGACTTTGGGAACTGAACCTGCGATCTTTGGGTTGGAGGTGAAGCGCTCTGAACCGTTTGAACAGAGTTGAGTTTTCGGTGATGAAACAAAAGCCCCTCATACCCGTGTCCCTCTGACAGATACGGCCCCACATGTGTGCTATGAATATGTATTTTGTATGTAGAAGACGTGACCCTGGACATTAATATGTATTGGGTGGTAATGAGGCGAATGGACAGATCAGATGGTTCCCCTTTAACTGGTCACATGTGGCTCATTAGGACGGGGCTGCATGGAGCACCTGATACCCCGAAGAGACCACAGCGACCCCCCAAGAATGATGACTTTGATTTACGTTGTTCCTTTCTGCAGCTTTAAAGACGATTTGGAAAAGACAGAGTTCACTAGAGGAAGAGATTCAGCCAGAATCCAGATCCTGACATGTTGGTACCTGAATGCAGCACCTCCAGACAGAACGTCTCATTTACTGAAACATTTGATCTGTTCCTGAGAAAACTTCATAAATGTGATTAAAAAAGTCACAATTCATCCAACTAAACAGCAACTTTTAGATCCTTTCTGATGAAACGCCGATCTGACGCAGAACCCAGAAAAAAAGGCTGAGATGAAGCTGGAGTTCACAGAAATCAGCCTGAACGTTCTAACATCAGAGAACCGGAACGCCGTGGTCTGTGATGAGGCCGTCACCACGGCAGAGACGCTCTGACCTGTTCTAGCCGACGTCTGCTCCTCTAACAGTTCCTCATCCCACGAGCTGCAAAGTCTTGTTGGATTCAAGATCCTGTTTTACCTCCGATGCAACACAATCCTGCTTTATCCCTTCAACTGTTTATTTTATTAGAGACACGTTCAATAAAAGGTGTACGCTTAAATCAAAATCAAAAATCAAAGAGATCAAATGTAATGAAAAATCATTTCATTTTTGTATTTTTGAGTATTTCCCTTAGAAATTGCCGTCAATCAAACTGCTCCAAGGATGCTCAGTTTAAGTTAATGAGCTGTTGTGACGTCACAACGGCCCAGGAGAGCGTAGACAAGCTCCCTATCTGCCCCGTCCAGCGTGCACATCAGCTCAGGTGGGGCAGGAGAGAAGATGGTAAATGGCGTGTACTCATATAGCGCTTTTCTACCTACAAGGACAAAGCGTTTTACAGTCACACACAGTCACACACTGGTGGCGGATCCGCTGCCAAACACTGGCGCCCGCCTCCCACCAGAGGCAAGGTGGGGTTCAGTGTCTTGCCCAAGGACACTTCGACTCATGGGCGTGCAAGGCGGGAATTGAACCTGCAATCTTACGATCATGGGTCGACCGCCCTACCGCTGCACCGTGGCCACCCCAAAGATGCAGATTGCTGGAGGACCACACAGGAAAGGAGGATTTTTGTCAGGGGGGGTGTCTTTCAACCATCTTTCCAGTGCTTGTGTCCGTTTTCATTGCAGACGGGCTCGATTACATGAAAGTGGGTCATTGGACCATGCAGAACAGGAACATCATATCTAGTACAATCAGCTCTTTGCACGTCAGTGTTTTTCCACTGAAAGACAGAACAATCGGGTGATAAGTGCATGTGTGTGCAAACGATAACTGCATAAACTCTATCCAAGGAAATCCAGGGATCTTTTTCATTATTGCCTCCATTGAAAATGAGAAAAAAAAGTTCTGGAGGTCTGCTCAGGCCGCCTCCCCGTCCTGCAGCAGGTCTCTGTGTGGCCGCCATAGTGTCCGGAATGGGGATCAAGTCAGTGTTCCCGCCAGTAGCCGGGACAGCTGTTGTTGGGCGTGATTTGTTTCAGACGGGTACCGATCACGCCACGCTGCTGAGATCAGGCTGCTGCCAGACCTTTGTGCTGCGCCTGTCGCTTAAATCACGCCGCAGCGCCTCAGATCGCGTCTGAACCATCGACTAACATTCAAACTGGCGCCTCAGACGCGAAGACGTGTTCAGTGTGAACGCAGCTTAGCCGTACTCCTAACCTTAACCCCCCCTCTGGGTCCATGAAGCCAAGAAAAAAGTTCAGCCCTGGCCGAGAATGACGTACAAATATGAGCTTTCTTTCTGGAGTTTCATTTTATTTGCTGTGAAACTGTTGGGGGGACGGCTGGGGGCGCCAGACGATCCAGAGGAAGGGTCCACAACCAAGGACAGGAGCAGAAACGAGCCCACTGGAATCTGGAATCAGTCCTGCTTCCCCCGGAGGGAAGTAGGAAAGAGGAACAGTACATGAATGCACCACATGCAGACAAGGTTCTTTTTAAATCCAATAATAATAAGAATAATAATAGTAATGATGGTAAAAGCACTTTTCAAGACACACAAGAACACTGTAGAGATTCAACACAGTAAAACTAACAGTTTGCATTTATTATTACTATTATTATTATCATTAAATTTAGATTCAGTGGAATATAAATGTAAACAGATGATCACTATGGAACAATGTAGAAGGTTCCGTCTGAATCCTCCATGACAGACTAGATAGAACAGAAAGAGACGTTCACGAGGCCTTCATTTGAAAACCTAAAGGCTGATTGACTGCTCTGTGTTCACAGCTGCACCACACCTGCTACTTTCAGTGGTCCTTCGGGACCCGGGTACCACAGGACCCGTTTGGTCCAGAGGTGCAGAAAACTGCTCTAAAATGCTTTTTCTGTGTCGTCTGCAGATCACTGAGAAATGTCAAGAGAAATAATCAAATCCTTCATATATATGTCACAACAGAAAGGCTTAGTTTAGACATTTCTCCAATCCTCATGTTTCCGCAATAGTATGTACACATTAGCTATAAATGTATGGTTCGGGATCTATTGTTATCAATCAATCAATCAATGTACTATTTGTATAGCGCTATTTAAGCAGAAGCAACCAAAGCGCTTAACATAAAATCAGAGACAATATGATACAATAAAGAACCAATAAACGCAATAAAACAATAAAACAGACAAAAAGCATAAAATTAACAAGCTGACCCACTAAACCTGCTCACTGGAGTTAAAAGCCTGACAAAAAAGATGAGTTTTCAAAAGTGATTTAAAATCACTGACCTCACAAAGAAAGGGAGAACGTTCCAGAGTTTAGGAGCTGCAACTGAAAAGGCTCCGTCTCCCCGAGTAACAAGCCAAGTCCTGGGAACCATTAAAAGCATAAGGACTCGACGTGGACGATACTCATGTAACAGCTCAGAGAGATACTCAGGTGCCAGACCATTCAAACATTTAAAAACCAAAAGTAAAATCTTAAAAGTTATAGATCTATAGCTATAGATCCATAGTTATGGATGTAGAGGTGTTAGATGTAAAGGTGTTGGATGTAGAGGTGATGGATGTAGAGGTGTTGGATGTAGAGGTGATGGATGTAGAGGTGATGGATGTAGAGGTGTTGGATGTAGAGGTGATGGATGTAGAGATGATGGATGTAGAGGTGATGGATGTAGAGGTGATGGATGTGGGGATGATGGATGTAGAGGTGATGGATGTAGAGATGATGGATGTAGAGGTGATGGATGTAGAGGTGATGGATGTAGAGGTGTTGGATGTAGAGGTGATGGATGTAGAGGTGATGGATGTAGAAATGATGGATGTAGAGGTGATGGATGTAGAGATGATGGATGTAGAGGTGATGGATGTAGAGGTGATGGATGTGGGGATGATGGATGTAGAGGTGATGGATGTAGAGGTGATGGATGTAGAGGTGTTGGATTTAGAGGTGATGGATGTAGAGGTGATGGATGTAGAGGTGATGGATGTAGAGGTGATGGATGTAGAGGTGATGGATGTAGAGATGATGGATGTAGAGGTGATGGATGTAGAGGTGATGGATGTGGGGATGATGGATGTAGAGATGATGGATGTAGAGGTGATGGATGTAGAGGTGATGGATGTAGAGGTGATGGATGTAGAGGTGTTGGATGTAGAGGTGATGGATGTAGAGGTGATGGATGTAGAGGTGTTGGATGTAGAGGTGATGGATGTAGAGATGATGGATGTAGAGGTGATGGATGTAGAGGTGATGGATGTGGGGATGATGGATGTAGAGGTGATGGATGTAGAGATGATGGATGTAGAGGTGATGGATGTAGAAATGATGGATGTAGAGGTGATGGATGTAGAGATGATGGATGTAGAAATGATGGATGTAGAGGTGATGGATGTAGAGATGATGGATGTAGAGGTGATGGATGTAGAGGTGATGGATGTAGAGGTGATGGATGTAGAGGTGATGGATGTAGAGGTGATGGATGTAGAGGTGTTGGATTTAGAGGTGATGGATGTAGAGGTGATGGATGTAGAGGTGATGGATGTAGAGGTGATGGATGTAGAGGCGATGGATGTAGAGGTGATGGATGTAGAGGTGATGGATGTAGAGATGATGGATGTAGAGATGATGGATGTAGAGGTGATGGATGTAGAGATGATGGATGTAGAGGTGATGGATGTAGAGGTGTTGGATGTAGAGGTGATGGATGTAGAGGTGATGGATGTAGAAATGATGGATGTAGAGGTGATGGATGTAGAGATGATGGATGTAGAGGTGATGGATGTAGAGGTGATGGATGTAGAGGTGATGGATGTAGAGGTGATGGATGTAGAGATGATGGATGTAGAGGTGATGGATGTGGGGATGATGGATGTAGAGGTGATGGATGTAGAGATGATGGATGTAGAGGTGATGGATGTAGAGGTGATGGATGTAGAGGTGTTGGATTTAGAGGTGATGGATGTAGAGGTGATGGATGTAGAGGTGATGGATGTAGAGATGATGGATGTAGAGGTGATGGATGTAGAGGTGATGGATGTGGGGATGATGGATGTAGAGGTGATGGATGTAGAGGTGATGGATGTAGAGGTGTTGGATTTAGAGGTGATGGATGTAGAGGTGATGGATGTGGGGATGATGGATGTAGAGGTGATGGATGTAGAGGTGATGGATGTGGGGATGATGGATGTAGAGGTGATGGATGTGGGGATGATGGATGTAGAGATGATGGATGTAGAGGTGATGGATGTAGAGGTGATGGATGTAGAGGTGATGGATGTAGAGGTGATGGATGTAGAGATGATGGATGTAGAGGTGATGGATGTAGAGGTGATGGATGTGGGGATGATGGATGTAGAGGTGATGGATGTAGAGATGATGGATGTAGAGGTGATGGATGTAGAGGTGATGGATGTGGAGGTGATGGATTTGGAGGTGATGGATGTAGAGGTGATGGATGTAGAGGTGATGGATGTAGAGGTGATGGTTTACTCCCAGGCTTCAAACAGGGCCATGCATATGATTGGTGGGTGACTCACCACACACGGAGGGTGGGGGTGGGGGGTTAGAGCAGTAATATAGTTCTATAATGTCAACCCCAATTTATTGAAGGAGGACTTAATCTCATATCCTACACAGTGGGAGGATTATTGCACAGAAATTTCTTGGTCAGCTAAGAGACTAAATGGATCAGAGGAGAATCTCATATAAGAGTTGGGCTCAGACTCACCTGTGCTGCTCACTTTGTCCTGTTTGGAGGGAATTTCTTTGTGCTCAGACAAAAATCGCTGATTTGAGGGTTGTATTGCCGCTGAGTGTAGAGTTGCAGAGCCGTGCACTTCTTCCAGTGAGTTCCACCTTCAGAACAGGACAGCTGGAAGAAAACGTCAGTGCAATCATCACAACATCATCACAAAATCATCACAAAATCATCACATAATCATGTAAAATTATCCAATATTATTCAATAATCATTTTTTAAAGGATTTTTTACATCCATAATCAAACCCACTGATATAGAGATTAGGGGTAAAAGCATGTCCAAAGTCCAGACGACTTCAATCCGTTTTCTTGTCAGTGAACATCAGAATGTTGATTTTTGTTTATTTTATTTTATTTGAAAATTCTGGTTTTTGTTTTCACCTTTTCAACCAATACATCAAGCTGGACTTTAGTTATTTATCTATATTTCATGAAGCAAATGGGATTGAAGTGTCTTTTCTTGTTTTATTTTCTGTTTTTTGTCATCATTTCTGTAATGAGTTTGATAAATCTGTGTCCATTCTTTATTGCTGTGACTACAATGCTGGAAATCCATCAATCAATCAATCAATCAATCAATCAATCAATCAATCAATCAATCAATCAATCAATCAATCAATCAATCAATCAATCAATCAATCAATCAATCAATCAATCAATCAATCAATCAATCAATCAATCAATCAACCAATCAATCAAAGTGTTTCCCTCAGATCATGGACAGCGTGTTGCTCCTCGTGTTTTAATGTGAATTCCGTTTTTCCCAAAGTTCCTGGCAGTCCAGACTCGCTCCGTCTGTGTTCTCACTTCTGATGAAGAACACAAACGAGAACAAAGGATCTCCGTGGAAGTGGGGGCCCAGGCGGCACCAAGGGGCTTTTGGGGGAGGAGAGGATAAATGAGTCATGAAAGAGTGGAGACAACAGAGGGGATCAGAGGATGAGAGAGGAATAATGACAGAAGTTTAGACAGACATGCCTTAATGGTTTTACTGTCGAGTGCTTTGAGGGTTTTCGGTCCGGACTCCCCCAGTTCTGCAGCTCAGAGGGAGGCGGCTTAAGTCATCTTCACTTAACGGGGGCTTTGCTGAAGTCGCCCCGTTAACAGAATTCTGGGCTTAAAAGTCAACTGGATCAGGAAAAGTCATCCTGACCTTCTCCTGAGTGAAGATCTGTGGGTTTTGGTTGAGCTGCGACATCACAGCTGTGATTCAACCTCCAGCCAACAAAAGAGGCCGATCTCACCGACAGTCTCTGATTCTTTTGGTTCATTCTGTACTCGTGTCGTCGAGCTGAAGCTTTTCTATCATGTTGATGGGTTTTTAGGGAACTCTTGGGTTTAATGGCTGAAGATTAGCTCGCACGCAGACGTCCAACTACAGACCATCACTACCACAGCATGTGCATCTTCACATGCATGCGTGTGCATCTTCACATGCATGCGTGTGCATCTTCACATGCATGCGTGTGCATCTTCACATGCATGCGTGTGCATCTTCACATGCATGCGTGTGCATCTTCACATGCATGCGTGTGCATCTTCACATGCATGCGTGTGCATCTTCACATGCATGCGTGTGCATCTTCACATGCATGCGTGTGCATCTTCACATGCATGCGTGTGCATCTTCACATGCATGCGTGTGATTCTTCACATGCATGCGTATGCACGCGGCTGAGTGTGTTAATCACGCTGCACTTATCAGTGACCGTCAGACCTGCAGCAGCTCTGATGTGCTCCCCGCCGATAGCAGGACTCCGCCCCCTTTGGGCTTTTCTATGGCGAGCTGACAGATCATTAGCAGCTAGCTAATGGCTCGTCGTTTGATGCATAGTAAAGGAGTGGGAGGAGCTGCATTGAACACGCCTCCATCAGTTCAGTTTACTACGTGGTACTTTGAACATTCTACTGATTTTTGATGAACTAAACACAGTTTTCCTTCTTTACTAGCTTCTGCTTTAGGATTCAGGACAAAAGGAAACGAGGTGAAAGGTTCAAATCCATCATTATAGACCCTTCACGCATGCATGCACGCACACACACACACACACACACACACCCCCACACCCACACACACACACACACACACCTACACACACACACTAAAGGACAGAGGAGGCTGTAATGAACAGCCAGGGGAGTCTATTGCCCCTCCTGTTCATATTCTGACCTTTGATTGGCGAAGACCTTTGACCGCAGAGGTCAAAAGGTCAGCATTGTGACCCTGAAACGGCCGAATGCAGCAGTGAGGTTTGGAGGGACAAAGAGCATGAAAGTATGAAGGGGTTCCACACCAGAACCTGACCTGAAGGTTTGTGGGGACCAAACGTTTCTGAGAGTTCTTGTTTCCATCAATTAGCAGCAGGTCAGCATGAAGTCGGCGTCTGCCTGAGCGTGTGGGAACTCCTGCCTGCAGATGACAGCTCATTAGCAGAGATTTGACCACACCCACCGCCCGGAGCTCTGCAGCAACAAGGTCAAACAAAGAGGAGGAAGAGGAGGAGGAGGAGATCCAACATGGAGGAGGAGGAGCGTGGGATGAAAAAAGGAACAGGAGGACCTTAGGATCAAACATGAAGGAGCATGGGATGAAACATGGAGGAGGAGGGGAGCCTAGGATGAAACATGGAGGAGCATGGGATGAAACATGGAGGAGGAGGGGAGCCTAGGATGAAACATGGAGGAGCATGGGATGAAACATGGAGGAGGAGGAGGAGCGCAGGATGAAATATGGAGGAGGAGGAGGAGCCTAGGATGAAACATGGAGGAGCATGGGATGAAACATGGAGGAGGAGGAGGAGCGCAGGATGAAACATGAAAGAGCGTGGGATGAAACATGGAGGAGGAGGGGAGGAAACATGGAGGAACATGGGATGAAACATGGAGGAGGAGGGGAGCCTAGGATGAAACATGAAAGAGCGTGGGATGAAACATGGAGGAGGAGGGGAGCCTAGGATGAAACACGGAGGAGCATGGGATGAAACATGGAGGAGGAGGAGGAGCGCAGGATGAAACATGAAAGAGCGTGGGATGAAACATGGAGGAGGAGGGGAGCCTAGGATGAAACATGGAGGAGCATGGGATGAAACATGGAGGAGGAGGAGGAGCGCAGGATGAAACATGAAAGAGCGTGGGATGAAACATGGAGGAGGAGGGGAGCCTAGGATGAACCATGAAGGAGCATGGGATGAAACATGGAGGAGGAGGAGGAGCGCAGGATGAAATATGGAGGAGGAGGAAGAGCACAGGATGAAACCTGGAGGAGGAAGGGAGCCTAGGATGAAACATGGCGGAGGAGGAGGAGCGTGGGATGAAAAATGGAGGAGGTGGAGAAGCACGGGATGAAAGATGGAGGAGGAGGACGAGCGTGGGATGAAAGATGGAGGAGGAGGAGGAGCATGGGATGAAACATGGAGGAGGAGGAGGAGCATGGCATGAAACATGGAGGAGGAGGAGGAGCGTGGGATGAAACATGGAGGAGGACGAGGAGCATGGGATAAAACATGGAAGAGGAAGAGCTTAGAATGAAACATGGAGGAGGAGCATGGCATGAAACATGGAGGAGGAGGAGGAGCGTGGGATGAAACATGGAGGAGGAGGAGGAGGAGCGTGGGATGAAACATGGAGGAGGAGGAGGAGCGTGGGATGAAACATGGAGGAGGAGGAGGAGCATGGCATGAAACACGGAGGAGGAAGAGGAGGAGCTTGGGATGAAACATGGAGGAGGAGGAGGAGCATGGGATGAAACATGGAGAAGGAGGAGGAGCGTGGGATGAAACATGGAGGAGGTGGAGGAGCGTGGGATGAAACATGAAGGAGGAGGAGGAGCATGGGATGAAACAAGGAGGAATAGAAGGAGCATGGGATGAAACATGGAGGAGGAGGAGCCTAGAATGAAACATGGAGGAGGAGGAGGAGCGTGGCATGAAGTAGGCATGAAGGAGTAGGAAGGGCATGGAATGAAACATGGAGGAGGAGGAGGAGGAGGAGAAGGAGCATGGGATGAAACATGGAGGAGGAGGAGCCTAGAATGAAACATGGAGGAGGAGGAGGAGCATGGCATAGAAGGAGCATGGGATGAAACATGGAGGAGGAGGAGGAGCGTGGCATGAAGTAGGCATGAAGGAGTAGGAAGGGCATGGAATGAAACATGGAGGAGGAGGAGGAGGAGGAGAAGGAGCATGGGATGAAACATGGAGGAGGAGGAGCCTAGAATGAAACATGGAGGAGGAGGAGGAGCATGGCATGAAACATGGAGGAGGAGGAGGAGCGTGGGATGAAACATGGAGGAGGAGGAGGAGCATGGGATGAAACATGGAGGAGGAGGAGGAGCAGGGGATGAAACATGGAGGAGGAGGAAGAGCATGGGATGAAACATGGAGGAGGAGGAGCCTAGAATGAAACATGGAGGAGGAGGAGGAGCGTGGGATGAAACATGGGGGAGGAGCCTAGAATGAAACATGGAGGAGGAGGAAGAGCATGGGATGAAACATGGAGGAGGAGGAGTCTAGAAGGAAACATGGAGGAGGAGGAGCATGGCATGAAACATGGAGGAGGAGGAGGAGCCTAGAATGAGACATGGAGGAGGAGGAGGAGCATGGCATGAAACATGGAGGAGGAGGAGGAGCGTGGGATGAAACATGGAGGAAGTGGAGGAGCGTGGGATGAAACATGAAGGAGGAGGAGCAGCATCGGATGAAACAAGGAGGAAGAGAAGGAGCATGGGATGAAACATGGAGGAGGAGGAGCCTAGAATGAAACATGGAGGAGGAGGAGGAGCGTGGCATGAAACATGGAGGAGGAGGAGCGTGGGATGAAACATGGAGGAGGAGGAGGAGCATGGCATGAAACATGGAGGAGGAGGAGGAGCGTGGGATGAACGATCAAGCAGGAGGAGGAGTATGGATGAAACATGAAGTGTGAGGAGGTGTATGGCATAAAACATGGCGGAGGAGGAAGTGCCCAGGATGAAACATGGAGGAGGAGCGCGGAATAAAAAACATGAAGGAGGAGGACAAGGAGCGCTGGATAAAACATGGAGGAAGAGGAGGAGCATTGGATGAATCATGGAGGAAAAGGAGTAGGAGGGGCATGGAATGAAACATGGAGGAGGAGGAGGAGCGTGGGATGAATCATGGAGGAGAACGAGTAGGAGGGGCATGGAATGAAACATGGAGAAGGAGGAGGAGAAGGAGCAGAAGGATGAAACATGGAGGAGGAGGAGCCTAGAATGAAACATGGAGGAGGAGGAGGAGCGTGGCATGAAGTAGGCATGAAGGAGTAGGAAAGGCATGGAATGAAACATGGAGGAGGAGGAGGAGGAGGAGAAGGAGCATGGGATGAAACATGGAGGAGGAGGAGCCTAGAATGAATCATGGAGGAGGAGGAGGAGCATGGCATGAAACATGGAGGAGGAGGAGGAGCATGGGATGAAACATGGAGGAGGAGGAGGAGCAGGGGATGAAACATGGAGGAGGAGGAAGAGCATGGGATGAAACATGGAGGAGGAGGAGCCTAGAATGAAACATGGAGGAGGAGGAAGAGCATGGGATTAAACATGGAGGAGGAAGAGTCTAGAATGAAACATGGAGGAGGAGGAGCATGGCATGAAACATGGAGGAGGAGGAGGAGCCTAGAATGAGACATGGAGGAGGAGGAGGAGCATGGCATGAAACATGGAGGAGGAGGAGGAGCGTGGGATGAAACATGGAGGAGGAGGAGGAGCATGGGATGAAAAATGGAGGAGGAGGAGGAGCGTGGGATGAAACATGGAGGAAGTGGAGGAGCGTGGGATGAAACATGAAGGAGGAGGAGCAGCATCGGATGAAACAAGGAGGAAGAGAAGGAGCATGGGATGAAACATGGAGGAGGAGGAGCCTAGAATGAAACATGGAGGAGGAGGAGGAGCGTGGCATGAAACATGGAGGAGGAGGAGCGTGGGATGAAACATGGAGGAGGAGGAGGAACATGGCATGAAACATGGAGGAGGAGGAGGAGCGTGGGATGAACGATCAAGCAGGAGGAGGAGTATGGATGAAACATGAAGTGTGAGGAGGTGTATGGCATAAAACATGGCGGAGGAGGAAGTGCCCAGGATGAAACATGGAGGAGGAGCGCGGAATAAAAAACATGAAGGAGGAGGACAAGGAGCGCTGGATAAAACATGGAGGAAGAGGAGGAGCATTGGATGAATCATGGAGGAAAAGGAGTAGGAGGGGCATGGAATGAAACATGGAGGAGGAGGAGGAGCGTGGGATGAAACATGGAGGAGGAGGAGGAGCATGGCATGAAACAAGGAGGAGGAGGAGAAGCGTTGGATGAAACATGGAGGAGGTGGAGGAGCGTGGGATGAAACATGGAGGAGGAGGAGGAGCATGGCATGAAACATGGAGGAGGAGGAGGAGCGTTGGATGAAACATGGAGGAGGTGGAGGAGCGTGGGATGAAAAATGGAGGAGGAGGACAAGCGTGGGATGAAAGATGGAGGAAGAGCGTTGGATGAAACATGAAGTGTGAGGAGGTGTATGGGATAAAACATGGAGGAGGAGGAAGTGCGCTGGATAAAACATGGAGGAAGAGGAGGAGCATGGGATGAATCATGGAGGAGAACGAGTAGGAGGGGCATGGAATGAAACATGGAGGAGGAGGAGGAGAAGGAGCAGAAGGATGAAACATGGAGGAGGAGGAGCCTAGAATGAAACATGGAGGAGGAGGAGGAGCATGGCATGAAACATGGATGAGGAGGAGCATGGGATGAAACATGGAGGAGGAGGAGGAGCAGGGGATGAAACATGGAGGAGGAGGAGGAGCGTGGGATGAAACATGGAGGAGGAGGAGCATGGGATGAAACATGGAGGAAGAGGAGGAGCATGGGATGAAACATGGAGGAGGAGGAGCCTAGAATGAAACATGGAGGAGGAGGAGGAGCATGGCATGAAACATGGAGGAGGAGGAGCCTAGAATGTGACATGGAGGAGGAGGAGGAGCTTGGCATGAAACATGGAGGAGGAGGAGGAGCGTGGGATGAAACATGGAGGAGGAGGAGGAGCATTGGATGAAACATGGAGGAGGAGGAAGAGCGTGGGATGAAACATGGAGGAGGAGGAGGAGCGTGGGATGAAACATGGAGGAGGAGGAGCATGGGATGAAACATAGAGGAGGAGGAGGAGCAGGGGATGAAACATGGAGGAGGTGGAGGAGCGTGGGATGAAACATGAAGGAGGAGGAGGAGCATGGGATGAAACATGGAGGAGGAGGAGCGTGGGATGAAACATGAAGGAGGAGGAGGAGCATCGGATGAAACAAGGAGGCAGAGAAGGAGCATGGGATGAAACATGGAGGAGGAGGAGCCTAGAATGAAACATGGAGGAGGAGGAGGAGGAGGAGCGTGGGATGAAACATGAAGGAGGAGGAGGAGCATCTGATGAAACAAGGAGGAAGAGAAGGAGCATGGGATGAAACATGGAGGAGGAGGAGGAGCGTGGGATGAAACATGGAGGAGGAGGAGCAGGGGATGAACATGGAGGAGGAGGAGCGTGGGATGAAACATGGAGGAAGTGGAGGAGCGTGGGATGAAACATGAAGGAGGAGGAGCAGCATCGGATGAAACAAGGAGGAAGAGAAAGAGCATGGGATGAAACATGGAGGAGGAGGAGCCTAGAATGAAACACGGATGAGGAGGAGGAGGAGGAGGAGCGTGGCATGAAACATGAAGGAGGAGGAGGAGCATGGCATGAAACATGGAGGAGGAGGAGGAGCGTGGGATGAACGATCAAGCAGTAGGAGGAGTATGGATGAAACATGAAGTGTGTCGAGGTGTATGGCATAAAACATGGAGGAGGAGGAAGTGCCCAGGATGAAACATGGAGGAGGAGCGCGGAATAAAAAACATGAAGGAGGAGGACAAGAAGCGCTGGATAAAACATGGAGGAAGAGGAGGAGCATGGGATGAATCATGGAGGAGGAGGAGCCTAGAATGAAACATGGAGGAGGAGGAGGAGCATGGCATGAAACATGGAGGAGGAGGAGGAGCGTGGGATGAAACATGGAGGACGAGGAGGAGCATGGGATGAAACATGGAGGAGTAGCAGGGGATGAAACATGGAGGAGGAGGAGCGTGGGATGAAACATGGAGGAGGTGGAGGAGCGTGGGATGAAACATGAAGGAGGAGAAGGAGCATGGGATGAAACAAGGAGGAAGAGAAGAAGCATGGGATGAAACATGGAGGAGGAGGAGCCTAGAATGAAACATGGAGGAGGAGGAGGAGCGTGGCATGAAACATGGAGGAGGAGGAGGAGCGTGGGATGAAACATGGAGGAGGAGGAGGAGTATGGCATGAAACATGGAGGAGGAGGAGGAGCGTGGGATGAAACATGGAGGAGGAGGAGGAGCGTGGGATGAACGATCAAGCAGGAGGAGGAGTATGGATGAAACATGAAGTGTGAGGAGGTGTATGGGATAAAACATGGAGGAGGAGGAAGTGCGCTGGATGAAACATGGAAGAGGAGCGCGGAATAAAAAACATGAAGGAAGAGGAGGAGCATGGGATGAATCATGGAGGAGGAGGAGGAGGAGGAGGAGCGTGGGATGAAACATGGAGCAGGAGGAGCTTAGGATAAAAACATGGAGGAGGAGGAGGAGCATGTGATGAACGATCAAGGCGGAGGAGGAGCGTGGGATGGATGAGGAAGCTACCACAGAGAAGTACCACAGAGAAGTACCACTAAAAAGTACGACAGAGAAATACCACAAAGAAGTACCACAGAGAAGTACCACAGAGAAGTACCACAGAGAAGTACCACAAAGAAGTACCACAGAGAAGTACCACAAAAAAGTACCACAGAGAAATACCACAAAGAAGTACCACAAAATAAGTACCACAAAGACGTACCACAAAGAAGTACCACAAAGACGTACTACTAAAAAGTACCACAAAGAAGTACCACAAAGAAGTACCACAGAGAAGTACCACAAAAAAGTACCACAGAGAAATACCACAAAGAAGTACCACAAAATAAGTACCACAAAGACGTACCACAAAGAAGTACCACAAAGACGTACCACTAAAAAGTACCACAAAGAAGTACCACAAAGAAGTACCACAAAATAAGTACCACAAAGACGTACCACAAAGAAGTACCACAGAGAAGTACCACAAAGAAGTACCACAAGGAAGTACCACAAAGAAGTACCACAAAGAAGTACCACAAAGAAGTACCACAAAGAAGTACCACAGAGAAGTACCACAAAGAAGTACCACAAAAAAAGTACCACAGAGAAGTACCACAAAGAAGTACCACAAAATAAGTACCACAAAGAAGTACCACAAAGAAGTACCACAGAGAAGTACTTCAAAGACGTACCACTAAAAAGTACCACAAAGAATTACCACAGAGAAGTACCGCAAAGACGTACCACAAAGAAGTACCACAAAGACGTACCACTAAAAAGTACCACAAAGAAGTACCACAGAGAAGTACCACAAAGAAGTACCACAAAGAAGTACCACAGAGAAGTACCACAAAGAAGTACCACAAAGAAGTACCACAAAGAAGTACCACAAAGAAGTACCACAGAAAAGTACCACAAAAAAGTACCACAGAGAAATACCACAAAAAAGTACCACAGAGAAGTAACACAAAAAAGTACCACAAAATAAGTACCACAGAGAAGTACCACAAAGAAGTACCACAAGGAAGTACCACAAAGAAGTACCACAAAGAAGTACCACAAAGAAGTACCACAGAGAAGTACCACAAAGAAGTACCACAAAGAAGTACCACAGAGAAGTACCACAAGGAAGTACCACAAAGAAGTACCACAGAGAAGTACCACAAAGAAGTACCACAAAGAAGTACCACAAAGAAGTACCACAAAGAAGTACCACAGAGAAGTACCACAAAGAAGTACCACAAGGAAGTACCATAAAGAAGTACCACAAAGAAGTACCACAGAGAAGTACCACAAAGAAGTACCACAAAGAAGTACCACAAAGAAGTACCACAAAGAAGTACCACAGAGAAGTACCACAAAAAAGTACCACAAAAAAAGTACCACTGAGAAGTACCACAAAGAAGTACCACAAAAAAAGTACCACAGAGAAGTAACACAAAAAAGTACCACAAAATAAGTACCACAAAGACGTACCACAAAGAAGTACCACAAAGACGTACCACAAAGAAGTACCACAGAGAAGTACCACAAAAAAGTACCACAGAGAAATACCACAAAGAAGTACCACAAAATAAGTACCACACAGACGTACCACAAAGAAGTACCACAAAGACGTACCACTAAAAAGTACCACAAAGAAGTACCACAAAGACGTACCACAAAGAAGTACCACAAAGACGTACCACAAAGAAGTACCACAGAGAAGTACCACAAAGAAGTACCACAAAAAAAGTACCACTGAGAAGTACCACAAAGAAGTACCACAAAAAAAGTACCACAGAGAAGTAACACAAAAAAGTACCACAAAATAAGTACCACAGAGAAGTACCACAAAGAAGTACCACAAGGAAGTACCACAAAGAAGTACCACAAAGAAGTACCACAAAGAAGTACCACAAAATAAGTACCACACAGACGTACCACAAAGAAGTACCACAAAGACGTACCACTAAAAAGTACCACAAAGAAGTACCACAAAGACGTACCACAAAGAAGTACCACAAAGACGTACCACAAAGAAGTACCACAGAGAAGTACCACAAAGAAGTACCACAAAAAAAGTACCACTGAGAAGTACCACAAAGAAGTACCACAAAAAAAGTACCACAGAGAAGTAACACAAAAAAGTACCACAAAATAAGTACCACAGAGAAGTACCACAAAGAAGTACCACAAGGAAGTACCACAAAGAAGTACCACAAAGAAGTACCACAAAGAAGTACCACAGAGAAGTAACACAAAAAAGTACCACAAAATAAGTACCACAAAGAAGTACCACAAGGAAGTACCACAAAGAAGTACCACAAAGAAGTACCACAAAGAAGTACCACAAAGAAGTACCACAGAGAAGTACCACAAAGAAGTACCACAAAAAAAGTACCACAGAGAAGTACCACAAAGAAGTACCACAAAATAAGTACCACAAAGAAGTACCACAAAGAAGTACCACAGAGAAGTACTTCAAAGACGTACCACTAAAAAGTACCACAAAGAATTACCACAGAGAAGTACCGCAAAGACGTACCACAAAGAAGTACCACAAAGACGTACCACTAAAAAGTACCACAAAGAAGTACCACAGAGAAGTACCACAAAGAAGTACCACAAAGAAGTACCACAGAGAAGTACCACAAAGAAGTACCACAAAGAAGTACCACAAAGAAGTACCACAGAAAAGTACCACAAAAAAGTACCACAGAGAAATACCACAAAAAAGTACCACAGAGAAGTAACACAAAAAAGTACCACAAAATAAGTACCACAGAGAAGTACCACAAAGAAGTACCACAAGGAAGTACCACAAAGAAGTACCACAAAGAAGTACCACAAAGAAGTACCACAGAGAAGTACCACAAAGAAGTACCACAAAGAAGTACAACAGAGAAGTACCACAAGGAAGTACCACAAAGAAGTACCACAGAGAAGTACCACAAAGAAGTACCACAAAGAAGTACCACAAAGAAGTACCACAAAGAAGTACCACAGAGAAGTACCACAAAGAAGTACCACAAGGAAGTACCACAAAGAAGTACCACAAAGAAGTACCACAGAGAAGTACCACAAAGAAGTACCACAAAGAAGTACCACAAAGAAGTACCACAAAGAAGTACCACAGAGAAGTACCACAAAAAAGTACCACAAAAAAAGTACCACTGAGAAGTACCACAAAGAAGTACCACAAAAAAAGTACCACAGAGAAGTAACACAAAAAAGTACCACAAAGACGTACCACAAAGAAGTACCACAAAGACGTACCACAAAGAAGTACCACAGAGAAGTACCACAAAAAAGTACCACAGAGAAATACCACAAAGAAGTACCACAAAATAAGTACCACACAGACGTACCACAAAGAAGTACCACAAAGACGTACCACTAAAAAGTACCACAAAGAAGTACCACAAAGACGTACCACAAAGAAGTACCACAAAGACGTACCACAAAGAAGTACCACAGAGAAGTACCACAAAGAAGTACCACAAAAAAAGTACCACTGAGAAGTACCACAAAGAAGTACCACAAAAAAAGTACCACAGAGAAGTAACACAAAAAAGTACCACAAAATAAGTACCACAGAGAAGTACCACAAAGAAGTACCACAAAGAAGTACCACAAAGAAGTACCACAAAGAAGTACCACAAAGAAGTACCACAAAATAAGTACCACACAGACGTACCACAAAGAAGTACCACAAAGACGTACCACTAAAAAGTACCACAAAGAAGTACCACAAAGACGTACCACAAAGAAGTACCACAAAGACGTACCACAAAGAAGTACCACAGAGAAGTACCACAAAAAAGTACCACAAAAAAAGTACCACTGAGAAGTACCACAAAGAAGTACCACAAAAAAAGTACCACAGAGAAGTAACACAAAAAAGTACCACAAAATAAGTACCACAGAGAAGTACCACAAAGAAGTACCACAAGGAAGTACCACAAAGAAGTACCACAAAGAAGTACCACAAAGAAGTACCACAGAGAAGTAACACAAAAAAGTACCACAAAATAAGTACCACAAAGACGTACCACAAAGAAGTACCACAAAGACGTACCACAAAGAAGTACCACAGAGAAGTACCACAAAAAAGTACCACAGAGAAATACCACAAAGAAGTACCAAAAAATAAGTACCACACAGACGTACCACAAAGAAGTACCACAAAGACGTACCACTAAAAAGTACCACAAAGAAGTACCACAAAGACGTACCACAAAGAAGTACCACAAAGACGTACCACAAAGAAGTACCACAAAGACGTACCACAAAGAAGTACCACAGAGAAGTACCACAAAAAAGTACCACAGAGAAATACCACAAAGAAGTACCACAAAATAAGTACCACACAGACGTACCACAAAGAAGTACCACAAAGACGTACCACTAAAAAGTACCACAAAGAAGTACCACAAAGACGTACCACAAAGAAGTACCACAAAGACGTACCACAAAGAAGTACCACAGAGAAGTACCACAAAGAAGTACCACAAAAAAAGTACCACTGAGAAGTACCACAAAGAAGTACCACAAAAAAAGTACCACAGAGAAGTAACACAAAAAAGTACCACAAAATAAGTACCACAAGGAAGTACCACAAAGAAGTACCACAAGGAAGTACCACAAAGAAGTACCACAAAGAAGTACCACAAAGAAGTACCACAAAATAAGTACCACACAGACGTACCACAAAGAAGTACCACAAAGACGTACCACTAAAAAGTACCACAAAGAAGTACCACAAAGACGTACCACAAAGAAGTACCACAAAGACGTACCACAAAGAAGTACCACAGAGAAGTACCACAAAGAAGTACCACAAAAAAAGTACCACTGAGAAGTACCACAAAGAAGTACCACAAAAAAAGTACCACAGAGAAGTAACACAAAAAAGTACCACAAAATAAGTACCACAGAGAAGTACCACAAAGAAGTACCACAAGGAAGTACCACAAAGAAGTACCACAAAGAAGTACCACAAAGAAGTACCACAGAGAAGTACCACAAGGAAGTACCACAAAGAAGTACCACAGAGAAGTACCACAAAGAAGTACCACAAAGAAGTACCACAAAGAAGTACCACAAAGAAGTACCACAGAGAAGTACCACAAAGAAGTACCACAAGGAAGTACCACAAAGAAGTACCACAAAGAAGTACCACAGAGAAGTACCACAAAGAAGTACCACAAAGAAGTACCACAAAGAAGTACCACAAAGAAGTACCAAAGAGAAGTACCACAAAAAAGTACCACAGAGAAATACCACAAAGAAGTACCACAAAATAAGTACCACACAGACGTACCACAAAGAAGTACCACAAAGACGTACCACTAAAAAGTACCACAAAGAAGTACCACAAAGAAGTACCACAGAGAAGTACCACAAAGAAGTACCACAAAAAAAGTACCACAGAGAAGTACCACAAAGAAGTACCACAAAATAAGTACCACAAAGAAGTACCACAAGAAGTACCACAGAGAAGTACCTCAAAGACGTACCACTAAAAAGTACCACAAAGAATTACCACAGAGAAGTACCGCAAAGACGTACCACAAAGAAGTACCACAAAGACGTACCACTAAAAAGTACCACAAAGAAGTACCACAGAGAAGTACCACAAAGAAGTACCACAAAGAAGTACCACAGAGAAGTACCACAAAGAAGTACCACAAAGAAGTACCACAAAGAAGTACCACAGAAAAGTACCACAAAAAAGTACCACAGAGAAATACCACAAAGAAGTACCACAAAATAAGTACCACAAAGAAGTACCACAAAGACGTACCACTAAAAAGTACCACAAAGAAGTACCACAGAGAAGTACCACAAAGAAGTACCACAAAGAAGTACCACAGAGAAGTACCACAAAGAAGTACCACAAAGAAGTACCACAAAGAAGTACCACAAAGAAGTACCACAGAGAAGTACCACAAAAAAGTACCACAGAGAAATACCACAAAGAAGTACCACAAAATAAGTACCACACAGACGTACCACAAAGAAGTACCACAAAGACGTACCACTAAAAAGTACCACAAAGAAGTACCACAAAGAAGTACCACAAAATAAGTACCACAAAGACGTACCACAAAGAAGTACCACAAAGACGTACCACAAAGAAGTACCACAGAGAAGTACCACAAAGAAGTACCACAAAAAAAGTACCACTGAGAAGTACCACAAAGAAGTACCACAAAAAAAGTACCACAGAGAAGTAACACAAAAAAGTACCACAAAATAAGTACCACAAAGACGTACCACAAAGAAGTACCACAAAGACGTACCACAAAGAAGTACCACAGAGAAGTACCACAAAAAAGTACCACAGAGAAATACCACAAAGAAGTACCACAAAATAAGTACCACACAGACGTACCACAAAGAAGTACCACAAAGACGTACCACTAAAAAGTACCACAAAGAAGTACCACAAAGACGTACCACAAAGAAGTACCACAAAGACGTACCACAAAGAAGTACCACAGAGAAGTACCACAAAGAAGTACCACAAAAAAAGTACCACTGAGAAGTACCACAAAGAAGTACCACAAAAAAAGTACCACAGAGAAGTAACACAAAAAAGTACCACAAAATAAGTACCACAGAGAAGTACCACAAAGAAGTACCACAAGGAAGTACCACAAAGAAGTACCACAAAGAAGTACCACAAAGAAGTACCACAGAGAAGTACCACAAAGAAGTACCACAAAGAAGTACCACAGAGAAGTACCACAAGGAAGTACCACAAAGAAGTACCACAGAGAAGTACCACAAAGAAGTACCACAAAGAAGTACCACAAAGAAGTACCACAAAGAAGTACCACAGAGAAGTACCACAAAGAAGTACCACAAGGAAGTACCACAAAGAAGTACCACAAAGAAGTACCACAAAGAAGTACCACAAAGAAGTACCACAAAGAAGTACCACAAAAAAAGTACCACAGAGAAGTACCACAAAGAAGTACCACAAAATAAGTACCACAAAGAAGTACCACAAAGAAGTACCACAGAGAAGTACCTCAAAGACGTACCACTAAAAAGTACCACAAAGAATTACCACAGAGAAGTACCGCAAAGACGTACCACAAAGAAGTACCACAAAGACGTACCACTAAAAAGTACCACAAAGAAGTACCACAGAGAAGTACCACAAAGAAGTACCACAAAGAAGTACCACAGAGAAGTACCACAAAGAAGTACCACAAAGAAGTACCACAAAGAAGTACCACAAAGAAGTACCACAGAAAAGTACCACAAAAAAGTACCACAGAGAAATACCACAAAGAAGTACCACAAAATAAGTACCACAAAGAAGTACCACAAAGACGTACCACTAAAAAGTACCACAAAGAAGTACCACAGAGAAGTACCACAAAGAAGTACCACAAAGAAGTACCACAGAGAAGTACCACAAAGAAGTACCACAAAGAAGTACCACAGAGAAGTACCACAAAGAAGTACCACAAGGAAGTACCACAAAGAAGTACCACAAAGAAGTACCACAGAGAAGTACCACAAAGAAGTACCACAAAGAAGTACCACAAAGAAGTACCACAAGGAAGTACCACAAAGAAGTACCACAGAGAAGTACCACAAAGAAGTACCACAAAGAAGTACCACAAAGAAGTACCACAAAGAAGTACCACAGAGAAGTACCACAAAGAAGTACCACAAGGAAGTACCACAAAGAAGTACCACAAAGAAGTACCACAGAGAAGTACCACAAAGAAGTACCACAAAGAAGTACCACAAAGAAGTACCACAAAGAAGTACCACAGAGAAGTACCACAAAAAAGTACCACAAAAAAAGTACCACTGAGAAGTACCACAAAGAAGTACCACAAAAAAAGTACCACAGAGAAGTAACACAAAAAAGTACCACAAAATAAGTACCACAAAGACGTACCACAAAGAAGTACCACAAAGACGTACCACAAAGAAGTACCACAGAGAAGTACCACAAAAAAGTACCACAGAGAAATACCACAAAGAAGTACCACAAAATAAGTACCACACAGACGTACCACAAAGAAGTACCACAAAGACGTACCACTAAAAAGTACCACAAAGAAGTACCACAAAGACGTACCACAAAGAAGTACCACAAAGACGTACCACAAAGAAGTACCACAGAGAAGTACCACAAAGAAGTACCACAAAAAAAGTACCACTGAGAAGTACCACAAAGAAGTACCACAAAAAAAGTACCACAGAGAAGTAACACAAAAAAGTACCACAAAATAAGTACCACAGAGAAGTACCACAAAGAAGTACCACAAGGAAGTACCACAAAGAAGTACCACAAAGAAGTACCACAAAGAAGTACCACAGAGAAGTACCACAAAGAAGTACCACAAAGAAGTACCACAGAGAAGTACCACAAGGAAGTACCACAAAGAAGTACCACAGAGAAGTACCACAAAGAAGTACCACAAAGAAGTACCACAAAGAAGTACCACAAAGAAGTACCACAGAGAAGTACCACAAAGAAGTACCACAAGGAAGTACCACAAAGAAGTACCACAAAGAAGTACCACAAAGAAGTACCACAAAGAAGTACCACAAAGAAGTACCACAGAGAAGTACCACAAAGAAGTACCACAAAAAAGTACCACAGAGAAGTACCACAAAGAAGTACCACAAAATAAGTACCACAAAGAAGTACCACAAAGAAGTACCACAGAGAAGTACCTCAAAGACGTACCACTAAAAAGTACCACAAAGAATTACCACAGAGAAGTACCGCAAAGACGTACCACAAAGAAGTACCACAAAGACGTACCACTAAAAAGTACCACAAAGAAGTACCACAGAGAAGTACCACAAAGAAGTACCACAAAGAAGTACCACAGAGAAGTACCACAAAGAAGTACCACAAAGAAGTACCACAAAGAAGTACCACAAAGAAGTACCACAGAAAAGTACCACAAAAAAGTACCACAGAGAAATACCACAAAGAAGTACCACAAAATAAGTACCACAAAGAAGTACCACAAAGACGTACCACTAAAAAGTACCACAAAGAAGTACCACAGAGAAGTACCACAAAGAAGTACCACAAAGAAGTACCACAGAGAAGTACCTCAAAGAAGTACCACAAAGAAGTACCACAGAGAAGTACCACAAAGAAGTACCACAAGGAAGTACCACAAAGAAGTACCACAAAGAAGTACCACAGAGAAGTACCACAAAGAAGTACCACAAAGAAGTACCACAAAGAAGTACCACAAGGAAGTACCACAAAGAAGTACCACAGAGAAGTACCACAAAGAAGTACCACAAAGAAGTACCACAAAGAAGTACCACAAAGAAGTACCACAGAGAAGTACCACAAAGAAGTACCACAAGGAAGTACCACAAAGAAGTACCACAAAGGAGTACCACAGAGAAGTACCACAAAGAAGTACCACAAAGAAGTACCACAAAGAAGTACCACAAAGAAGTACCACAGAGAAGTACCACAAAAAAGTACCACAAAAAAAGTACCACTGAGAAGTACCACAAAGAAGTACCACAAAAAAAGTACCACAGAGAAGTAACACAAAAAAGTACCACAAAATAAGTACCACAAAGACGTACCACAAAGAAGTACCACAAAGACGTACCACAAAGAAGTACCACAGAGAAGTACCACAAAAAAGTACCACAGAGAAATACCACAAAGAAGTACCACAAAATAAGTACCACACAGACGTACCACAAAGAAGTACCACAAAGACGTACCACTAAAAAGTACCACAAAGAAGTACCACAAAGACGTACCACAAAGAAGTACCACAAAGACGTACCACAAAGAAGTACCACAGAGAAGTACCACAAAGAAGTACCACAAAAAAAGTACCACTGAGAAGTACCACAAAGAAGTACCACAAAAAAAGTACCACAGAGAAGTAACACAAAAAAGTACCACAAAATAAGTACCACAGAGAAGTACCACAAAGAAGTACCACAAGGAAGTACCACAAAGAAGTACCACAAAGAAGTACCACAAAGAAGTACCACAAAATAAGTACCACACAGACGTACCACAA
This sequence comes from Oryzias latipes, assembly GCF_053564925.1. Taxonomy (NCBI): domain Eukaryota; kingdom Metazoa; phylum Chordata; class Actinopteri; order Beloniformes; family Adrianichthyidae; genus Oryzias; species Oryzias latipes. The sequence continues at coordinate 29,761,713 of NC_136247.1, read as the reverse complement.
AGAAGTACCACAAAGACGTACCACTAAAAAGTACCACAAAGAAGTACCACAAAGACGTACCACAAAGAAGTACCACAAAGACGTACCACAAAGAAGTACCACAGAGAAGTACCACAAAGAAGTACCACAAAAAAAGTACCACTGAGAAGTACCACAAAGAAGTACCACAAAAAAAGTACCACAGAGAAGTAACACAAAAAAGTACCACAAAATAAGTACCACAGAGAAGTACCACAAAGAAGTACCACAAGGAAGTACCACAAAGAAGTACCACAAAGAAGTACCACAAAGAAGTACCACAGAGAAGTAACACAAAAAAGTACCACAAAATAAGTACCACAAAGACGTACCACAAAGAAGTACCACAAAGACGTACCACAAAGAAGTACCACAGAGAAGTACCACAAAAAAGTACCACAGAGAAATACCACAAAGACGTACCACTAAAAAGTACCACAAAGAAGTACCACAAAGACGTACCACAAAGAAGTACCACAAAGACGTACCACAAAGAAGTACCACAAAGACGTACCACAAAGAAGTACCACAGAGAAGTACCACAAAAAAGTACCACAGAGAAATACCACAAAGAAGTACCACAAAATAAGTACCACACAGACGTACCACAAAGAAGTACCACAAAGACGTACCACTAAAAAGTACCACAAAGAAGTACCACAAAGACGTACCACAAAGAAGTACCACAAAGACGTACCACAAAGAAGTACCACAGAGAAGTACCACAAAGAAGTACCACAAAAAAAGTACCACTGAGAAGTACCACAAAGAAGTACCACAAAAAAAGTACCACAGAGAAGTAACACAAAAAAGTACCACAAAATAAGTACCACAGAGAAGTACCACAAAGAAGTACCACAAGGAAGTACCACAAAGAAGTACCACAAAGAAGTACCACAAAGAAGTACCACAAAATAAGTACCACACAGACGTACCACAAAGAAGTACCACAAAGACGTACCACTAAAAAGTACCACAAAGAAGTACCACAAAGACGTACCACAAAGAAGTACCACAAAGACGTACCACAAAGAAGTACCACAGAGAAGTACCACAAAGAAGTACCACAAAAAAAGTACCACAAGGAAGTACCACAAAGAAGTACCACAAAAAAAGTACCACAGAGAAGTAACACAAAAAAGTACCACAAAATAAGTACCACAGAGAAGTACCACAAAGAAGTACCACAAGGAAGTACCACAAAGAAGTACCACAAAGAAGTACCACAAAGAAGTACCACAGAGAAGTACCACAAGGAAGTACCACAAAGAAGTACCACAGAGAAGTACCACAAAGAAGTACCACAAAGAAGTACCACAAAGAATTACCACAAAGAAGTACCACAGAGAAGTACCACAAAGAAGTACCACAAGGAAGTACCACAAAGAAGTACCACAAAGAAGTACCACAGAGAAGTACCACAAAGAAGTACCACAAAGAAGTACCACAAAGAAGTACCACAAAGAAGTACCACAAAGAAGTACCACAAAGAAGTACCACAGAGAAGTACCACAAAAAAGTACCACAGAGAAATACCACAAAGAAGTACCACAAAATAAGTACCACACAGACGTACCACAAAGAAGTACCACAAAGACGTACCACTAAAAAGTACCACAAAGAAGTACCACAAAGAAGTACCACAGAGAAGTACCACAAAGAAGTACCACAAAAAAAGTACCACAGAGAAGTACCACAAAGAAGTACCACAAAATAAGTACCACAAAGAAGTACCACAAGAAGTACCACAGAGAAGTACCTCAAAGACGTACCACTAAAAAGTACCACAAAGAATTACCACAGAGAAGTACCGCAAAGACGTACCACAAAGAAGTACCACAAAGACGTACCACTAAAAAGTACCACAAAGAAGTACCACAGAGAAGTACCACAAAGAAGTACCACAAAGAAGTACCACAGAGAAGTACCACAAAGAAGTACCACAAAGAAGTACCACAAAGAAGTACCACAAAGAAGTACCACAGAAAAGTACCACAAAAAAGTACCACAGAGAAATACCACAAAGAAGTACCACAAAATAAGTACCACAAAGAAGTACCACAAAGACGTACCACTAAAAAGTACCACAAAGAAGTACCACAGAGAAGTACCACAAAGAAGTACCACAAAGAAGTACCACAGAGAAGTACCACAAAGAAGTACCACAAAGAAGTACCACAAAGAAGTACCACAAAGAAGTACCACAGAAAAGTACCACAAAAAAGTACCACAGAGAAATACCACAAAGAAGTACCACAAAATAAGTACCACAAAGAAGTACCACAAAGACGTACCACTAAAAAGTACCACAAAGAAGTACCACAGAGAAGTACCACAAAGAAGTACCACAAAGAAGTACCACAGAGAAGTACCACAAAGAAGTACCACAAAGAAGTACCACAGAGAAGTACCACAAAGAAGTACCACAAGGAAGTACCACAAAGAAGTACCACAAAGAAGTACCACAGAGAAGTACCACAAAGAAGTACCACAAAGAAGTACCACAAAGAAGTACCACAAGGAAGTACCACAAAGAAGTACCACAGAGAAGTACCACAAAGAAGTACCACAAAGAAGTACCACAAAGAAGTACCACAAAGAAGTACCACAGAGAAGTACCACAAAGAAGTACCACAAGGAAGTACCACAAAGAAGTACCACAAAGGAGTACCACAGAGAAGTACCACAAAGAAGTACCACAAAGAAGTACCACAAAGAAGTACCACAAAGAAGTACCACAGAGAAGTACCACAAAAAAGTACCACAAAAAAAGTACCACTGAGAAGTACCACAAAGAAGTACCACAAAAAAAGTACCACAGAGAAGTAACACAAAAAAGTACCACAAAATAAGTACCACAAAGACGTACCACAAAGAAGTACCACAAAGACGTACCACAAAGAAGTACCACAGAGAAGTACCACAAAAAAGTACCACAGAGAAATACCACAAAGAAGTACCACAAAATAAGTACCACACAGACGTACCACAAAGAAGTACCACAAAGACGTACCACTAAAAAGTACCACAAAGAAGTACCACAAAGACGTACCACAAAGAAGTACCACAAAGACGTACCACAAAGAAGTACCACAGAGAAGTACCACAAAGAAGTACCACAAAAAAAGTACCACTGAGAAGTACCACAAAGAAGTACCACAAAAAAAGTACCACAGAGAAGTAACACAAAAAAGTACCACAAAATAAGTACCACAGAGAAGTACCACAAAGAAGTACCACAAGGAAGTACCACAAAGAAGTACCACAAAGAAGTACCACAAAGAAGTACCACAAAATAAGTACCACACAGACGTACCACAAAGAAGTACCACAAAGACGTACCACTAAAAAGTACCACAAAGAAGTACCACAAAGACGTACCACAAAGAAGTACCACAAAGACGTACCACAAAGAAGTACCACAGAGAAGTACCACAAAGAAGTACCACAAAAAAAGTACCACTGAGAAGTACCACAAAGAAGTACCACAAAAAAAGTACCACAGAGAAGTAACACAAAAAAGTACCACAAAATAAGTACCACAGAGAAGTACCACAAAGAAGTACCACAAGGAAGTACCACAAAGAAGTACCACAAAGAAGTACCACAAAGAAGTACCACAGAGAAGTAACACAAAAAAGTACCACAAAATAAGTACCACAAAGACGTACCACAAAGAAGTACCACAAAGACGTACCACAAAGAAGTACCACAGAGAAGTACCACAAAAAAGTACCACAGAGAAATACCACAAAGAAGTACCACAAAATAAGTACCACACAGACGTACCACAAAGAAGTACCACAAAGACGTACCACTAAAAAGTACCACAAAGAAGTACCACAAAGACGTACCACAAAGAAGTACCACAAAGACGTACCACAAAGAAGTACCACAAAGACGTACCACAAAGAAGTACCACAGAGAAGTACCACAAAAAAGTACCACAGAGAAATACCACAAAGAAGTACCACAAAATAAGTACCACACAGACGTACCACAAAGAAGTACCACAAAGACGTACCACTAAAAAGTACCACAAAGAAGTACCACAAAGACGTACCACAAAGAAGTACCACAAAGACGTACCACAAAGAAGTACCACAGAGAAGTACCACAAAGAAGTACCACAAAAAAAGTACCACTGAGAAGTACCACAAAGAAGTACCACAAAAAAAGTACCACAGAGAAGTAACACAAAAAAGTACCACAAAATAAGTACCACAGAGAAGTACCACAAAGAAGTACCACAAGGAAGTACCACAAAGAAGTACCACAAAGAAGTACCACAAAGAAGTACCACAAAATAAGTACCACACAGACGTACCACAAAGAAGTACCACAAAGACGTACCACTAAAAAGTACCACAAAGAAGTACCACAAAGACGTACCACAAAGAAGTACCACAAAGACGTACCACAAAGAAGTACCACAGAGAAGTACCACAAAGAAGTACCACAAAAAAAGTACCACAAGGAAGTACCACAAAGAAGTACCACAAAAAAAGTACCACAGAGAAGTAACACAAAAAAGTACCACAAAATAAGTACCACAGAGAAGTACCACAAAGAAGTACCACAAGGAAGTACCACAAAGAAGTACCACAAAGAAGTACCACAAAGAAGTACCACAGAGAAGTACCACAAGGAAGTACCACAAAGAAGTACCACAGAGAAGTACCACAAAGAAGTACCACAAAGAAGTACCACAAAGAATTACCACAAAGAAGTACCACAGAGAAGTACCACAAAGAAGTACCACAAGGAAGTACCACAAAGAAGTACCACAAAGAAGTACCACAGAGAAGTACCACAAAGAAGTACCACAAAGAAGTACCACAAAGAAGTACCACAAAGAAGTACCACAAAGAAGTACCACAAAGAAGTACCACAGAGAAGTACCACAAAAAAGTACCACAGAGAAATACCACAAAGAAGTACCACAAAATAAGTACCACACAGACGTACCACAAAGAAGTACCACAAAGACGTACCACTAAAAAGTACCACAAAGAAGTACCACAAAGAAGTACCACAGAGAAGTACCACAAAGAAGTACCACAAAAAAAGTACCACAGAGAAGTACCACAAAGAAGTACCACAAAATAAGTACCACAAAGAAGTACCACAAGAAGTACCACAGAGAAGTACCTCAAAGACGTACCACTAAAAAGTACCACAAAGAATTACCACAGAGAAGTACCGCAAAGACGTACCACAAAGAAGTACCACAAAGACGTACCACTAAAAAGTACCACAAAGAAGTACCACAGAGAAGTACCACAAAGAAGTACCACAAAGAAGTACCACAGAGAAGTACCACAAAGAAGTACCACAAAGAAGTACCACAAAGAAGTACCACAAAGAAGTACCACAGAAAAGTACCACAAAAAAGTACCACAGAGAAATACCACAAAGAAGTACCACAAAATAAGTACCACAAAGAAGTACCACAAAGACGTACCACTAAAAAGTACCACAAAGAAGTACCACAGAGAAGTACCACAAAGAAGTACCACAAAGAAGTACCACAGAGAAGTACCACAAAGAAGTACCACAAAGAAGTACCACAAAGAAGTACCACAAAGAAGTACCACAGAGAAGTACCACAAAAAAGTACCACAGAGAAATACCACAAAGAAGTACCACAAAATAAGTACCACACAGACGTACCACAAAGAAGTACCACAAAGACGTACCACTAAAAAGTACCACAAAGAAGTACCACAAAGAAGTACCACAAAATAAGTACCACAAAGACGTACCACAAAGAAGTACCACAAAGACGTACCACAAAGAAGTACCACAGAGAAGTACCACAAAGAAGTACCACAAAAAAAGTACCACTGAGAAGTACCACAAAGAAGTACCACAAAAAAAGTACCACAGAGAAGTAACACAAAAAAGTACCACAAAATAAGTACCACAAAGACGTACCACAAAGAAGTACCACAAAGACGTACCACAAAGAAGTACCACAGAGAAGTACCACAAAAAAGTACCACAGAGAAATACCACAAAGAAGTACCACAAAATAAGTACCACACAGACGTACCACAAAGAAGTACCACAAAGACGTACCACTAAAAAGTACCACAAAGAAGTACCACAAAGACGTACCACAAAGAAGTACCACAAAGACGTACCACAAAGAAGTACCACAGAGAAGTACCACAAAGAAGTACCACAAAAAAAGTACCACTGAGAAGTACCACAAAGAAGTACCACAAAAAAAGTACCACAGAGAAGTAACACAAAAAAGTACCACAAAATAAGTACCACAGAGAAGTACCACAAAGAAGTACCACAAGGAAGTACCACAAAGAAGTACCACAAAGAAGTACCACAGAGAAGTACCACAAAGAAGTACCACAAAGAAGTACCACAGAGAAGTACCACAAGGAAGTACCACAAAGAAGTACCACAGAGAAGTACCACAAAGAAGTACCACAAAGAAGTACCACAAAGAAGTACCACAAAGAAGTACCACAGAGAAGTACCACAAAGAAGTACCACAAGGAAGTACCACAAAGAAGTACCACAAAGAAGTACCACAAAGAAGTACCACAAAGAAGTACCACAAAGAAGTACCACAGAGAAGTACCACAAAGAAGTACCACAAAAAAAGTACCACAGAGAAGTACCACAAAGAAGTACCACAAAATAAGTACCACAAAGAAGTACCACAAAGAAGTACCACAGAGAAGTACCTCAAAGACGTACCACTAAAAAGTACCACAAAGAATTACCACAGAGAAGTACCGCAAAGACGTACCACAAAGAAGTACCACAAAGACGTACCACTAAAAAGTACCACAAAGAAGTACCACAGAGAAGTACCACAAAGAAGTACCACAAAGAAGTACCACAGAGAAGTACCACAAAGAAGTACCACAAAGAAGTACCACAAAGAAGTACCACAAAGAAGTACCACAGAAAAGTACCACAAAAAAGTACCACAGAGAAATACCACAAAGAAGTACCACAAAATAAGTACCACAAAGAAGTACCACAAAGACGTACCACTAAAAAGTACCACAAAGAAGTACCACAGAGAAGTACCACAAAGAAGTACCACAAAGAAGTACCACAGAGAAGTACCACAAAGAAGTACCACAAAGAAGTACCACAAAGAAGTACCACAAAGAAGTACCACAGAGAAGTACCACAAAAAAGTACCACAGAGAAATACCACAAAGAAGTACCACAAAATAAGTACCACACAGACGTACCACAAAGAAGTACCACAAAGACGTACCACTAAAAAGTACCACAAAGAAGTACCACAAAGAAGTACCACAAAATAAGTACCACAAAGACGTACCACAAAGAAGTACCACAAAGACGTACCACAAAGAAGTACCACAGAGAAGTACCACAAAGAAGTACCACAAAAAAAGTACCACTGAGAAGTACCACAAAGAAGTACCACAAAAAAAGTACCACAGAGAAGTAACACAAAAAAGTACCACAAAATAAGTACCACAAAGACGTACCACAAAGAAGTACCACAAAGACGTACCACAAAGAAGTACCACAGAGAAGTACCACAAAAAAGTACCACAGAGAAATACCACAAAGAAGTACCACAAAATAAGTACCACACAGACGTACCACAAAGAAGTACCACAAAGACGTACCACTAAAAAGTACCACAAAGAAGTACCACAAAGACGTACCACAAAGAAGTACCACAAAGACGTACCACAAAGAAGTACCACAGAGAAGTACCACAAAGAAGTACCACAAAAAAAGTACCACTGAGAAGTACCACAAAGAAGTACCACAAAAAAAGTACCACAGAGAAGTAACACAAAGAAGTACCACAAAAAAAGTACCACAGAGAAGTAACACAAAAAAGTACCACAAAATAAGTACCACAGAGAAGTACCACAAAGAAGTACCACAAGGAAGTACCACAAAGAAGTACCACAAAGAAGTACCACAAAGAAGTACCACAGAGAAGTACCACAAAGAAGTACCACAAAGAAGTACCACAGAGAAGTACCACAAGGAAGTACCACAAAGAAGTACCACAGAGAAGTACCACAAAGAAGTACCACAAAGAAGTACCACAAAGAAGTACCACAAAGAAGTACCACAGAGAAGTACCACAAAGAAGTACCACAAGGAAGTACCACAAAGAAGTACCACAAAGAAGTACCACAAAGAAGTACCACAAAGAAGTACCACAGAGTCAAAAACATCCCAACTCCTAATTAAATATTCAAACAAATCCTGCAGAAAAAGTAATGAAGTCAGGAAAAAGACGCCGACTCCCATCAACCTGAAAGGAAGCAGGAGTGCAGAGATGGAGGTGAAGAACTGGGCCAAACAGGGATCAGTTTCACGCTGAGATGACAAAACCATCTTCCGATCTGTCCCACCTCCGTCTGTTTACCTCCAGCCTTCATCTCAGCGGCAGATTTTCTTCTGAGAGACTAAAATACACGAAAACACGACTGCAGAGACGGGAAGAGGAGGACTGAAATACTTTCTGTTCTTCTGCTGGAGCAAAGTGTCTTTAACTAAAATGACATTAGTATAAAGAAACTGCAGACTTCATACAAACATCAGACAGATTTAAAGCCTTTCAGACTGATTCTTACATGGAAGTAATCCATTCGGTCATATCTGATTTACAGATGATTCTGTCCCAGAAATGGATCAAAGACAAACCAAGAAACCAAATTATTTAATTGATCCATTTAAACGTGATCAACACTTAAAGACCCACTCTGATTAAAAACAAAAACTGTCTTTGGTGTTTTTAACATGTTTTTGTGGCATTTTTCTGACGAGGGAAGATTTTATAATGAAAACTTAGCTTAAAATTACATTTCTGAGTATTTTTGGTGAAAAAATGCTGTTTGAAAAAGATTGCATGTATGATGTGACAAAAACTCTGGGCGGGGCCAAAGTATCAATGCTCCGCCCCCTACTGATGCAGAAACATAGATCCGTGATGGCCTTTGTTTTCCTGGTCTGAGCTGGAATCTGGATCAGAACTGGACAAATCTGATGTTGCTGCTGTTTTTGCTGCTCCGCTAATGTTAGATTGGGGGGGGGGGTGAGGGGCTGTCAAATTAGAAGGTAGGGGGAGCAGGACTTTAACAAATAAAAGGGATGTCTTTAATGATGACCTGCTGTAGATCAGCAGAGTCATACTGAAAGCTTGTCAGTCATGAACTGACTGTAAAAACCAAACGTGAACAAATCGAAAGCCCCACATTATGACACTCACACCACCAACCTGATCCAACCTTTTTAAGGCAGGACAATAAGTGAACTGAAGCTGCTCACGTCAGAGCAGGAACTACAAAATTCAGAATTCCGACAGATTCTCCAAAGCGTCTCTGGTTCTCCACATGGACCAGGTTCCCTGCAGGTTTTTGGGGATCCACCTCATCTTTTATTGGTCAGGTTGGTCTTTGGGTGGATTCATCCCCTCAGCATTAGACCTCCAGGAAGTTCCAGTGTGACCACTCCCCATTGGAGCCTGTTTCCATCATGTTACAGACGTGTTTCTCCATGAGGACGACGGCGCCGGCGTCTGTTGGCGAGCTCCGTTTATTTATTGATGTCATAAATCTTTCTTTAGGATCGGCGGAAATGTCATGTTGATGCCACAACTGCAGCACATTAACAGTGTCTGTGATGAAGCTCTCTGTGAGGAGCAGAGATGATGAAGAACAAGGAAAAGCACAGGCACCCAAGACATGGAGCGGAATGAGAGGAGCAATCATCTCCAATCAACATGTTATTGATTTACTGCTTGATTTGGCTCCCATCAGCACCTGGCTCTCAGCACAGCAGGACACGGAGGACGGCGGCGGCGCACACACTCATTATTGTTCTGTCTGCACACACGCACATGCACGCACGCACACACACACGCACGCACACACATGCACGGCTCCCTGCCTGTGAAATGAAACCCCAAAACACGTTTTCTGCTTCATTCTGCTCTCTGATCATTATGGGCTGTTCGACTGGAGCTCCAACAACAAACAGTTCGGTGGCGTGGGATGATGTACGGAGGAGGTCATCAAGTCAAATCATTCTTTCAGGTTTGGATGTGGGAGTGGAGTGGCTCGCCGTCAGAACGGCTTTGCTCGGTTTCCGTGTCCAGAGCGACTCCAGTACCTCTGTGACGGACGCTCTGCCACGTGGATCAGTGACTCGTCCTTCAGTCCAGTGCTGAGTCATGATGGCCCAGCAGAGAGGGAGCTGAACCTTTTGGAACAGAACCTGTGTTGTTACAGACAGTCCCTCTCAGAGGGTCTTCTCAGTCCTGACCCATGTGGGGGATGGGGCTGCTGGAGCCTATCCCAGCTGCTGTTGGGCAAAGGCGAGGTTCACCCTCAACAGGTCTACGTTAACCCTCATCTCTACCAACATGACATCACTGCATTTGAAAGTCCTGTTCCTGACTGTGATAGGATGTTCTTTCAAATCCACAGATGATCAGAGCACATATCGAAAACCTCCTGAAGAAGTCTTGGACTGAAGAAATGGTTTCTACTGAGGGGCTTCAGTACCTGCTGCATGATGATTGGACGAGTCACATGTCCTCATGCTAACCGTGTGGCCACTTGGTCCATTCATGCAGTCAGCACCACACGCTGCTCATGGGCCTCGTTTCTGCTGAGTGTTAGGTCCAGTCCAGGCCAGTATTTTGAGCGTTTCCATTATAAGATTGACCCATTAGGCCAGACCAAACTGTACCATTTTTGGGGCCTCTATTGGTTGTAGGTCCATAGAAAAATGGAACAGGCCGGTTAAGGTGGAGCAACTGTTGAAACCCGCTGAGCAGCTGAAGGTCACAAGGACAAAAGGAAGCTCTAAAGCGGCCAAATTCCTCTTCACCGACCGCCATCTTCTCTCAAACAACACAAAAAGATGAGCTGCTGGATGACCTCCATCATTGCTGTTCTCACTCCGCATGCGCCGTGACGCTCCAACGTTGAGAGGAACCTTCACCTGAATTCCCTGGACCATTCTAAAACGGAATGGACTGGACCGGACCGCTCAGTAGAAATTAGGCTATGGAGAACCACAGCAGATTCTTTCTGCTTAGGAGAAATGTTGTGTATCAGTTAGAATCCATCCATCCGGGGTCCCAGGGCTGCAGGAGCCTATCCCAGCTAGTGTTGGGTGAAGGCAGGGTACATCCTGGACAAGCCCCCAGTCCGTCCCAGAATAGGATTACACTATAATATCTATAACACCTACAAATAGTTGGTACCCCTCAGTTAAAGAAACAAAGTCCACAATGCTCACTGAAATGACTTGAAACGTTCAAAAGTAACAATAAATTTAAACATATTGAAAATTAAATAATCAAAATCAGCCATTACTTTTGAGTTGTTGATTAACAGAATTATTAAAAAAAAAAAACTAATGAAATATGGCTGGACTAAAATGATGGTACCTTCATAAAAGACTGAGAACTAATTGTCCAGGGGGTCATGATGAACTCAGGTATGTCCTTTAATATACATCACAGCTGTTTTCAAACCCAGAATCAGTCAGTCTGCCTATTTAAAGGGAGACAAATAGTGAAAAGGTGTGAACCACACTGAACATGGACAACAGAAAGGAGAGAATTGTCCCAGGACATTAGAAACACAATGATAGACAAACATGGTAAAGTTAAAGGCTATGAAACCATCTCTAAGCAGCTTGAAGTTCCTCTGACCACAGTGGCACATATTATTCAGAAGTTTAAGACCCACGGGACAGTAGCCAACCTCCCTGGACGATGGAAGAGGAACATTGATGACAAATGGAGGAGACGGATAGTTGGAACTGTATCCAAAGAGCCCAGAAGAACCTCCAGAGACATTAAAGGTGAACTCCTAGATCAAGGTACATCAGTGTCAGATCGCACCATTTGTGGTTGTTTGAGCCAGAGTGGACTTCATGGGAGACGACCAAGGAGGACACCACTGTTGAAAGGAAATCATCAAAAAGCCAGACTGGAATTTGCAAACATGCATGTTGACAAGCCACAAAGCTTCTGGGAAAATGATGAGACCAAACTGGAGCTTTTTGGTAAGAAACATCAGCTCTATGTTGGTAGACTCTCCAACCAAAAGAACACTGTCCCTGCTGTGAAACATGGAGGGGGCTCAGTTCTGTTTGGGGCTGCTTTGCTGCATCTGGAACAGGCTGTCTGGAAGTTATGAAGGTCAAATGAAATCTCCAGATGATCAAGGCATTCTGGGTAGAAATGTGCTGCCTAGTGTCAGAAAGCTTGGTCTCAGTTGCAGGTCATGGGTCTTCCAACAGGACAACCATCCAAAACACACAGCCAGAAACCCCCAAGAATGGCTCAGAGAAAAGTGTTGGACTATTCTGAAGTGGCATTTTATGAGTCCAGATCTGAATCCCATTGAACATCAGTGGAAGGAGCTGAAACATGCCATTTGGAGAAGACACCATCAAACCTGAGACAACTGGAGCAGTTTGCTGATGAGGAGGGGGCCAGAATACCTGTGGACAGGTGCAGAAGGCTCATTGACAAATACAGAAACCGTTTCATTGCAGTGATTGCCTCAAAAGGTTGTGGGTCCCATCATTTTTGTCCAGCCCTATTTCATTAGTTTGATTTTTAAATACTTCTGTTAACCAACAACTCAAAAGTAATGGCTGATTCTGATTATTTAATTTTCAATAAATTTTAATTTATTGTTACTTTTGAACGTTTCAAGTCATTTCAGTGAGAATTGAGGACTTTCTATCTTTAACTGAGGGGTACCAACTATTTTGTCCACCACTGTATTTCTGTGAACAGCTTTGTTCAGACAAATCAAACAGATTTGGTGTTTTTCTCTGGCTCTTTCAGGTCAGCTTTTGTCCTTGGACTGTCTCCTGGCTCTCAAAGCCACTGAAGGCATCACCAGGGATTCCCTGTGTGTGCGTCTGGAGCTGTATGTTAATCAATGCTGGTAATGTAGCAATGAATTAGTAGTTTAGATGTCACAGGATGCTTAACACAGCTGATGCTTAGCAGACACACACACCTACACACAGCCGCGGGACCCCCGGGGACCACCGGCAGACATTGTATAGCAGGCTAATTATCCAAATTGCTAAAGTGGTAGCGGCGTGCGTGTGCGCATACACTAACACGCAGCTGCTCCCGCTGTCAGGCCGTTGATAGATGAGAGATGGAGAGAGTGTTCATTTAGTGCTGCGGGACGCCCACACGCACACACCTGACTGCTCATTTATTTGTCTAACAGATTGGTCTTTTGTTGCTGCTCGCCGCTTCACGCCAGAGACGAAGCCAAAGTCCAGGCTTTGGGGAAAATGCCCCCCATCGTCCTGGGTCCATGCAGGAAGCAGCCAGACCTGCTCGGAATAATCAGGACATAACAGGCGAAACAGCAAGGCGGGGCAGGAAACGGGCATGACGCTGGGCAGGACGCGGGGCAGAATGTGGGGCAGGGCGTGGACAGTGTGATGGATGGGCAACACGGGCGCCTCTGCGGCTCGGATTCAACCAAGTTTTAATGTCAACAGAAACGTTTCGATTGAAACTTTCTTCTCATCGCTGAAGAAATCAAACCAATCCGCACATCCAGGTCCGAGGTGGGATCATTAAGACTTTAACTCAAGAGGAAAAAATCATCACCTAATATCTATTTCATATTTCATCTGAACTCTTCTGGCGTCATTTTCTTTGTCTACTGATGCTAATTTGCCATTTAGCAAAAACATCAGTGATTCTTCAGATTTGGAAACAAATTCAGGCGTCAGGAAGTTAAAGTTTTTCTGAACCTGAACATCTTCCTTCACACACGATTCTTTCTGCTTTGTGTTTAAAAAAACGCTTTCTAGTTTTAGTCGTTCTTGAGTTTGTAGCGTAGAAATGCCAGACTAGAGCAGTAATACATCATTTGCTGGTTTGGATCGGTGAGAAAGTTCATTTAGGAACAACATCCAAGAACAAACGCGTGAATTCACCCGTTATCAATGCCCAATCCATCTATATTCACTTTCTGGTCTGGTTCTCTAACATTGTTTACCAAAAGCTCAGTGATGAAATACGGTCACATGACGTCACGAGGACACGAGTTTGAGTTCTACAACCCGGAAAAGAGTGGAAACTGTGAGACAGAGTGATGAGTCTGTACCATCTTTGCTGGTCTATGTTCTGTTCAGAACAGAAATTGAACGTGGATGGGCTTCCCGGCCCTTTGTCCCCGTGGCGGCGCCGCGTTCAGCCATCAAGGCGTCCCCCTCATTCCACCATCCGTCCATCTCTGGATATTGACAAAGTGACAGGGCCACAGGCTGACAGACACCCGCTCATCTGCTTTAAATGACCTCCACACCCTACACACACCTGCCCCGGCTGCACCGCAGCTGTGTGTGTGTGGGCGGGGTAGAGGGGTAGATGAGTGCATCTGGGATGGGTGACTGGGGAGCCCCCCCATGACCCCCAACATACAGATAAACACAGACACACACAACAGGAAGAGAGCAACAGAGCAGTTGGGCTGTGAAATGAGCTGTGAGGCAGAGAGGATATTAAGCTGCCACATGTGTTCTGTTTACTATTCTCTAATTAACCCCCAGGCTGTGTTAGACACACACACACACACACTAAGACACACACACTAAGACACAGCTTTCTCATCTTCTTTTGTTGGTCTGGATCTACATTATTTAACTCTCTGCTGCAATCACAGACATGAAAACCGTCACACAGCGACTGTCGGGGCGCCAGCATCCCGGGTTAGAAGTCACTTCCTTCAGCATCCCATGTGTCTCTGATCCTCTGCTGTTGCTGTGCAGAACCCCCCAGCTTCTGTTCTTCCTCTGGTCTGTTGACAGATTCACCACCACAACCCATCCCATGTGTTTGTCAGAAGGAACCAACGACCCGATTGGACCAAAAAGAGTTGTGGTTTCACTGACATTTGATTGGATCATCCACATTTCCATCCATCCACCCCTCCCTCCCTCCACCCACCCATCCATCCACCCATCCATCCATCCTCCACTCCACGTTGGAGTCAACAGAGACTTGCTCCGTACTGAGACCAGGCTCTAGTGGTCTTTGGAGAAACTGCAGAACACAGTGGAAAGAATAAAAACTCTGGAGCTAAAGCTTTGGCGTTAAAAAAAAAAAAAAAAAGGTTGATGCAATGTCTGCATAAAGGCAGCTAATATGTGTCCAGCTGCCCCCCCCCCCCCCAGCATGTTGTATTGCACTGATCCGATCACCTTCAAACTTTACCCAATAGAGATCTGAAAGTGTCTAAAGAACTGTAAGGATATTGGGTTACCTGCACATGAAGGACAGCCGTGGAGGAATATGCTGACCTCCAAAGGTAGAGACTTGTTAATAAGTCCCACTCGGCCCAGGACAACGCTGTCCCAGTCACATGATGGATGGCTCGCTGGGAAGACGTGTCCTCCACTGTGAGGAACCCCTCAGAACCAGGTTATGGCTGCCTGCTGACCACTTTCCTTTCTCAGTCTGACTCCAACAAGGCGGCCCAGCACTCCTGAAACAGCACAGTTCTCACAGGATTGGTTCTGTTCGCCTGAACTCCAAAGGGAACCGAATCCGCTTCTTGAAACCCCCCATCCACCTCTTTGATCCTCCTTTTGCTTGTTTAGGTTCAAACTCAGGGCTTTGATCTTAATCCATCCAAGCTAAATTGATCAGTCATCGATCCATAAAAGCATTTCCTCTTCTGGTGACCTAAAGCAAAGTGAAATTCCTCTATAGCTTGATGCTAATGCTATGGAATTTCCTATAGGCGGCTAATGCTAATGCTCGGTTTTACAGACTCACAGGAAGGAATTTCCCAAACTCTTTTCAGACAAAACTTTTTTTTAAGTAACCATATGTGTTCTAAACCTAGGTAACAAGAGGTAGAAAATGTGGGCCCCAAATTAGTTGGTCTGGAGTTTCCACGCTGGCCCCCCTTGTGTTTGGCCACAGGGGGGGAAGCTCTGCTGCTCAGGTTCTGGCAGAGCAAGCGAGCGGCACCGCCCAAAGTATCAGATTAATCGAAAAGTATCAGATTAATAGGAATATCTTCAAAGCATATAGAGATTACTAATGATTTTCTATACAAATATGTCTAAATGTGAAAACCATGTCAATTCAAAATTGAATCAAATCAAAGTGAATTGAATGGAAAAAAATCGTGAATCAAACCGATTCTGGAAATTATTGGTGAAACCAGCCCTAATAGCTGTTCATTTGTCTACTGAAGTCTGTGGGATTCTGGCTTCCTGTTGGAATGCCAGGGGGCGGAGCCACTCAGTCCAGTTCTCTGATACAGTCTATGAACAAATCTGACCTGCATACATTGGTTCTGGAGCTGCTGGGGTTCTGGAGCTGTTGAGGTTCTGGTTCTGGAGCTTCTAGGGTTCTGGAACTGCTGGGGTTCTGGAGCTGCTTTTAGGGTCACAAAGACAGAATGATGGGTTTCATTGTAAAGAACAGGTTCTGCTTCATCAGCATTTTGGATTCCATAAGTATGAAATACAGGACACAGAAAACTCAGAACTGAAAACCAGCTTCTGTTTCATGACGTCTTTCATGACATCACAGATATTCAGAATCAGAATTACTTTATTGAGTTTAGAGCAGAAGTGGTTTGATGCAAACTTGCATCAATAGGCATCAAAGGGTCAAGCACCCCCCTCACTGACACCCCCACCCCCCACCCCCCCCAACACACACACGGACCCACACACCCAGCACCGGATCCGTTGCTCAGGTTTGAAAATGCTGCAGAAATGGTTCCAGAACTTCTTGGGTTTTTAACGAGTTCAGGGAAGGTTTTCCTGAACTGTTAGGCTGGTAAAGAATAAAATACTACAGATGTTTGTATTTTCAACAATAACCAACTTGTTAGGAAGTTCTAAATCAGAGAAAATGTGTTCTGTCCTCCATCCAGCGGTGCAGCAAACCTTTCTCCTTCAGAGATGAAACTCTGCTGCGCTCTGAAAGCTGGCAAATGAACGGTTCTGTAGAATGGCAGTGCCGGGCATCTCCTAAGGTGTCCGTACAGACGAACAATGAACACAGGAACACTCAGAAGGGCTGAAAGTGAAGAATTTTAATTGAAAAGAGCCAAGCAGAGAGAAATCTGACAGCTACAGTTTGGCCGAAAGGAAAACGGGGAAAGAAAAACTGTGAGGAGCAGACAGAAAACACAAAGCTGTTGGTAGAAAACGCAATAAACGCAGTAAACAGTTAGAAACGCAGTGAACAGTTAGAAACGCAGTAAACTGTTAAAAATGCAATAACAGTGAGAAACGCAGTGAACAGTTAAAAAAAGTAAACAGTTAGAAACACAGTAAACAGTCAGAAATGCTGTTTACAGTTAACCACAGTGAATAGTTAGAAATGCAGTAAACAGTTAGAAAAAGCAGTGAAAAGTTAGAAACGCAGAAAACAGTTACAAATACAGTGAACAGTTAAAAAAAGTAAACAATAAGAAACGCAGTAAAAAGTCGGAAATGCAGTAACAGTTAGAAAACCAGTAAACAGTCAGAAACGCAGTAAACTGTGGAAAATGCAGTAAACAGTTAGAATCGCAGTGAACAGTTAAAAAGAGTAAACAGTTAGAAATATAGTAAACAGTTAGAAACGCAGTAAACAGTTAGAAACGCAGTAAACAGTCAGAAATGCAGTGAACAGTTAGAAATGCAGTAAACAGTTAGAAATGCAGTAAACAGTCAGAAATGCAGTGAACAGTTAGAAACGCAGTAAACTGTTAAAAATGCAGTAAACAGTGAGAAACGCAGTGAACAGTTAAAAAAAGTAAACAGTTAGAAACACAGTAAACAGTCAGAAATGCTGTTTACAGTGAACCACAGTGAATAGTTAGAAATGCAGTAAACAGTTAGAAAAAGCAGTGAAAAGTTAGAAACGCAGAAAACAGTTACAAATACAGTGAACAGTTAAAAAAAGTAAACAATAAGAAACGCAGTAAAAAGTCGGAAATGCAGTAACAGTTAGAAAACCAGTAAACAGTCAGAAACGCAGTAAACTGTGGAAAATGCAGTAAACAGTTAGAATCGCAGTGAACAGTTAAAAAAAGTAAACAGTTAGAAATATAGTAAACAGTTAGAAACGCAGTAAACAGTTAGAAACGCAGTAAACAGTCAGAAATGCAGTGAACAGTTAGAAATGCAGTAAACAGTTAGAAATGCAGTAAACAGTCAGAAATGCAGTGAACAGTTAGAAACGCAGTAAACTGTTAAAAATGCAGTAAACAGTGAGAAACGCAGTGAACAGTTAAAAAAAGTAAACAGTTAGAAACACAGTAAACAGTCAGAAATGCTGTTTACAGTTAACCACAGTGAATAGTTAGAAATGCAGTAAACAGTTAGAAAAAGCAGTGAAAAGTTAGAAACGCAGAAAACAGTTACAAATACAGTGAACAGTTAAAAAAAGTAAACAATAAGAAACACAGTAAAAAGTCGGAAATGCAGTAACAGTTAAAAAACCAGTAAACAGTCAGAAACGCAGTAAACTGTGGAAAATGCAGTAAACAGTTAGAATCGCAGTGAACAGTTAAAAAAAGTAAACAGTTAGAAATATAGTAAACAGTTAGAAACGCAGTAAACAGTTAGAAACGCAGTAAACAGTCAGAAATGCAGTGAACAGTTAGAAATGCAGTAAACAGTTAGAAATGCAGTAAACTGTTAGAAACTCAGTAAACAGTCAGAAATGCAGTAAACAGTTAGAAATGCAGTAAACAGTCAGAAATGCAGTAAACAGTTAGAAATGCAGTGAACAGTTAAAAAAAGTAAATAGTAAGAAATGCAGTAAATAGTCAGAAATGCAGTAAACAGATAGAAACGCAGTAAACAAAAACACAATGAACAGTTAAAAAAAGTAAAAAGTAAGAAACGCAATAAATAGTCAGAAATGCAGTAAACAGTTAGAAATGCAGTGAACAGTTAAAAAGCAGTGAACTGTTAAAAATGCAGTAAACAGTCAGAAACGCAGTAAACAGTTATAAATGCAGTGAACAGTCAGAAACGCAGTGAACAGTTAGAAATGCAGTAAAAAGTTAGAAATGCAATGAACAGTTAGAAACGCAGTAAACAGTTAGAAACGCAGTGAACTGTTAGAAATGCAGTGAACAGTTAGAAATGCAGTGAACAGTCAGAAAACGCAGTAAACAGTTAGAAATGCCGTCAACAGTTAGAAACGCAGTGAACTGTTAGTAATGCAGTGAACAGTAAGAAATGCCGTCAACAGTTAGAAATGCAGTAAACAGTTAGAAATACAGTGAACAGTTAAAAACACAGTAAACAGTCAGAAACGCAGTAAGCAGTTAGAAATGCAGTAAACAAAAACACAATGAACAGTTAAAAAAAGTAAAAAGTAAGAAACGCAATAAATAGTCAGAAATGCTGTAAACAGTTAGAAATGCAGTGAACAGTTAAAAAGCAGTGAACTGTTAAAAATGCAGTAAACAGTTAGAAACGCAGTAAACAGTCAGAAACGCAGTAAAAAGTTATAAATGCAGTGAACAGTCAGAAACGCAGTGAACAGTTAGAAATGCAGTAAAAAGTTAGAAATGCAACGAACAGTTAGAAACGCAGTAAACAGTTAGAAACGCAGTGAACTGTTAGAAATGCAGTGAACAGTTAGAAATGCAGTGAACAGTCAGAAACGCAGTAAACAGTTAGAAATGCCGTCAACAGTTAGAAACGCAGTGAACTGTTAGAAATGCAGTGAACAGTTAGAAATGCAGTAAATAGTTAGAAATGCAGTGAACAGTTAGAAATGCAGTAAACAGTTAGAAATGCAGTAAACTGTTAGAAACGCAGTAAACAGTCAGAAATGCAGTAAACAGTTAGAAATGCAGTAAACAGTTAGAAATGCAGTGAACTGGGGGGTATTCCAGGAAGCATGTTTAAACTAGCCGGACTTTGAGCCTGAACTCTGGCTGAAATCCGCCTGAACTTGTTTACTCTGGGTATGTCGGTTCCAAAATACTGGTTATGAGTTAGCGTAATTACGCTCGATTTGGTAACCCTGGGTTAATGCTCGTGCACAGCAGGTACATAAAGACATTCTCAATAGATCGCAGATTTCTGGAGTCACCATGGAAACACTTGGTGAAAAAAAAAAAAAACGCTGTACTTCAGTGAGACGGAGTCTGAGATTTTAATGACGGCGTATGAAGATTACACGTCCATAAAAAAAGTAACACGGCCGCATCATCAGTAAAAAAAAAGGGTTTCTTCGTGTAGAAATAGAGCAGACAAAGTAAACGCACGAATTTCTGATCTTGTTTACATTTTTCTTGTGACGCATATATATATATATATATATATATATATATATATATATATATATATATATATATATATATATATATATATATATATATATATATAACGTATCCAATTTTGCCAATTTAAATGAATTACTTCTATTGGGAATAAACAATTGAGTTAAATTTATTTAACCTAATTTCTTACGTCTATAAAACTCAATAATTGTTTATAAAACTCAAATTTACATATTAATTTAACTAAATGTCACATTACTCCAATTCAATTAATCTTTTTTCCATCTTAATTAATTATATTTCTTGAACTCTCAAATGTCTAAGTTTGAGCCGGCAGATATTCTCATTTTTATAACAATAAAAAAGACGGGGGGGAAAATGCACGGAGTGCAAAATCTCAATTAGGAATTTACCGTCATTATCATTACACCTATGGCCCGTAGGGGTGGTATATATAGTCATCATCCTCTCCTTAACTCTCACTCATGGTGCAGAGACGTAAGCTCAGTAGGGCAAAATAACTCGGCAAAACATGGTAAAACACAGTAAAACAGCTAAACAACTAAACACATTTGGTCAAAAACCCACACTTAAACCCAAATTCGTCCAGACAGGCAAAGGGAATGATATCCCAGAATCCTTTGCGGTGCCGATCTAACAGCAGCACCAAAGTTACACCTACTTAATTGAATTAATTTGAATGAAAGTAAAATAACTGTCTGATAACTACGTGTAATTTTTTAACTGACTTACCATAAAAAAGATTTATCTTAACTGAAACAAATAATTAAGTTAGATCAAAGTAAAAAAAAATTTTTTCCAACATCCATATGTGGTCTTATCACCATCTCACTGTGGAAAAAGTATTATCTGAGCTTCTTCATCCACTAAATCATCTTTAAATGGACACGCCATGCTGCCTCACCTCTCTGTAAACAAACTAAGCTTCAACTAAACCTGCTCCGGACCAGGTTATGTTCAGAGCATGAGTTGCCATGGCAACTTGACGTACCCTGAAACATACCTCCATTTCTGGAACCGAAAGCTGAGGTTATCAACTTCCTTAGCCTCAAACTTATCGTGAGAGCTAGCATAACCTGCTTTCTGGAATACCCCCCAGGTAGAAATGCAGTAAACAGTTAGAAATGCAGTAAACTGTTAGAAATGCAGTAAACGCTTAGAAGCGCAGTAAACAGTTAGAAATGCAGTAAACAGTCAGAAATGCAGTAAACAGTTAGAAATGCAGTGAACAGTTAAAAAAAAAGTAAATAGTAAGAAATGCAGTAAATAGTCAGAAATGCAGTAAACAGATAGAAACGCAGTAAACAAAAACACAATGAACAGTTAAAAAAAGTAAAAAGTAAGAAACGCAATAAATAGTCAGAAATGCAGTAAACAGTTACAAATGCAGTGAACAGTTAAAAAGCAGTAAACTGTTAAAAATGCAGTAAACAGTTAGAAACGCAGTGAACAGTTAGAAATGCAGTAAACAGTTAGAAATACAGTGAACAGTTAAAAACACAGTAAACAGTCAGAAACGCAGTAAACAGTTAGAAATGCCGTCAACAGTTAGAAACGCAGTGAACTGTTAGAAATGCAGTGAACAGTTAGAAATGCAGTAAAAAGTTAAAAAATCAATGAACAGTTAGAAACGCAGTAAACAGTTAGAAACGCAGTGAACTGTTAGAAATGCACTGAACAGTTAGAAATGCAGTGAACAGTCAGAAACGCAGTAAACAGTTAGAAATGCCGTCAACAGTTAGAAACGCAGTGAACTGTTAGTAATGCAGTGAACAGTTAGAAATGCCGTCAACAGTTAGAAACGCAGTTAATTGTTAGAAATGCAGTGAACAGTTAGAAATGCAGTAAATAGTTAGAAATTCAATGAACAGTTAGAAATGCAGTAAATAGTTAGAAATGCAATGAACAGTTAGAAATGCAGTGAACTGTTAGAAATGCAGTGAACAGTTAGAAATGCAGTGAACAGTCAGAAACGCAGTAAACAGTTAGAAATGCCGTCAACAGTTAGAAACGCAGTGAACTGTTAGTAATGCAGTGAACAGTTAGAAATGCCGTCAACAGTTAGAAACGCAGTTAATTGTTAGAAATGCAGTGAACAGTTAGAAATGCAGTAAATAGTTAGAAATGCAGTGAACTGTTAGAAATGCAGTGAACAGTTAGAAATGCAGTGAACAGTCAGAAACGCAGTAAACAGTTAGAAATGCCGTCAACAGTTAGAAACGCAGTGAACAGTTAGAAATGCAGTAAATAGTTAGAAATGCAATGAACAGTTAGAAATGCAGTAAACAGTTAGAAATGCAGTGAACTGATGGCTAAACTTGTTTTATTGTTTGATAAACAGTTTTACTACTATTTGTCTAAATCTGGGATTTAAATATATGCTACTAGTAAAGGGGTTAACGTATGTAAACCTTTGTTTAGGGTAAACTATCCTAACTGAGATGCAGCTAAACCGATTCCAACCATGATACTAACACCACCAACCAAGCTTGAGCCATTCTCCAGTTCTGTGTTTGTCTGTTCACAACGTTGTGGAATTCTTGACACAAACAGTTCATGTTCATCAGGGACAAACCTTAGGCATTCATTTGAAAACATGTATCCTCATTTTTTTGAGTGATGAACAAAAACAAACTATGGAAGTTTGAACATTTTAAAACACAGAGATCCTTTATTTATCGCAGGTGAAATGTTCCATAAAAAAGCCCTGATGGCTGAAATCTATGAAGTAGGATTACAGATGTTTTAAGGTGGTAAAACTCCTCACTTCACACTTTTGATACTTTTCTCTCTGGTTTAAAGTTAGTTCAAACATAGAAAATTATGTCCAGGATTAGAGAATAAAAACAGATCTGATCAAAGATTTATGGAGATTCAGCAAACTGAACCATTCTGTACAGGAGACACGGCACTTAGGAGATTAACTGACAGCGTCTACAGCCAATCAGGATCCAGAGAACAGAGCCCTGTTTAAAAAAAAAAGTGTAAAATTGCACTGAAACAAAAATTGGTGAAACAGCGAGAGCGGGAAAGGTGAACCGCGATATAGCGAGGGAACAGTGCAAGGTGTTATTCATCCGTGTATTTCCCATACATCCTCTGAACAGATGGGGGGATTCTGCAAGAGGCAAGCTCCGCCCCCAAAATGACCACAAGTACGTCATCGGTCTGAGACGAAGCCGCCTTAAATACAAGGAAAGACTGATATTAAAACATCAATGACTGTTCAGATCAATAAAGGTTTAATTGAAAAACAGACAAATCCAAAAACAACCCCTTTTATTTTTTCCCGTTTATTGATATTTGATGTCAGATTTCATGTAGATTTGACCCAAAAAATCTTCCAATCCTGGATTTTGTATTTCGTTTTTCAGGTTTTCGTTGAATGTTTTAAGCTATTAACGTTATGTTTTACCTATTTGTGTTACTATGGTGACGCTCTATTTCTTTATGAACCTTAAAAAAAGGCGAAAAAAATCAAAGTTTACTGACTGAAAAGAATCGCTTCCCTTTGTGCCGGTTGGCAGGATGGATATGTGTGTTACTGTAAAACAGCAAAGGACACAAAGTGAACTAGAGTGTTACCTAAACAAAGACCCAGGCACACACACACATGCACACACGCACACACACATGCATAGGCTCACGCGCGCACACGCACACACACATGCATACGCACACATGCACACACACCCAAACACACACACATGCACACACATACAGCATGGTCTTTGTCTGGTTTCCACTGTCTTAACTCTCACATGTAATTAGCCTCAGTCTCTCTGTCCGCTGCAGATACCGATAGCACACTGAGGGGGGGGGTCAGTGTGCATGTGTGTTTGGGTGGGTGGGTTTGGGTACATGGGGGTCCGACAGTCTCAAGGGAAGAGTTATGACAAATAAGATTAATGCGTTCCCTATTTCCAGACTGGTGCACCGGCCCCCGTGTGATGAAGAGCCCGTCCTGATAGGTTTCCTCTCTGGAGGGGCTCCACATGGAGAGAGGGGTCGGCGTGTTCAAGCAAACACTCGGACGCCACCTTGTTCCTTTGTTTGCCATCAGCCCACATGAAGCTTCTGTGGAAGGACTTTGCATTTGTGATAATCTGCTTGGGGGGGGGTTCTGCTGACTGTGAGGAACAATCCATCGTTTGCTTCAATACTTTGGATCAATACTATCATTTAGAGATCCCTTCTAAAGCCCGGTCTCCAGCATAAAAAAGTCGCAGATTATGCTAAATTTGACAAATCATCAAATCAACAATCAAAATGATGGAATTTTTCAATAAAAAATCAGCAATCAAAACAAAACGTTCACAGCAAATTCAATTTTCCGTTTTCTGTTTCCAATTACAAATTTCAAGATAAACTTCGTTTAGAATCAAAATCAACAATTTCTTAGCTTTTTGTGTTGTAACCACAAGGAATTGTGGGATTAAAATATCATGTCCCCCATGAGAGAAGGATGGTATCCTCCGTTACAGGAAAGAATCCACGGTGAACCGTACTTCCTGTCCTGAAGTCAAGCTACTTTTTCAAAATAAAAAACTTCCGTGTTAAAATAAATAATTTACACAGAAGAAAAAAGTGGTCACAAATGTCTTTGAAGATTTAAGGTTTAGGTGAAGCAGAACTTTCCTTTATTCAAGCTATTTGTGTATTGATGGAAAACTGATTTCTTTTTTGTTTCAAACAATTTTCAATACTCTGATTGATTGACTTCATTTTTCACCTAAATCTGTTCACTTTCATTCAATTCAACTGAACTTCAGTTGATTTCAGTTGAACTTATTTCAGCGAAATTATATTTTTATCGTTCTCTGTGCTTAAAAGTCAAATAAGTTCAGTGAAAATATATTATACAAAAATATTCTGTTTTCATACAAAAACTGATTTATTTGGTGAAAGTGAAAGGAGGTTGATGAACTTTAACACCAATGCATATCAAATGACGTAAAGCAGCTGAATTCAGTCACAAAAAGTTTCTTTAAATAACGTTTACTTGAAAACAGGCCGGAGCTGCCAGCCACATTAAGCTCCGTGTGGAAAAACTGGCGGGAAATGATTGAAGCTGCTGGCAGCTGTAGACGGATGGGATGCAGGCGAAGAGCCTGGTGGTTTTGGAGCATTCTGCTCAGCGTGAGGCTAATTGAGGAGGAATGTGGAATTAGCAGCTAATTTGCTTTAGTGCTTTTCCTGCTGTAAAGTCGAGTTGGAAGGTTTCCTGGCTGCTTCAGCAGACGCCGAATCCCTGAGATGTTTTAAGCACCGCACGCTAAAGGAGCAAACTAAGAGTTTAGAGGTAATCATATTCCCAGCAGGCGCCGCCCTGAGCGGCGCTGAAGACGACTTTCAGCTTCTTTATGTTGATGATACATCAAAGAAATGCAGTAATGAATCAATAAAGATGAAGCATGAACAGTAG
This sequence comes from Oryzias latipes, assembly GCF_053564925.1. Lineage (NCBI taxonomy): Eukaryota > Metazoa > Chordata > Actinopteri > Beloniformes > Adrianichthyidae > Oryzias > Oryzias latipes. The sequence continues at coordinate 29,735,955 of NC_136247.1, read as the reverse complement.
GCACAGGACTGAGAAGAGTTTAGAGCCCAATCATCCAGCTCCTCCTGACCTTTACAGGAAGTGGAGGACGAAACTTTAGAGGAAAAGAACCAAAGAACTGGTTCCATGTGGACTCAGCTGACCCCTGGTCTGTTGGTGGACTGACCTCTCTGAAGTTTCTCAGTGTCAATCTGGAATACCACCTGGACCCCAAAGATCCTCAGCAGCTTCCTGTTTAGTCCGTCCTGACCAGCTGCATCACAGTGTGGTGCGGTGGTCTACCGCCACAGGCCAACCCCCCCACCCACCCACAACCAGGTCTGTTCACCCCCCCCCCCCCCCCCCCCCCCCCTCTGGACGGAGGTACAGGTGTGTGACGTTCAGGAACACCAGACTCAGGAACTCTTTCTTTCCCTCTGCCATCAGACTCCTTAACAGCTGACAGGAGTCTGGAACAACAAACTGCACCTCTGCACAAACTCTTTGTCTGTTATTACTGACACTGTTAGCTCATGAACGTCTCTGTGCACAGTTACTCTCAGCTGAATCTGCACACCAGCGGATTTGTATATAGCTTCAGTCATTTACTGATGCATAGTTATGTTTTATATTATGTCTGAATGTTTCAGATATCATGTATTTATCCTTTCGTTATTTTATTTCACCTTTTGGCATTCAGAGCGGACAGCAAAGTCAGCATCTCACCGTTTCCTAACTGTGCAGATGACAATAAACCCTTGAAATCTTTGAAACGGTTGATGATTAATTTGAAAAAATATTCTCTGGAACCTGAGGAAGAAAAGAGGACATTTCTGAAGAAAGGTTCCAAAAACCAAACGTTGAGTTCTTGCTCTTGGTAATGTGTTTTTCTGAGCAGCTCCTTCAGTAAAACCTGGACACTGCTTCACATCCTGGGGGGGTTGTGTCTTGGTGGCCGCTCTGCTACCCTGGCTGGGTGAGATGTCCCGACACCGTAAACTGTCTCTGAGAGCGACGGTTCTCTAACTGCCACTGGTTTGACTCGCAGCTATAATCTCTTCTTAAACACTCGCTGTGTGTTCCCTTTTCTCCAGATCGGAGTGAGGACTCCCAGCCGGGTGATGAAGATGCAGACACACAAACGCACAGCGCCGACACACACGTTTGTCTGTGAGGGAACAGAAACAAAAAATGTCCTTTTTCCAAACGGACTGTGACGACTGCTCAGGGATTTCTGTTGCAAACAGAGAGAAAAAGAAGAGAACGTCTTGAAATCAGGAGAGCTTCACAGAGAGGAGATTTAAGAAAAGAACCAGAGAATTGAAGTCTCAGTTCAGCAAAGCAAACTGGATTAATGGGGAGAAAAGGGAGGGCAGAAAATTAGCGTTTGTGGTGCAAAGTCAAGCTGGAAAGAAAAGGAAGACGGATGTGGACGGAGAAGAACAGGAGGAAGCAGAAAAGCAATCCTCAGGGAGGGACGGCAGGACGCTCCTCCTTGGTCCGGGTATGAAAGTAATTGGTTCAGGATTAGAGAAGATTATAGACAAAAAATACACACAGCAATGACAAAGCCCGTCACAGGTCTGGTTTCCATGGCAACAGCCTGCTGTGCAACAGGGAGGCCAACCGGCCCGGGCTGCTTCCCCAGAATAAAACAAACTCTGGAGGGAGACCTCTGCAGGAGCGCAGTCAAAGAGCACAAAGGAAAGCTGAGCTAGCTTCTGAACCCCCCACCCCCGTGCTTCACCACTTTCATCTGCTGGGGTTCCAGTAGGTGGACTATCTTAAGGCCTGAGGCGTGTCACAGCCGAACCGGATCGCTGACGCATCAGATGAGGTTCTTGTCTGCAGAAGCGGCGAGAACCACAGGAAGGACTCCATCTTTGGAGATACCAAATACATGATGGTCCTAATCATGGTATGGGCTGTCACTCATAAATGCATCTGGAGGGGGGGGCATGACCACCTGCAGGTTTCTGCCCAACTCAATACTGCTACGAAAGGGGCAATAATCAAGGGCAAAGTGGAGTCTTGTTGCTTCCACCCCACTGACTGTACCTGAGACCTGAACTGAGTGACTGTGACCCCCCAGCAGTGGCTCCAATCTTCAGTTCCTCCATCGTCTGATAATTGGACCAAAACATTTCAGGGTTTTCCATGACGGACTGAAGCCAGCGCTGAATCCAATGCAAACAGAAACCAGAGTGACGCTCCGCTCCACCAAATGATCCGTCATTTGATTCATCAATAATTCTGCTGTTTGGTTAGAGCCAGGCCTGAAACGTTCAAAAATCCACTTAGTGCTGCGGAACAGGAACAAATTCAGCACATTTGTTCAAACTCAAGGACGGCTAATATGTGCAATAAAGCTGGAACTAAATGAGAATTGTTCCCTCACTGTCACTTTCTAGTTTGTGTTTCTCCAATTCCTCCATAAGTGAGGAACAATTTTTCAGCCCTGGTATTAGCATTTTGTTCTTAATGTATCTGCAATGAAAAAAAGATAAAACAGGTAACAAATTGAAAAGCTGTTAAAAAGGTTGCGTTGCCATAGTTACACTGTTGCAGTTCAGATCCAAAAGAAGCAGAAATGAGAAAGATCTGCATGTATGAGGATGAAATGTGTCCAAATAAAAGTTTTCAAATCCAAAACCTTTTCCTTTCCTGAAATCTTAAACATGAAATGTGAAAAATGGTTTGCAGCACATTTTCAGTCTGTGTGGACATTGGAGGTAAAAAGAATATCGGCCCCAGCAAACATTTGGAGCAAAAGCTGCAGAAATGTCCCTAAAAGCCTAAATTCTGAAAGCCTTTTGTTATGTGAGAAGTTCTGGAAAAAATGACAGAGAACAGGACTGGTTTGGTTCTGGAGTGATGTTTGGGTCAGAATGTGTTCTGATCAGCCCGACGCTCACAAAGAGCACCCAAAACCGCTCAAGCAGAAGTGTTTGGGAGTAAAATCGTTTGGATCAAAAAAATCTCAGCCATCTTACGGTCCAAGTCAGTCCCAAACTTTGGACCCAAAAGTTCAGAAACTGTAAGGTGTCAGAAACAAAGATGTTTCTGGTCCAGACAGGAACTGAGAGTCGGAGCAGCTCCAGAGCTTCCTGGTAGGAGAAGAACCGGATGGAAGACTTTCTCCATAACGGTCCAATAAACACGGGTCCAGTACTTTACAGGTGGGGTTGTTGTGTTGTTGTTGAGCTGTTGTGTCGTTGTGTTATTGTGTCGTTGGGTTGTGGTGCTGTTGGGTTGTTGTGCTGTTGTTGAGCTGTTGTGTTGTTGTGTCTTTGGGTTGTTGTTCTGTTGTGTTGTTATTGTGTCGTTGAATTTTTCTGCTGTTGTGTTCTTGTGGTGGTGTTGTGTTATTGGTTTGTTGTTGGGTTGTTGTGTCATTGGGTTGTGTTGTTGTTGAGCTGTTGTGTTGTTGGATTGTTGTTTATTGGGTTGTTGTTGTGTCGTTGGGTTGTTGTATTGTTGTGTCATTGGGTTGTTGTGCTGTTGAGTTTTTGTGTCGTTGGGTTGTTTTTGTTGTGTCTTTGGGTTGTGTTGTTGTTGAGCTGTTGTGTTGTTGTCCTGTTGAGTTGTTGTACTGTTGGGTTGTTGTGTTTTTGTTGAGCTGTTGTGTTGTTGGGTTTTTGTATTGTTGTTGTTGTGTCGTTGGGTTGTTGTGTTGTTGTGCTGTTGTGTCATTGGGTTGTTGTTGTGTTATTCTGTCATTGAGTTGTTGTGTCGTTGGGTTGTTGTGCTGTTGGGTTGTTGTGTCATTGTGTTGTAGTTGTGCAGTTGTTTTGTTGTTGTGTGGTTGTGATGTTGGGTTGTTGTGTCATTGGGTTGTTGTGTCGTTTGTTTGTTGTGTCATTGTGTTGTAGTTGTGCAGTTGTTTTGTTGTTGTGTGGTTGTGATGTTGGGTTGTTGTGTCACTGGGTTGTTGCTGTTGTGTTGTCGTGCTGTTGGTTTGTTATGTTGTTGTGTTGTTGTGCTGTTGTGTTGTTGTGTGACTGGTTTCTCTCACATGCACACGCCTGCAGCACGTGCGCTGCATGAACTGTCCTGTAGTTTCTGGATGGAGTTTGCTGGTGTCGACCGTCCACGCCGCCGTGTGTGCCCGTCTACACCCAGGCGGGTGGGGGGTCGTCCGGGATCATGTAACTGGATTAGCCGTCATGCTTTCATTTCTGTAATGGAAAGATCAGCCTGAAGGAAAAAGGAGGGAAGAGCACACGGCGAGCGTGCACGATGAGGGCTAAGAGCACACGGCGAGCGTGCACGAGGAGGGCAGGGATCTTCACTTTGCCCCCCACACACACACACACACACACTAATACGTTTTATTTGTGGGTTTTAAACATCAGGAATCTATGGTGTTTGAAAAATACATAAACAACAATGGATGAAGGATGAAGAAGTTTTTCCTCCAGGATAAAGAAGTTTTTAGTCCAGAATGAAGAAGTTTTTCCTCCAGGATAAAGAAGTTTTTCCTCCAGAATGAAGAAGTTTTTACTCCAGAATGAAGAAGTTTTTCCTCCAGGATAAAGAAGTTTTTACTCCAGGATAAAGAAGGTTTTCCTCCAGGATAAAGAAGTTTTTCCTCCAGAATGAAGAAGTTTTTCCTCCAGGATAAAGAAGTTTTTCCTCCAGAATGAAGAAGTTTTTCCTCCAGGATAAAGAAGTTTTTCCTCCAGAATGAAGAAGTTTTTCCTCCAGGATAAAGAAGTTTTTCCTCCAGAATGAAGAAGTTTTTCCTCCAGGATAAAGAAGTTTTTCCTCCAGAATGAAGAAGTTTTTCCTCCAGGATAAAGAAGTTTTTCCTCCAGAATGAAGAAGTTTTTCCTCCAGGATAAAGAAGTTTTTCCTCCAGGATAAAGAAGTTTTTCCTCCAGGATAAAGAAGTTTTTCCTCCAGGATAAAGAAGTTTTTTCCTCCAGGATAAAGAAGTTTTTCCTCCAGGATGAAGAAGTTTTTACTCCAGAATGAAGAAGTTTTTCCTCCAGAATGAAGAAGTTTTTCCTCCAGGATAAAGAAGTTTTTCCTCCAGAATGAAGAAGTTTTTCCTCCAGGATAAAGAAGTTTTTAGTCCAGAATGAAGAAGTTTTTCCTCCAGGATAAAGAAGTTTTTCCTCCAGAATGAAGAAGTTTTTCCTCCAGGATAAAGAAGTTTTTCCTCCAGGATAAATAAGTTTTTCCTCCAGGATAAAGAAGTTTTTCCTCCAGGATAAAGAAGTTTTTCCTCCAGAATGAAGAAGTTTTTCCTCCAGGATGAAGAAGTTTTGCCTCCAGGATAAAGAGGTTTTTCATCCAGAATGAAGAAGTTTTTCCTCCAGGATAAAGAAGTTTTTCCTCCAGAATGAAGAAGTTTTTCCTCCAGGATAAAGAAGTTTTTCCTCCAGGATAAAGAAGTTTTTCCTCCAGGATAAAGAAGTTTTTCCTCCAGGATAAAGAAGTTTTTCCTCCAGAATGAAGAAGGTTTTCCTCCAGGATAAAGAAGTTTTTCCTCCAGAATGAAGAAGTTTTTCCTCCAGGATGAAGAAGTTTTTCCTCCAGGATAAAGAAGTTTTTCCTCCAGAATGAAGAAGTTTTTCCTCCAGGATAAAGAAGTTTTTCCTCCAGAATGAAGAAGTTTTTCCTCCAGGATGAAGAAGTTTTTCCTCCAGGATAAAGAAGTTTTTCCTCCAGAATGAAGAAGTTTTTCCTCCAGGATAAAGAAGTTTTTCCTCCAGAATGAAGAAGTTTTTCCTCCAGGATAAAGAAGTTTTTCCTCCAGAATGAAGAAGTTTTTCCTCCAGGATAAAGAAGTTTTTCCTCCAGGATAAATAAGTTTTTCCTCCAGGATAAAGAAGTTTTTCCTCCAGGATAAAGAAGTTTTTCCTCCAGAATGAAGAAGTTTTTCCTCCAGGATGAAGAAGTTTTGCCTCCAGGATAAAGAGGTTTTTCATCCAGAATGAAGAAGTTTTTCCTCCAGGATAAAGAAGTTTTTCCTCCAGAATGAAGAAGTTTTTCCTCCAGGATAAAGAAGTTTTTCCTCCAGGATAAAGAAGTTTTTCCTCCAGGATAAAGAAGTTTTTCCTCCAGGATAAAGAAGTTTTTCCTCCAGAATGAAGAAGGTTTTCCTCCAGGATAAAGAAGTTTTTCCTCCAGAATGAAGAAGTTTTTCCTCCAGGATGAAGAAGTTTTTCCTCCAGGATAAAGAAGTTTTTCCTCCAGAATGAAGAAGTTTTTCCTCCAGGATAAAGAAGTTTTTCCTCCAGAATGAAGAAGTTTTTCCTCCAGGATAAAGAAGTTTTTCCTCCAGAATGAAGAAGTTTTTCCTCCAGGATAAAGAAGTTTTTCCTCCAGAATGAAGAAGTTTTTCCTCCAGGATAAAGAGGTTTTTCATCCAGAATGAAGAAGTTTTTCCTCCAGGATAAAGAAGTTTTTCCTCCAGAATGAAGAAGTTTTTCCTCCAGAATGAAGGAGTTTTTCCTCCAGGATGAATTGTAGTAGGTTTAGGGGTTGTCATCTGGACTTGGTTTTTAAGTTAGAAGACGTTTAACCTCTTATCAAAGAGGCTTTGTCAATTCTGTATTAGCTGGTAAAAGAGCTGGTATATATCCGCTCATGGGGGAGGAGTCAGACCTGAAACTGGATGGTTTTGTCAACTTAACCTACATGGTTTCTGGTCGTTAAGAGTCCTTGTCCTCAGCTGGGGGTTGGGGAGCCAGTGACTCCCTCCCCAGACTGGTCATCTCTTTCAGCTGTTAACGACCCAGGTGGAACTGGTTTGGGTTGTTTAGGTTTCAGAACACTGCTGTAGATGGATGGAAGAATAAACCCGAGACCACCATTCTTATTAAGAGAAGGTTTCTCCTTCTTGACAAAGATGGCTTCTTTCACTCCTCGCTCAAACCATCCTTTCTCTCTGGCTAGAATTCGGACTTCACTGTCCTCGAAAGAGTGGTTTGTGGCCTTCAGGTGGAGATGTACTGCAGACTCAGGTCCACTTGGGTTGGCTCTGCGATGTTGGTGAAGCCGCTTGTGTTGAGGTTGTTTGGTTTCTCCTATATACTGTTCCTTGCAGTTCTCTTTGCAGTGGATAGAGTACACAACATTACTCTGTTTGTAGCTGGGAATTTTGTCCTTTGGATGAACCAGATTTTGTCTGAGAGTATTAATTGGTTTGAGATGAACTTGGATGTTGTGTTGTCTGAAAATCATTTTTAGTTTTTCGGACAGGCCTGAGATATATGGAATTGAAATAGTGTTCCGTTTCGGCTCTTGTTCCTTCTTGTCTTGTTTTCTTGTACGTTGAGATCTGGTGAATGCCCACTTGGGATATCCACAGGTTCGGAGGGCTTGGCGGATATGTTGCTCTTCTTTCTTCTTTTCCGTCAGAGCTTGTGGGGACCTCCTGGGCTCTGTGTTGTAATGTCCTGATGACGCCTAGTTTGTGCTGTAAGGGGTGGTTTGAGTCAAATAACAGGTACTGATCTGTGTGAGTCGGCTTCCTGTACACTTCAACCTGGAGCTGTCTGTCCTCTCCAATGATCACTGCACAGTCTAGAAAGGCTAGGGTGTTGTCCTTTGTGTCTTCCCTGGTGAATTTGATGTTCTTGCCGACTGCGTTGATATGATCTGTGAAAGTCTCCACTTCCTGGATTTTGATCTTGACCAAAGTGTCGTCCACATATCTGAACCAGTGGCTTGGAGTGGTACCTGGGAACGAGTCCAGGGCTCTTCTCTCGACTTCTTCCATTTACAAATTGGCCACAATGGGCGAGATTGGAGAGCCCATAGCACAGCCGTGCCTCTGCCTGTAGAAGTTTCCCCTGAATTGTAAATATGTGGAGTTGAGGCACACTCCAGCAGTTCGCAGATGTGGTCTGGTGTCAGATTTGTTCTGTCTTGTAGCTGAGAATCCTGCAGTAATCTCTTCCTCACTTAAATCACTTACTTTGGTGGTGGGAATGCAGGTGAAGAGGGAAGTTACATCATAAGACACCATCGTCTCATCAGAATCCAGCTGAAGATGTTTGACTTTGTTTGCAAAATCTTGTGAATTCCTAACATGATGCTCTGTGTTGCCAACTAGAGGGGCCAAAATAGTCCCTCCAGGATGAAGAAGTTTTTCCTCCAGTATGAATTTTTCCCTCCAGGATGATGAAATTTTGTGCTGCAGCAAACAAATCTCCAGGTTTTCTTCAGAATTTTTCCCTGTTCTTCGCGGGTCATCAGTAATGCAGAGGATGAACGCTGAGAACGTCCACAGGTTTACTGACAGACAACAGGATGCATGAAACCAGGTCACTGCAATGTGTGTGTGTGTGTGTGTGTGTGTGTGTGTGTGTGTGTAGACACCCACAGATGTCAAGGGTCCCACATGCATTACCGCCATAAGCCAGCCTTAATATGTGTGTGTTCATGTGTGTGTGAAGCCAATCAAGTCAATCTCCAACACTTGAGTGGTTTGAAGCCGAGAGCGACTGACTGCCGGCATGATTCCCGTTCATGTCAGGCCCAACAGCAGCACGACACCGTTTAGACCCAGTCCAGAAGAAAGGAAGCAAACACAACATGTTCAAATGCAGAAACAACATCTGAATGGAGGTTTGATGCGCGTTTTACCCACTGACCGGGTGTCAGAAGTGGGCGGGGTCAGTGTGACGTCATCCATAGAAAACACTTTACTTCTGCCTCCAATCAAATAAAGTTAGTGGCCTTTTATTCCTCATGCAGACGTCACCAGTAAGCAGTGATTGGTCCAAGTTGGTCCTAGTCTTCTCTTCTTTGGGAACCGCTCTGGCCAATCAGGATGGAGCTTGTTGGAAGGCCACACCCCTACCACTTGAAGCGGGCTACACGAAATCTGCAAATGAAACATTTCTAACGTTGGATGTGGGGGTCAGCAGCCTCCACCTACTTTTATTGAGGCATCTGATTGGTCAGTTCATAGCCTGAACAACAGAAAAGATATGAAAAAAACGAGGATCCTCAGAAAAGGTGTCAGATCCAGAACAGTTCTGACCCATAGAACGACGGAGGAACAGCCGTTTATTTCTATATAGAATCTGTGGGATTTTGGCTTCTTGGAGCCACTTCCTGTTTTGGAAGCCAGGGGGGCGGGGCCACTCAGTCCAGTTCTCATATACAGTCAATGGTCTGGTCTGAAATGCAAAAGAACAATGAAAATAATCAAAGGAAAGAAAAAAAAAGTCCAGATCAAAACAAATGCATTAAAATGAATCTTTCTGGACAAAACTATCATTTATCAAAAATCTTCTTCATGTGAAAACAACATTATCTTGTTCTCCCTCTGTGTTTTTTCCTCTTCAGACCACTAAGACAACAGCAGCAAAAATCTTTCAAATCTTCACTTTTTCACCAAATGTTCTGTTTCAGGGGAAGCAGCTGCATGAACGCAGAGCAGCCTCGCCATCTGTTGGCCAATCGGGTAACGCGCACAAACGTGGCCATTATCTGGCCCATCTGTGGATTTGAACCCACAACCTCCAAGTCCCACTCACTCTAGGTCAGACGGGTGAAAACCAGACAGATTTGTTTCTCTGTGAATGATGATGATGATGAGGGAAGTAAAGGTTTGTCTTCATCAAACACCTGATGCCAAACGTTGTTGTTCGGGAAAACAGTTTGAAGGAAAATGACTCTTAGTTTTCCTGCAGTTCAGTGGAGAGCTGCTGATTTTTCAGTTTGAAAAGCAATAAAGGACCACATCATGGTTTATTGCTTCACGGCTTTTTGACTTTTTTGGTAACCTTTATCCCAACAAAATGGAAAAAAAGGACTGAACAGATTACAGAATGCTTCTGTTGAAACTGCAGCGCTCATGATGTTTGGGTCGACTTTGACCCGTCCCTAAAATGAAGATTCTGCATTTTGAATAAGAGTCCAAATGAACATTTGAAGTGTTATTTCTGTCTGCAGCCATGAACTGTTTACCTGCCAGACCACCTGTGGGAACCACAAGCAAATGTGGAATGTCTGTGTTTTCAATGATTTCAACCAAAGTCACTAAAAGGTCCATTCTTACCCCGGAGCCGACATGAGGGAGGAACACGGAGGAACATGGAGATGCTTCACCCATGTTCTTCTTCCTGCTAGAGTCCACAGATCCTGCAGTCGGGCTATTTTAGGTCAGTCTGGACGGGTGAAAGACATGCCAGTGTGTAACTGGGAGACAGCCGACAGTGTTTTACAACATTACAAGTATCTGCATGAAAGCATTTGGGATTTGGACCAGAGGCACCACGGCTCTAAAGCAGAGTGCATGACGAGGAGCTGCTCATTCAGGGGCACAGCTGCCTCGGGATCCAGAGGCTGTAGACCTGCTCAGACAGGTGCAGAGCGCAAAGAGTCCCCCACCCACGCCGGCAGTCCCACAAAGAGCCCCCCACCCACGCCGGCAGTCCCACAAAGAGCCCCTTCACCTGTATCCTCAGCGAGCCGCCGATCATGTCAACCATGTTTCTGCTGCGGGTGATCTGGTTTTGTCAGATGCTTAAAGATGCTTCACTTCCCATGATGCTTCACTTCCCATGATGCTTCAGTCATCAAAGTCCTCAAAGGTGGAGGAAGAAACTCTTCTCTGCTTCCTCTCTACGGACGTCTGTCATGTTTTTGATCCAAACAAACTTAGAATAAATGCTGGAGCCAAGAAACTGAGATGTTGGACTTCAGCATCCTAATCCTAATCCCAGACTAAGACCTCCCCTGTCAAACCAAGTGAAGGACGATGACTTGAATACAAAAACTAGAACTAAAGCCAAACTAATTGGTTACTCTAAATTCTCCCTGAGTGTGAGGCTGCATGGGTGTGTGATTGTGGCCCTGTGGTCCAGGACGTCCCCTGCCTTCACCCACGAGTAGCCGGGATAGGCTCCAGCAGCCCTGTGACCCCAAAAGGGACAAAAACAGGTTTAGAAGATGAATGTTCTGACAGTGAAGCACATGTGTGAAATGGTCAGATTGTAGATTCAGGTCAATGGTCAGATTGTACCTAGAAGTGTATTAAGACGACTGAAGAACAATTAATCACAGAATCCATCAATCTATGCAGGATTATTTGGTAAAACTCTTTGTTGGAAGTAACTAACTGTGATAACCAATCATAGAAGGTTCTGTGCTTTAATGTCACATCACAAACTGATAAAACTGAACTTCAAGCATCCTCCTCAGTCTCTCTTCATGTTGTTGTTCAAGTTTTCAGCTTTTGAAACCATAAAAATGTTCATGTCCAACACAAGAGTCCACTTTTTTCTTCATTCTGTTTTGGGGCTTTTGAAATAACGGCGTGAGCGCCTTCAAACAGAAATAAAAGAAGAACGTTTCCCCCACAAACATGAAACCTGCTGCAGATCTGCTGGATCACTGTGCTCCATCATCTGCATACGACAGAAGCAGAAAGAGCCAGAAGAAGCAGGAAGGATGTGTGATGGACAAACTTAAACTGACTTTAGCGCTGACACATGGAGGACAAAGAAAACCTGTTGATAAGGTGGTCGTTTATCAGCCAGCAGCGCTTTCTAGACACAGCAGACATTAGGAACACTGGATCTGCTGTAAATATGTTGTCTTTGTTAGAAATGAACTTATTTACTGTCCAACTGTGTGTTGCAGGGTTATGTGTGTTTATGTCCACATAGGATTCTATGCAAATGAACGTCAGGCCTTCATTTAGATTTGTCTGAATGTTTTTCTTATTCTTTGGTTTTGGAACATTCGGAACCGTCTTTAGCAGTTTTGGAACAGTGAGACTGAGCTTTCATGTTCAAGCTTCCAGGCCTTTTCACAATAAAAGCCTGGCTATTCCTCCTTTACTTTGAAAGTCTGCTGGTTTCAGATGTGCAGCAGAGCTGTTGGCTGCAGGTCACCTTTTTCAGGGCAGACAGGTATGGAGGAGCACGAGCCACGTCTCAGCCAATCACAGGCCAGAGTGTGGAGACCGCAGAGGTTCCTCACAGTGATATAAGTGAAGCTGAGATAAATGCCCGCACTGCATTCCTCTCCACCTTCATCACTGATGAGCTCCAGCATGTTCTCCTTAAGCAGGCTGCTCGTGACGGTTCTGTGTTCGGGCCCGGTTCTGCTCGGTTCCGTCGGGGCCACCCCCGCGGTGGAGGGCGCGTACGAGGCCGTGGTCCGCGTGCTGGCCCCGGGACAGCAGCATCTGACGGAGCGCTCCGTCCGCGCGCTCTTTAAGGCGCTGCAGGCGCGTGTGCAGTGCGGCGGAGTGCCGTGTGGAAAGGTAGGTTTTATTGATGCCCGCGAGCCCAGGTGCAGCCAGGTGAGGCCAAGCACGGCCAGAGTCAGGCTGCCGAACCGAGCTGTTATCGGAACCGAACAAAAGAGGTTTAGGACTTAGTGGTGTTTGGTTCTTCCTGCAGTCAGAGAACTTAGATCGTTCTGGTTCATGAAGGTCCTTTAGAAAAGAATCCAAACTCTTTTAGTTCTGATGATCCAGAGCCGTCAGTCAGTCAGTCAGTCAGTCAGTCCAGCTGCTCTTGTAGTTTTTAAATGTTTATCTTTACTAAAACTGTCAGCCAGTTGAACTCAGAAAGTTGACAGATTTGAACCAAAAGAGGTTCTGAACGTTTTTCCTTCTGTTATCAGGAGTCACAGTTAACAGAGTCTTTTTTCTGAGGACTGGATGTGAATCTTTTCATTTTTCCTGAAATAATATAAACCAAATCCATGGCTGGAATGATGGATTATGAATTATGAAATGAGATGTTTTATTAGGCTCTGGTCTTTTCTGCCCCTCCACTCTACAAAAAAGCTGGAAATAAAAAAAACTCCTTCCTCTGAATATGTTTAAATCCAGGCTGATGGAGGACAAAGTCACCCGTTTTACATGAGCTCTCATTTTGATTTATTTAAGTTTGAAATGTTTACATTTTTACTGTAAATGTAACGTATTGTTTTAGCCAGGACTCGCGTGAAAAAGAGATTCTTCATCTCAGTGGGACATTTCCTCTAAAGAAAGGTTAAATAAAATACAAATAAAAAAGATCTCATTTCAGCGTTGTCATGGTGACCACACAGGCATCATGGGGCTTCGTCTAGAAAACTCTGCAGACGTCATCAGAAAAGCCATTTGGTTTGTGGGACGCGGTTATGCAACCCTCATCTTATCAGTAGGAGCAAAGTTCCTGAGCTTCTTCAGAACTGCAGAACCGACAAAAAGCTGCTGCAGGGCAGCAAAGGAAGAAAGGAGTGAGAATGACTTCAGCTGGACAGTGAAGGAATGCGATGAAAGAATTCCTCTACGGGTCGCGGCGTGCTGCTCGGGTCAGACGGGCCGTCGCTCCAAAGCCTCCATGAAATCCTCTCAGTTCTTCCTTCAGAGGACAGAAGAACCAAAACCTTCCAGGAGTTTCCTCCACGGAACGCTTCAGAGCAATAAAACAAACCCCAGAGAGCCGTTCCTCAACAGAAATGAAACAATAAAGGAAAGTTTCTGTTCTAAAACCAGGAAAATGTCGGAATTCCTTGGAAGAGATCAAAGAAATCAGTTGGAATGATTTAGTGAAACATTTTGTTCTACATTTGTAGATAATCTCCAGGTCAGCAGAGATGTTTTCAGGGTTTTATCGTTGTGTTTTCTTTCCCTCCGTTCTTTTCTTATCTGCCTTTATGGTGAAATCTTTCTGTCCAGTTAAATGAACAGAAACGTTTTTCATATGTGTTCAGACCTCCTCACTCTGGACGTTTCTTGACGTTCTGTCTGTGGCTGTTGTTCAGTGTGATCTGGACGGCGCCGTTCACCAGCTCGTCGGCAACAGCTCCGCCCACACGCTGGAGGAAGGCGGGAAGAGCGGCAGAACCTTCACGGTCGGCGCGTCTCAGTTTCCCGCTCTGGCAGCCGGCAGCGTCCTCTTCCTGTCCTCTCCTGACCTGGTCTGCGCCGCGGCGAAGGACGGGAGGTGGGCGGAGGAGACCGAGCGTTTTCTGCACACGTACACGCTGGGCGACCACGGTGACATCAGCATTTATGCTCTGGAGGATCTGCTGCAGGAGCTGCAGAGTCACTATGAAGCTGCTGAGAATCAGGTAGAACACAGAGATGATGCAAACGCTGATTCCAGCAGCTCAGGTTCTGTTCTGAAGGTCCGATCATTCCTGAGGACAGAGGACGCGGGCGGAGAAACCGTCACACTAAGTGGAAGCTGCATTCACCTGTTTGATCCTTCTGTGTCACCATGGTAACCAGAGCTGTGCAACAGCCAGCAGCATCATGCAGGAAGCTGAGGCGTCGCCGGAAGTGGGCGTGGTCCTGGGCCGCGTGCTGACCCACGCTCTGCTAGGACACTGCTTCAGCGCTCATCCTCTGCCTGAGGAGAGCTTCTTCCTGGACTTCATCATGGATCACGTGGGCTCAGAGAACTTTACCGTTGAAGGTAAGGATAGTTGAAACCGGTCACTTATTACATCATCACACGCGTGTCCTTCTGAACATGCTTCCCTCCTGCAGCTCTGGAGAATCTCATGATGGTGCTGAACATTGGATCAGGAGAAGATCATGAGCATGCATTCATGCTTGATGACCATGAGAGCCACCATCATCATCATCATGAACAGAAAGGTCGGAGGAAGAGGAGCAGTGAAAAGCATGAAGCCAACGCCACCTGGGAGCATGTAGGTACCTGGACCAAACACGGGACTGAAGGCTGCCGGACTCTGTCTGAAGATCTTTGGGTTCCGTTTGAGTTCATCCATACTTTCTCTTTTCCCGTCTCAGCGCTGTTTCTCTGCTGGGGAACTGCTTCAGATCCACGGTCTGACTGGCTCCGCCCACTCCGGAATGGGTCGGTCTGAGGTGGTCCGCCTCAGTCCTGCTTTCATCCAGCAGATCCTCAGTGGAGCGTGTGCAGAGGCGACCGAACCGGAAACACAAGACGGACTCACAGAGGCTGAGAGTGAGTCTGTTACCATGACGACAGAGGGGGTTCCACTTACCGATGAGTCATTGGTTCTGTAAGAACCACAAGATTTGGGGAACTTGGATGTTCTTTTTTACCAAATGTTTCTGTCAAAGACCCTCAGAACGGTTTAGGGTTGGTTGTTGGTTTGATTCCCTGAATCAATGAACCATGATTCCCTTATGGCTATAAACTTCGGATGAACTCATTGAATCCTTGAATCCTTGAATCCATTAATCCTTGACTCCATGAATCCATGACTCTTTAAATCCACGACTCCATGAATCCATGAATCCTTAAATCCTTGAATCCTTAAATCCATCACTCCATGAATCCATGACTCGTTGAATCCATGAACCCTTCAGCCTTCAGAACCCTAATGTTACTTTTTTTCTGGGTTTTTCTTTAAAACACTTTGGAACTCTAACATCCTGCTGGTCTCTTACAAGCCACAAATCAAAAGCTTTTATTATTCTTTAGAAAATCAAAGTAAAAAATTCCTGTCAATATAACAGTACTCTCAGATAACTTTTAGGGATCAATAAAACGATTGAAAAGACTTAAAGCAAACATCCCAATATTTCAAGTTCTCTTGCTTTAGTTTAATAAACGGAGGTGAAGCAGAAGATTGTGAGATAGATGCTACATAATTCTCCATTCAGTGACATTTCTTTAGTCCAGTCTAACAGAGACTTGATGATCGTATTGATTATTTACATGTTTGTAATAAATCCAATCTCATCTACTGACACTCAACTCTTAAAGCTACCAGACAAACACATTCAGGCTGGTTTTTTACCTTTATTTAGTTGTTGTGTCCTCCACCATGAACAGGGTCAGTGTGCACGTGTCAGATGAGGTTTTCCTTTGCGTCTAGAGAGTTTGATTTACCCATCATGCTTTGCCCTTTCCTTCTTGCAGGATACCTCTATGCCACTGTGGCCAACGTGGTGATAACGCTGGTGTCCATGCTCGGCATCGTTCTGCTGTTGTGTACCTCGTGCACAAACGTTTTCCAGTTGTGTATCCAGTTCTGCATCAGCATGGCTGTCGGTTCCCTCACTGGGGATGCCTTGCTGCACCTGGTACCCATGGTACAGAACCTGAACATTTGGAACAAAGAGGACTTTAGTCCAGTGGAAAATGCTCCTGCTGGTCTGTGGTAGGAAAGATCCTCACCTTGGTGTTGGTTTCTGGTCCTTCTGTCCAGTTTCTGGGTTTACACGTCCACTCGGATGAGGACAGCAGCTCTGATCACAGCCATGAGGAGGGAATTCCAGATTACACCTACAAGATGCTGGCAGCGCTGGGAGGAATTTACCTTTTCTATCTGATGGAATCCATATTCTCTCTGATCACACAGGAGAATCACCACCAACATGCAGTGAGTTCCTGTCTCAAAGCCTTAGTCCCTTACGAGTGGATACGTCCGCGGGGGGAAAATGGTCAAATCTGTACTGCGTCTTCGCGAAATGTTGAGGTCGTAGA
Organism: Oryzias latipes; assembly: GCF_053564925.1. Classification (NCBI taxonomy): domain Eukaryota; kingdom Metazoa; phylum Chordata; class Actinopteri; order Beloniformes; family Adrianichthyidae; genus Oryzias; species Oryzias latipes. Next base: position 29,719,597 of record NC_136247.1, on the reverse strand, counting down.
CTGCTCAGTGAACCAGGATGTTTTTATTGATTTTAGCCCCCCAAATGCTTCAGAGGAGCCCGTTAGTGCTGTTCACGTGATACGTGCACGCTCCTCGCTGCAGCCTGACTGTTAGAAATGAGAAAGTGTAGTTTGTGTGGACGTCCTATGGACGCCCTATGAACACAAATGCAGCACGTGCACACGCCCCGTGCGTGCATTATTTTCCCAGTCAGTAGGAGCCAGAACTCACACCTTCCTAGCAACTAGAGTGTGGCGTAAGGACGCCGTACGACATCATCACCCGTCATCAGTGCGTGTAGCTTCCATTATCCTTACGAATACTTCACAATACACCTACCACATGTACAACAATGGTACGGCCCATTGTCATGACGTCTCTTGAGCCGTACAAGCCTCAAGTGAACCACAGACACACCTGCCTCCCTCTAAGATGCAGCCGCTCCCCTCCACGGACCCGAACAACCCAAAAACCAGCAGAACCCAGGGTCGACCCCCTGTACAGGTCAATGTGACTACGGCCTTAATGAATCCACTCAAAGTATGATTTATGGAGCATTTTCTAACTAATGAAAAGAAAACCTCGGAGATGTTTTTATATTGGAACAGTCTCCAGCTTTTTGTGTTTTCCTCTGAGTTCAGGAAGAATCTGATCCGCATCACTGTGACCACGGCAGAGTTTTAGAAATGTTCCAAAAGGAACGGAGACAGAAAGACAGAAACCAGTCCACGTCAGAAACTGACCTGGTAAGAAGAAGACACTGAACCGTCACCGGTTTCTGCTCAGCACCAGTTCAAACCAAAGGCCGACTTCAGCCGCTTCCTTGTTTCTGATCTTTTATATCTAATGTTGGTTTCAGGTCGAGATAGAAAAGCAGAAGTCTGTGTCCGACCTGAATGAAGATAAACGAGGTCAGTGAAGACAAATCAAACCTGGTCATCAGTTCAGGTCATCTGGGGTTCTCCTGACCCCGCCTTCTTCACCTGCAGAGACGCGGATGCTGCCTTACATGATAACCATCGGAGATGGCATCCATAACTTTGCCGACGGCCTGGCAGTGGGCGCCGCCTTCTCCCTGTCATGGAAGTCGGGCCTGGCCACCTCCGTGGCTGTGCTGTGTCACGAGTTACCACATGAAGTTGGTAAGCGGTGTTCAGGTGGGGTTTGAGGTTCTTCCCGTGGAGGCGCATTCACGCCGGCGTTTCTTCTGCAGGGGATTTTGCTATCCTGCTCTACAGCGGCATGTCCGTCCCCAGAGCGCTGCTTTTGAACCTGGCCAGCGCCATGATCTCATTCGTCGGCCTGTACATCGCTTTGTCGGTCGCCACGGATTTTGCGACCACGCAGTGGATCACGGCGGTCGCAGGAGGACTCTTTATGTACGTGGGACTGGCTGACATGGTGAGTCACATCCGTGGACGCCTTCACCAGAAACACAAGGGTGTCAAAGTGACGTCGGCGTCTTGACTTGTCCTTTCAGCTGCCCACGCTGGTCCACGCCAGGAGCAGGAGGCCGTGGTTGACGTTTGCTCTGCAGAACCTGGGCCTTCTGACGGGGTGGAGCGTCCTGCTGCTGCTGTCGCTTTTTGAGGACAAAATCCACTTTTAACCGTTTTTCCAGGTGAACGCAGTCAGAGTTCTTCTGACGTGAGGTTTGTCCAGTGTGAAGGGACACCATGAATGAGAGACAAACTGGATTCATGCATCAACCAAGACTTTCAATGCACCCAAGCGTTCAGCTGTAGCATTAGTGTAGCCAAAAATACTGACAAATGCTTGAAAAAACAGTGTTAATGTGAAGTGAAGTTAGATCTGACTGTGTATTTATTTAATTACATTTCTTTAACATGTTAAGATGCACATAAATAAACTAAATCAGTGAGGGAACACTGATGATGAGCTTTAACGGACGTCAGATGACAGATTATCTGAAGACTTTGTTCTTGTTTCTCTGATTACAGATTGTTCTGTTTGTACATTATAGATAATCGTCTTTTAGAACATTATCCAGATTACCATGAAAAGAAATGTGGGGATTGTATTTATGAAAGATTTCTCTAATATCTGCATTTGTGAAAAAGATGATCAAACCTGCAGAAGCTTCAGAGGTTTGGACCATTTGGACATTTTGATGGTTCTCAGACACAAAATTCACAGTTTTTCTTTGTTTTTTGATGCTTTCATGAAAAATGAGTCGTATTGTTCTGATAATGCAAAATAAAGAGTTCAGAGCTTTCTATGAACTATAAAAATAAAAGTTTGACAAACTGTCTTCAAATCTGTGATGTTTTAAAGATTTTTTTATATCTGCTAAAAGATTAAGAACCAGTTCAATCCCTCTTTACACTCCACCTTCAGCCATAAAACTGTTTTTGTTGTCAATCATTCAGACAAAATCTGTTTCCATTTCTGTGTTTTTACTGTAATGATTCCTGAAAAGCTAAAGTTTGAACACATTTCCTGAGTTGAACAGGTTTGGGTTTTAAATGGCTCAGAACAGCAGGAGGTTCAGCTGGTTCTCTGCTAACACTAAACGCAATTTATTCCTTATTGATAGATACTTTTTAGACGGTGACAAAGTGATGATGACAAAACTTTCTATGGACGTTGAACTGCAGGACATCTTGGTTGGTGTTTGGTTGGCATCTGGTTGGTGTGTAGCTGGTGTTTGAATAGTTTTTGGCTAATGGTTTTAGATGGTGTTTTAGGGGTTTTGGTTGGCGATTGGTTGGTGTTTGGTTGAGGTTTGGTTTATGTTTGGTTTATGTTTGGTTGGTGTTTGGTTGATGTTTTATGGGTTTTGGTTGGTGTTTTATGGGGTTTGGTTGGTGTTTGGTTGGTGTTTTGGTTGGTGTTTGGTTGGTGTTTTGGTTGGTGTTTGGTTGGTGTTTTATGGTTTTGGTTGGTGTTTGGTTGGTGTTTTGGTTGGTGTTTGGTTGGTGTTTTATGAGTTTTGGTTGATGTTTGGTTGGTGTTTTGGTTGGTGTTTGGTAGGTGTTTGGTTGGTGTTTTATGGGTTTTGGTTGATGTTTGGTTGGTGTTTTGGTTGGTGTTTGGTGGGTGTTTTGGTTGGTGTTTGGTAGGTGTTTTGGTTGGTGTTTGGTTGGTGTTTTATGGGTTTTGGTTGGTGTTTGGTTGGTGTTTTATGGGTTTTGGTTGATGTTTGGTTGGTGTTTGGTTGGTGTTTTGGTTGATGTTTGGTTGGTGTTTTATGGGTTTTGGTTGATGTTTGGTTGGTGTTTGGTTGGTGTTTTATGGGTTTTGGTTGGGGTTTGGTTGGTGTTTGGTTGGTGTTTTATGGGGTTTGGTTGGTGTTTTATGGGGTTTGGTTGGTGTTTTATGGGTTTTGGTTGATGTTTGGTTGGTGTTTGGTTGGTGTTTTATGGGGTTTGGTTGGTGTTTGGTTGGTGTTTTATGGGTTTTGGTTGATGTTTGGTTGGTGTTTGGTTGGTGTTTTATGGGTTTTGGTTGATGTTTGGTTGGTGTTTGGTTGGTGTTTTATGGGGTTTGGTTGGTGTTTGGTTGGTGTTTTATGGGTTTTGGTTGATGTTTGGTTGGTGTTTGGTTGGTGTTTTATGGGTTTTGGTTGGTGTTTGGTTGGTGTTTGGTTGGTGTTTTATGGGGTTTGGTTGGTGTTTTATGGGGTTTGGTTGGTGTTTTATGGGTTTTGGTTGATGTTTGGTTGGTGTTTCACAACATCAACTGACTAAACCGAATTACTCATTTATGGACCAAATCAGGCTTGCTAGATAAGGTAGAATGTAAAACATTAAAAGGAAATGCTGGTTCTGCTTCTGGTTCCTCGTCTGGAAAAGGCAGCGTCTCACAGGCTGCTGGTTTGATTCCTTCAGTCTTTCTTCATCTCTTTCTTCTCAGACATGAAAATGATTCAAACAGATTTTGTCAAACAGTTTGTGGTTCTGATGAATAATAACTACAAAAGTTGCTTTAGCTGTGATAGTGCTAGTGTGAATGCTTTCTGCTGGATTTGGTTGCTGCAGAGGCTTTGGCAATTTTGGAAATTGTTGAAAGAATTTCCTGAAAATGCTAAAACTATCTGCATAATACCCAAAAACCTCTGCTTGACTCCAATTAGCAAAAAAAAAGCTAGCATGTTGTGAAAATGTGCTCAAAGTATTTGGAAGTTCATAAGTTTCAAAACTGAACAACATTTTTGAAGGTTTCAAGGAATTTCTCATTATTTACAAGTGAGCTAAAAAAAAAAGAAATGCAAAAAAAATATTGAAATGGGTAAAAGATACGACTACCAAAAGTACAACGCAGGAACGTCCTGAACGTTTGGACACCAAGAACAAATAAAAATGATCAAATGTCTTTTTCAAGGGAGACCAGGACCACAATAAAACAAACAATAAATTAGAAATAAAACAATTCAAATGAACAGTATAACAATAATAAAAGGTTCAATGATGAGTTATGCAGTCAGGTTCAGAGTGACGTGTGCATAAAAGCTGTGCTTCAAAGCCATTCAAGGGAATGAGGTCACACAGACGCAGAGTTTGGAGTTTTATTCCAGGAGAGCAGAGCAGCAGCAGAAAGGAAGTTTTTCCTAATTCTGGGAGGAATCTGGGAATAATGAAGAATTCCATTTGCTGTTTTCTGTCTGCTGACAGTGATTCTCCTGGAAGCAGAGTTGGTCAGACTACGGAGGGTTGAATGAACACATTCAGCAGAACGGGCCTCATTGAAACGGTTCTGTTGGACCTGTGGATGGCTGGAAGCGCCATCTCAAGACGCCCGGGCAGACGTCTGGTCTTCCAGATGAACGTGTTGCATAAGTCCCGTCTGATCTGATCAGCCCACTCCTGGCGTGGACACATGAGGGACAAAGTCCGCTGATAAGTCCATCCACCTGCAGGCAGAACCTTATCTCTGCCATGTGCTCAAGCAGTGACTCCATGAGGTCCGGCCTCAGACGGCCAACGTGACCATGAGCGGCTGGATCACTGGGGTTGTGTCCCAATTCCTTCCCTACTCGCTGTATAGGGAACTATAGAATCTACCATTCCAAAATCCAGTGGCCTAGAAATCTCCCAGAAGTCTCAGTGTGCATCGATGCTCACTAGGATTGGCAAATATAGACCACAATGCATTGCTTCAGAACAATTTTTGCCCCAAAAAAAAAGGTATTTAAATGTATATTTTTAATAACCCATCAACGTTTACTCATAAATAATTGTCCCAAAACGCTCATTCCAGTTAGATTTTAACTTTGTGAAATCGATGACGTCATTTCCACCATTTAAAAGAAATAGTAGTGAGCGCGGCGCCAGAATTGCTTTTTACATCCAGGAACCACATCGTGCTGCTCTGTATAGTTTTTAGGGGTTGGGGGGGTCAGACACAACCAGACCTTACAGCCACGGCGGCCAGAGAGCAGCGGTAGGACCTCAGATCAGGAGATCGTAGGTTCGATTCGCTCACGTGTCGAACTGCCCTTGGTTGTAGGTTGGCGCCGGCGTTCAGCAGCGGCGCCACCGTAGGTGTGTGAAAGCGCTTTGGGCCTTGGAGGAAGGTGGCATAGCTCTTCTACACGAGTGTGCGCCCTGCAGGTACATGACAGCATCCTCTGCTGCCATTGGTCCAGATGACCCAGGAGGAACCGGAGCAGCTGCCGTGGTCTTCTTCGCACCTTCATCAGGTGACAGTCACCAGCAGAACCGACACACATGACCGTCATCAGCTTTTATGGTCAGATCTTTTCAATGCTTCACGTTTTATTGGGTTTTATGGTTTTTGGTGACTTGTGTCCAGCTTTGTCTGTGGGGGGGGGGGGATAACAGAAGAAACCAGAAACCCCAGACGACAGAAAACCGCCTCTGATCATCTGGAATCTTGGGTTGCCGGCCTTCTGGTTCCTCAGAATTTGGAAAGACACGAGTTTGGACTGAACCATTTCCACGCCGAGTCAGCATCTCCCCAAGAGGAAATAAAACCAAGAAAAGCAGCAAACGGTGCAGAAACCTTGAACCAGTGGTATCAGGGACAGCCGCCGCCCCGCCCCGCCCCGCCCTGACGGACCCGCGCCAGCACAAAGGTCAGAAGGTCATAAAGCAGAAGCTTAGCTCACTGCTGTAAACCCAAACCGGTTAATCTGGATCCAGTTCCTCCTACAGCAGGAAATGAGTTTAGAGTAAAAAACACCAGAGAACCAGAACTGGATCAGAAACTACATGTCCTGGTTCTGTTGGGTCAACCTGACCTGCTGTGAGGATCCACTGGAGGGCCTCTCCATTCCAGATCAACATTTTGTCCACACGGGTTCTGCAGGATCCCAGGTTCAACACCATCAGAACCATTTAGTTCTGGATTCAATCTGAAATGTTCTACTAAAGGAGAAGTTCCTTCAGGAAGAAGGTCTAGCCAGCTGATCGGCCCTGATGTTCCCAACACTTCAGAACGTCCAGCACTCCTCTGGGTTTCTCCTGGATCCACAGCTTAAGTTCTCCTTTCTCAGAGCTGTGGATCCTCCTCTTCCTTCGGTCAGAGGAGGTTTCTCCAAACCAGAAACTGGTTTCACTTTCAGAGGAAAACCGTTAAACTGTAGAACGTTCAAAGAAGAATCCAAAAATCTCCGATGAGTCTCTAAAGGTTTTCCGTCTCCTGGTGGATGGAGCACCTGAGGAGTCCGGGTGGAGCGTGAGACGGTAGACGTTCAGACAGAACCCAACCCAGAGGCAGAACTGTGGGTTCACTGCTCGACCCGGTTCCTCACCATGAGGGGATCTGGATAATCCCGGTCACCTGGAGGAGCTCAGAGAACTGCTCCTCTGAGGCTCAGCTGGGGGCATCTGCTACAGACCCCCAGGAAAGATCCAGGGTCCGGATCTCAGCTGGTCTGGGAGCAACTCGGGTTCTACTGACAGATCTGAGCAAATAGGTGCCTCTGGATTCTGGATCCAGATGGACGGGAGAGGAGAACGGGGGGAAGAATGGATGGATGGATGGAGGGGTGGATTAAAGGTGGGGTTTCTTTCCAACAGCTTCTGAGTCATGGCTAGAGGCTGGATCGGGTCGGATCAGAGGCGGTTCTGGTCAAACTCGCTCATTTACAGACCACAGAATTAAAAACCAGCAGATTTTATTTTTACAAACCATGAAACGTTTACAAGAACAATAGAACATGAAACCCGACCAGACGGCGGGGCGGGCCGCTCACTTGAAGCCGATGATCTCCTGCGTGGCCATCTGGATCAGCCGGTTGAAGTCAAAGTGGATGTACTTCCTCCAGTAGCGGCGGTCTTTGCCGTATATCACAGCGGGATAGCGGGGACTGCCTGCAGCACGGGACAGGTAGATGAACGGACAGGTGAGGCACACGGCAGCTTCAGAAAGAGGAACGGACCGACCAAAACGCCTGGATCCAAAGATCTATTCTGACATAAAGATCAGAAGCCCAAACAGAAGAACGGCTCTCTGCTGCCCTCTAGAGGTGGAGGTCGGTGTTACAGACGTTTGAAATGAGAAACACCATCCTATTGGCCCGTTAGAAGTCTATGGGATCTGAAGCTCGCACGGCCTGAGAGAGAGCCCGTGATGGACATGCTGTAGAGCAGCGTTTTTCAACCAGTGTGCCGTGGGAGATGGTCAGGTGTGCCGTGGGAAATCACCCTCTTTCAGTGATCTAAAAACATTTCCATCTCCAGGAATTCAGCTCTGTGTTCATCCAAACAGTCCTGATAAAACACTGAGTAGTTAGGAATATGAAAGATCATAAAATACTTTTTACTTTGTGTTTATTTGATTCTATTAAAGGCATTTTGATAAGAATGACGGTACCGCGATTTAGGAAAAAGTCCCGTCCCTTTAACTGTCTCCACCAATCATTCTTGGAGGCTTAATCACATGTCATCAGTCTGACCAATCAGAAGTGGTTAAAGTCTTCACTTCCTTGTTCTGATTCTGCTCACAAAGTCTCTCAGTTTCAACAGAAATACCAGCTAAAGCTCGTCTTTAGCGGTGCAGCTTTCCACAGAATCCGGTGTCAGACCGTGGAACAAGTGAACAAAACAACTTAACTTTTATTCCATCTTTTAGAAAAAACAGCAGCAGCTTCCAGCTTTTTCTGCCACATTTATCACTAAAATGCTCGTTAGATCATGGAGGGACTGTAGATCAATACAGACTATAGAGTTTCTGCTTTTTTAACTCTTTGGATGCTTTTTTTAGTCAAGGTTAAAGTGTGCCGTGGCTCAGCAAAGGTTGAAAAACACTGCTGTAGAGGTTTGACCCGGTTCATCTACAGAACCAGAACCTCAGCTTCCACACATCGGCTCGGTGTCGACCACAGTCAAACCGCTGGACTAAACCAAAGGGAAGGGTCAGGGGTCAGGGGTCAGGGGTCAGGGGTCAGGCTCTCACCGATGCCGTGCAGGATTCTGGCAACGGCTCTTCCAGAAAACTTCTCGTCGCTCCGATGAGCGAGGAACCTCCTGATGTCGGCCCTGATTGGCTCCTCCCACTCCAGCAGCTGTGCGGCAGTACACCAGCATCACTTCCTGTCCGCCGTGCATTCTGCGTGCTCACCCGACGGCGCTCTGACCTCGTGTTTGTCCGGCTCCTCCGGTTCCTCCTGCTGCACGGCTCCGCCCCCATCCCTCTTCTTGTCGAAATAGTCAGACAGCAGCGTTTTCAGCTGGGAACTCCGGCTCCCGTCCAGATGGCGCCCGCAGGACAGCACGCTCTGAAAAGCAACGCTGCACCACAGGACGGGCATCAGAACGCCGCCGCCGCCACACGCTACGTTCAAACACAGGTCACAGGGAGCCGCCAGCAGAGCAGGGATGAAGATGACCTCCACCGTGACCTCCAAGTCAGTCAGGTGGATATTTAAGGTGGTTTTATCAGTCAGGTGGATATTTAAGGTGGTTTTATCAGTCAGGTGGATATTTAAGGTGGTTTTATCAGTCCGAGGATATTTAAGGTGGTTTTATCAGTCAGGTGGATATTTAAGGTGGTTTTATCAGTCAGGTGGATATTTAAGGTGGTTTTATCAGTCCGTGGATATTTAAGGTGGTTTTATCAGTCAGGTGGTTATTTAAGGTGGTTTTATCAGCCAGGTGGATATTTAAGGTGGTTTTATCAGCTAGGTGGATATTTAAGGTTGGTTTTATCAGCCAGGTGGATATTTAAGGTGGTTTTATCAGCCAGGTGGATATTTAAGGTGGTTTTATCAGTCAGGTGGATATTTAAGGTGGTTTTATCAGTCTGTGGATATTTAAGGTGGTTTTATCAGTCAGGTGGTTATTTAAGGTGGTTTTATCAGTCAGGTGGATATTTAAGGTGGTTTTATCAGTCCGAGGATATTTAAGGTGGTTTTATCAGTCAGGTGGATATTTAAGGTGGTTTTATCAGTCCGAGGATATTTAAGGTGGTTTTATCAGTCAGGTGGATATTTAAGGTGGTTTTATCAGTCAGGTGGATATTTAAGGTGGTTTTATCAGTCCGTGGATATTTAAGGTGGTTTTATCAGTCAGGTGGTTATTTAAGGTGGTTTTATCAGCCAGGTGGATATTTAAGGTGGTTTTATCAGCTAGGTGGATATTTAAGGTTGGTTTTATCAGCCAGGTGGATATTTAAGGTGGTTTTATCAGTCAGGTGGATATTTAAGGTGGTTTTATCAGTCCGAGGATATTTAAGGTGGTTTTATCAGTCAGGTGGATATTTAAGGTGGTTTTATCAGTCAGGTGGATATTTAAGGTGGTTTTATCAGTCCGTGGATATTTAAGGTGGTTTTATCAGTCAGGTGGTTATTTAAGGTGGTTTTATCAGCCAGGTGGATATTTAAGGTGGTTTTATCAGCTAGGTGGATATTTAAGGTTGGTTTTATCAGCCAGGTGGATATTTAAGGTGGTTTTATCAGTCAGGTGGATATTTAAGGTGGTTTTATCAGTCCGTGGATATTTAAGGTGGTTTTATCAGTCAGGTGGTTATTTAAGGTGGGTTTATCAGTCCGTGGATATTTAAGGTGGTTTTATCAGTCAGGTGGATATTTAAGGTGGTTTTATCAGTCCGTGGATATTTAAGGTGGTTTTATCAGCCAGGTGGATATTTAAGGTGGTTTTATCAGCCAGGTGGATATTTAAGGTGGTTTTATCAGTCAGGTGGTTATTTAAGGTGGGTTTATCAGTCAGGTGGTTATTTAAGGTGGGTTTATCAGTCCGTGGATATTTAAGGTGGTTTTATCAGTCAGGTGGATATTTAAGGTGGTTTTATCAGTCCGTGGATATTTAAGGTGGTTTTATCAGTCAGGTGGATATTTAAGGTGGTTTTATCAGTCAGGTGGATATTTAAGGTGGTTTTATCAGTCAGGTGGATATTTAAGGTGGTTTTATCAGCCAGGTGGATATTTAAGGTGGTTTTATCAGCCAGGTGGATATTTAAGGTGGTTTTATCAGCCAGGTGGATATTTAAGGTGGTTTTATCAGCCAGGTGGATATTTAAGGTGGTTTTATCAGCCAGGTGGATATTTAAGGTGGTTTTATCAGCCAGGTGGATATTTAAGGTGGTTTTATCAGCCAGGTGGATATTTAAGGTGGTTTTATCAGTCAGGTGGATATTTAAGGTGGTTTTATCAGTCAGGTGGATATTTAAGGTGGTTTTATCAGTCAGGTGGATATTTAAGGTGGTTTTATCAGCCAGGTGGATATTTAAGGTGGTTTTATCAGCCAGGTGGATATTTAAGGTGGTTTTATCAGCCAGGTGGATATTTAAGGTGGTTTTATCAGTCAGGTGGATATTTAAGGTGGTTTTATCAGTCAGGTGGATATTTAAGGTGGTTTTATCAGTCAGGTGGATATTTAAGGTGGTTTTATCAGTCAGGTGGATATTTAAGGTGGTTTTATCAGTCCGAGGATATTTAAGGTGGTTTTATCAGTCAGGTGGATATTTAAGGTGGTTTTATCAGTCAGGTGGATATTTAAGGTGGTTTTATCAGTCCGTGGATATTTAAGGTGGTTTTATCAGTCAGGTGGTTATTTAAGGTGGGTTTATCAGTCCGTGGATATTTAAGGTGGTTTTATCAGTCAGGTGGATATTTAAGGTGGTTTTATCAGTCCGTGGATATTTAAGGTGGTTTTATCAGCCAGGTGGATATTTAAGGTGGTTTTATCAGCCAGGTGGATATTTAAGGTGGTTTTATCAGCCAGGTGGATATTTAAGGTTGGTTTTATCAGCCAGGTGGATATTTAAGGTGGTTTTATCAGCCAGGTGGATATTTAAGGTGGTTTTATCAGTCAGGTGGATATTTAAGGTGGTTTTATCAGTCCGTGGATATTTAAGGTGGTTTTATCAGTCAGGTGGTTATTTAAGGTGGGTTTATCAGTCCGTGGATATTTAAGGTGGTTTTATCAGTCAGGTGGATATTTAAGGTGGTTTTATCAGTCCGTGGATATTTAAGGTGGTTTTATCAGCCCGTGGATATTTAAGGTGGTTTTATCAGCCAGGTGGATATTTAAGGTGGTTTTATCAGCCAGGTGGATATTTAAGGTGGTTTTATCAGTCAGGTGGTTATTTAAGGTGGGTTTATCAGTCAGGTGGTTATTTAAGGTGGGTTTATCAGTCCGTGGATATTTAAGGTGGTTTTATCAGTCAGGTGGATATTTAAGGTGGTTTTATCAGTCCGTGGATATTTAAGGTGGTTTTATCAGTCAGGTGGATATTTAAGGTGGTTTTATCAGTCAGGTGGATATTTAAGGTGGTTTTATCAGCCAGGTGGATATTTAAGGTGGTTTTATCAGCCAGGTGGATATTTAAGGTGGTTTTATCAGCCAGGTGGATATTTAAGGTGGTTTTATCAGCCAGGTGGATATTTAAGGTGGTTTTATCAGCCAGGTGGATATTTAAGGTGGTTTTATCAGCCAGGTGGATATTTAAGGTGGTTTTATCAGCCAGGTGGATATTTAAGGTGGTTTTATCAGTCAGGTGGATATTTAAGGTGGTTTTATCAGTCAGGTGGATATTTAAGGTGGTTTTATCAGTCAGGTGGATATTTAAGGTGGTTTTATCAGCCAGGTGGATATTTAAGGTGGTTTTATCAGCCAGGTGGATATTTAAGGTGGTTTTATCAGTCAGGTGGATATTTAAGGTGGTTTTATCAGTCAGGTGGATATTTAAGGTGGTTTTATCAGTCAGGTGGATATTTAAGGTGGTTTTATCAGTCAGGTGGATATTTAAGGTGGTTTTATCAGCCAGGTGGATATTTAAGGTGGTTTTATCAGCTAGGTGGATATTTAAGGTGGTTTTATCAGCCAGGTGGATATTTAAGGTGGTTTTATCAGTCAGGTGGATATTTAAGGTGGTTTTATCAGCCAGGTGGATATTTAAGGTGGTTTTATCAGTCAGGTGGATATTTAAGGTGGTTTTATCAGCTAGGTGGATATTTAAGGTGGTTTTATCAGTCAGGTGGATATTTAAGGTGGTTTTATCAGTCAGGTGGATATTTAAGGTGGTTTTATCAGTCAGGTGGATATTTAAGGTGGTTTTATCAGTCCGTGGATATTTAAGGTGGTTTTATCAGTCAGGTGGATATTTAAGGTGGTTTTATCAGTCAGGTGGATATTTAAGGTGGTTTTATCAGCCAGGTGGATATTTAAGGTGGTTTTATCAGCCAGGTGGATATTTAAGGTGGTTTTATCAGTCAGGTGGATATTTAAGGTGGTTTTATCAGTCAGGTGGATATTTAAGGTGGTTTTATCAGTCAGGTGGATATTTAAGGTGGTTTTATCAGCCAGGTGGATATTTAAGGTGGTTTTATCAGTCAGGTGGACATTTAAGGTGGTTTTATCAGTCCGTGGATATTTAAGGTGGTTTTATCAGTCAGGTGGTTATTTAAGGTGGTTTTATCAGTCAGGTGGATATTTAAGGTGGTTTTATCAGCTAGGTGGATATTTAAGGTGGTTTTATCAGTCAGGTGGATATTTAAGGTGGTTTTATCAGTCAGGTGGTTATTTAAGGTGGGTTTATCAGTCCGTGGATATTTAAGGTGGTTTTATCAGTCAGGTGGATATTTAAGGTGGTTTTATCAGTCAGGTGGATATTTAAGGTGGTTTTATCAGTCAGGTGGATATTTAAGGTGGTTTTATCAGTCAGGTGGATATTTAAGGTGGTTTTATCAGTCAGGTGGATATTTAAGGTGGTTTTATCAGCCAGGTGGATATTTAAGGTGGTTTTATCAGCCAGGTGGATATTTAAGGTGGTTTTATCAGCCAGGTGGATATTTAAGGTGGTTTTATCAGTCAGGTGGATATTTAAGGTGGTTTGATGATGTTCCTTCACTGACTTACAGGGAAAGCCCGTTCATTCTGTTTATATTATGAAGGTTTACTGAAGGGCGTTAGCAAAACAGCGGAGAAAGTGAAGAACTAAACCCCAACATTCGGACCACCGGTTCTGCTGAACCGTTACCAACTAAAACCAAAGAGGCGGTACCTTCTGAAGGCCTTAAAGCAGGCAGTCAGCTGGTGGAGCCGCGTCCTCTCCTGCTCCTGAACACGACCGTGGAGGAAACGACAGAGTCTGTCCATCTCCCCGTGGCTCAGGTCTCCATACGAGCGGAAGTAAAAAGAAGGGGCGGAGAATTCCACCAACACGCCGCTCCGTCCGCCAGCTACAACGGCACCACCAGACAGGATGAAGCAGAAGGAATGCAGTCAGAGTAACCCAGACGTTCCTCTGAGAGGAAGCGCTCTCTCCAGCCCTGGAAGGCCCAGACTCACATCTGTCCGTGCTCCACTGCAGCTGGCGGAGCCCCCGCTTCACCAGTGGAAGCTGCCATCCCATAATGTCAGCGACTTCCACCACGTCAAACTCCACCTGGTCGCACCTCTCCACCCGCTCTCCTGCCATCCTCTTCCTGGCCAGCACTGCGGCGACGGGAGGACAGCTGCAGACGGACACCCCTTTCAATTCAAACTTTATTGTTCCAGATGCTGTACAACGACGCAGCAGGAGGCCCAGCTCACATTTTGGCGATTTTTCGGAGCTGCTTCGGTCCATCATAGCAGCTGACTTTACACACAGACAGCGTCGGATGCAGCAGCTCCACCAACCGCTGTGGATGCAGCTCCAGGTAGCACAGCAGAGTTTCCACACCTGAGACACGCACACACTTGGCTTATACCACACCCACAGGAGGGTGGAGCTTACAGACCGGCCTGTGGGTCACCTTCCTCTGGGACGTCCAGGGCCTCCACCACCTCCTGGATGGGAATCGCTCTCTCGTGGGTGCGGCACGCTCGCTGCTGGGGCCAGACGCTGCCGCTCGTGTCCCTCGTGGTCAGATCTTCTCCTCCAGCTCCGCCCTCCATGGAGGTCTGTCCAGACCCAGAGAGATCCTGCAAAGCAAAGAGGCGGATGTTCAAGCCAGGTTGTTTTAGTCATTTAGTGTAGAGTTCATAAAACTAAAATTCATTTGATAGAAAAAAACACTAAAACTGTTTTTATTTACATAAACATGATGAACTTTTCTCCAAGTAAAACCTTTAAAAGTGTAAATAAGGTGAACAAAAGTTCACGTTTACATTGAAAACTAGACTTGAACGGATTCATAATCATAACTGAAGTCTAATTTTCTAACCTTTTTGAAACTTTATTGAAGTTTTATGGATTTAAGGTGATTCCAGATGAAAGAGGATGAAGCTGCAGATCTGAAAAATACCAATAAACGTTTTCACCTGAACTCCAGAAGCGTCTGCCTGGTTCTGCTGGCTGGACGGGTCCTGCTTGTTCTCCTGCTCGTGTTCGTCCATCATCTCCAGCAGATCAGAGTCTTCCACATCCTGAAGACAGTAACGGGAAACCTTTCACATGTTCTGCAGAGTTTCTCAGCAGAACAGAGCTTCCAGAAGCAGACAGAACCTTCCAACGTTCCCTCTGGTGCTGCTGCATCCTTTTACAGGTGCATGCTGGGAAAACCCTCTGAAGAAGCCGCTTGATGGAGTAGTAGTCCACTGTGTCGGCGTAGATATGGCGGCGGAGCTCGTGCAGGTCTGCGCCCTAAGACCACAAACACTTAACTAAAGGATCGTCTGTGCAATGAACCAAAACTGAACTGAAGTTAGAACAAACTAGAACCAAACATTAAAGGAAGGTTGTTCCACTGCAAGGATCAGTTTTAAGACCTGAAAGCCCGTCTAGTTCTACTGTTTTCACTCTTTATGTACAAAAGTGGGCCGTCTTTACTTCAACATAAACAACAACAAATTTCAACAATTATTCCGTATCAACAGTCAAAGTTTCACCTCAGCATCCAAAAAAAGGTGGCAGTGAGCCGGTTCTCCATCTCGCCCTGCCCTCCCAATTTCTTGAACGTAGCTCTCAAAGCTCTGAAAAAAATAGAGAAAAGTTTTACTAAAACGGCCTGAAACTGATGCACAAAAGGGGAGGAGCTATAAAAACAGACAAGTCAATCAAACTGAGGAGATCAAAGGATTGATCCATATTGAATGTTCTCTTTTCCCCCAGACCCGTCTGATGGACAGAACTGTAGTCCTGAACCCGCAGCACCTTGGGCATGTTGTAGTGGATGACGCCGCGCACGTCAGGCTTGTCCAGCCCCATGCCGAACGCCACGGTGGCCACGACCATCCGCAGCTCTCCGCACATGAAGTTGTTCTGGACACGCCGGCGCTCGGCTGCCGACATGCCGGCGTGGTACGCCTCAGCCAACCACTTCAGCGGTTTCCGGATCTTCTTTTTAGCTAAAACCAACAGAAAAGCAGCGCTCCCAGGGTCACAAAGGTCAAAAATAACCGATTTGGATCTTTTCCCCTAATCAATAATCTTCTTCTAGACTGAGGATCAGAAAAGTACTCTGCTCTGAAAACGTACCGAGTTCTTTCTTCCTCTGTGCCGCAGGGTTGATCTGGCTGCTCTGGTTGTTGTGCTTCAACAGCACCCCCTGCAGGCAGGTCCTGAGCAGTGCAGCGATGCGCAGCGTCTGCTCTCTTCTGGTGCAGTAGACGATGATGGAGTCCAGACAACCGAACCGATCTCCTTTCAGCAAGGAGACCAAAGCCTGGAGGCCCAGAAAGGAAGGAAGAGTTCAAAGCTCCGTACAGACCGGCTGCATACATGACTGGATGTGCGCTTGGCTTTGGGTCAGAGTGTGCAGTCAGACAAAGGTTCGATACCTGGTCCTTGTCTTGGTCCATGGACACAGACAGGTTGAGGTTTGGAGGCACGGCTGCAGATCTCACAGAGATTCCCTCCTGATCCCTGATCCCCAGATGCTGGGCGATGTCCAGGGCGGTGGACAGCGTGGCGGTGGCTGTGAGTCCCAGAAAGCACTGAACCCCGAGGCGCTCCCGCAGCACCTGAAGACACACCTGAGCGTCACGTTTCAGCTAAAGACGCTTTACCCGAGACGTGCAGACACAAACAGACAGGGATTCCTCCGGCAGGATCTACGATGGCCGGTAGAACAAAGGCAGAAATGTGAGAATAGTTCTTATATTCATGCCGTTTCTACACAAAATGATCACATCTATACAGGATTTCATTAGAGAATATTGGAGACCAAAGCACAAAGTAAGAACACTTTCCTTATTCCCCGAGAGTATTTAAATCCATGAGAATGTTTGAGTCCTGGTTGAGTGTCTCTGGTTCCTAAACTCACACTATCGGACCGACGTCACATGAGCGTACCTTACACAGCCTTAAGTAACAGGGCCGGAAGTTGTGGGACCATTCGGACACGCAGTGAGCCTCGTCTATGCAGGCAAAGGCCACTGGGGGGAGCTCCTGAGCGGAGGGCAGGCATCCCATTCCTGAGCCCGCTGCACCGACCAGAACCTCCGGAGACAGCAGCAGGAAGCAAACCTGGCCGGACTTCACCTGTAAGCAGGGAGGTGGGCGGGGCTCAGGATCCGGTTCAGCACCAGCCGAGCTGCCGTTTGTGGGCGGTACCTTCTCGATGGCGGCTTCTCTCTGCTTCCTGCTCATGTTGGAGTGGATGCAGGCGGCTCTCAGCTTGGTCGGTAAACCCGACAGCTGGAAAGATTCACAAACACATCAGAGTCTGACATCTGCCACTGCTGTGTTTCTGCAGGAGGCTTTACCTGATCATCCATCAGAGAAATCAGAGGAGAAATGACCAAAGAGATGCATTTGGATCTCTGAGCATACAGGTATGCTGGCAGCTGATAACACAGACTTTTCCCCATGCCGGTGGACAGCACCACCAGGGTGGAAAGACCTGACAGCAGAGGGGCTTTTGGTCAAATACATACGATCAGCAGATGAGAACATCTGCACAAGCACAGGTACCTGACAGGATCCTCATGATGGCCTCCTCCTGTCCTGCTCTGAATGACTGATAACCCAGCTCTCTTAAAGCAGAGTGGACTGCTTCAGGAGTTTCTGAGGAACACGGGGAAAAGGACGGAAAGAGGCCATTAAAGCCACGCCAGCGGCTGCAGACCACGCATTAGCAGCCATTAGAGGCTCACCCTGGACTTTCCCTTCCTCTGTGAGATGGTAGAGAGGCTCCATGGGCGGTGGGGGGGGAGGACATTCATAGTCAGGTCGAATCACGTTAAGCAACAACTCGTCTTCCTGCTGGTTGTCTTCCTTTTCCAGCTGATGCTGAGCATCTGACCGGAGATGAGAAACAAGGTGAACCACGAAAAAAGCTCTCAATTAAACCAGAGGGCGCATACCAATGAGTTCTATCGCTAGAGGAGACATCACGTGGTTCCTCATGGGAGGAGAGCACCGCCATCTTGGGGAGGTCAAGTTACTGCTGCAGTGCAGCATGTCAACACATTTTTTGCATAATAACACTTCATTGTGCGGGTTTCAACTGCCAAAATCAGAGAAATGAGTCCATGAAGGTGTATCATTTCACAGGTAGGTACTATAATTTTTATCTTTTAATGCTGCAGGGGCTTCATTAATAGAACACATGTTGACATGTATGATGCTGCAGGGCTGTTATCTACATGCTGCATGATGTACGGAGAATTTGCTGTCAACATAAATGTACATTTTATTTTGCTAAACCTGTATACAGCATACTAGGCTGTTATAGTAATATAGATTTAGACATTTCTGACTCAGTGACTGAACTTTTCTTGCAGGTTTCCAATGGATTCAGACTTAGGGAAAAAGTGGATCTTAGCAATAAAAATATCTAATCCAGATGGATCACTGTGGAACCAACTAATAATACAGTCTGGATGTGTTCAGAACATTTGTGGAAACAGATTTTAATGAGAGGCCAGACTGTTTGCTTGAAACCCGACATCATAATATCTGTGTTACACGAACTGATCACTCGCATGAATCAGTATAAATCTGTTGTTTTTCTTTGTTGTTGTTGTTGTTGTTGTTGTTGTTGTTTAGGGTAAATCTATTGTTCACTTTTGCGGTGATTATTGCTAATAATTAGAATCTTCCTAAGGATGTAACACTTTTTATTCTGTATTCAGAATTGTAATGTACATTATATGTACATAATTGTTGCATTTTTTTGTTCTGTATGTTGCAATAGTTCAATAAAAAATAAAATAATCTCGGCGGTGAACCTTCACCTTAAGACATCTCCGCCTCTTCTCACCGTTCTACAGCAGGAAGACTAGAACATTAGAACACAGAACGGAGGACAGACAAGCAGACCTGCTGGTCCAGGCTGCAGTGTTCCTGTTGCCCTGGCAACGTCCTCCAGTGTGGGTAACTCAAAGGCCTCCTCGTCTCCTTCAGCAGGTGGTTCTTCAGGAACAGGAAGTGGAGGACCTGCAGACGCTGATGGGAGTAAAAACACGGTTGAGCCTTCGGGACTTCCTCCTCAGAGGAACATCTACGGGACTTTGTCGCTGCCCCACCTGCTCCTCTGCAGTCCATGGCCCAGTGTCCGCTCCCTCCACACCTGAAGCAGGTGTCACCATGACGACTGGGCCCTCCCCTGAAGCCGCCCCTCCTTCCCCCACTGAAACGTCCGGCGCCGCCTCCGAAGCGCTCTCCCTTCATCTGGAACTTCTGCATGGACAGCTGTACACACCACCATGAAGAAGCGGTTCCTGAGCCTTCTCCCATGAACCTGCTTCACCTCAGAGTCACCTGTCCAGAGGACTCACCTGTCCAGAGGACTCACCTGTCCAGAGGACTCACCTGTCTGCGTAAGCCCTGCCCTCTGAGCGCGTATCCTTTGACGTGGGACTTTTTCTTCAGATTAATCTTCACAAAGTTCCCCTCTGCTCCTCTGGTCACTCTATGGACAGCAGACAGCAGGTGAGCTGTGCTCCTGAAGCCCCGCCCAGGTGTGCTTGGTCTTACCTGGGTTTAGCCGATGGCGTCCTGAACATTTTAGCCTCAAACTCCTCCTGGACTTCTCCCAGCAGGTTCTCTCTGAAAGCCTGGAATGGGATGAAATTGTGATGTGAAGGAAGGATCCGACCACAAAGACCTGAGAGGAGGTCGTCCCGCCGTACCTCATGAGGTCGCTCTGATCGCTCTTCCTTCTTCTTCGTCGTCTCTTCTTCCCTGGGGGGTACATGTGGACCTTCGTCTTTCTTTTTGCGTCTCCTCTGCTTCTTTTTTTCCTGCCCTCCTTCCTCCAGAACATCCTCCTCCCTCTGCCTCTTCCTGCCCCCCCTCTGTGTCTTGTTTGAGTTTAGGTTTCTGTCGAGGTCGGGAGTAACGGACTCCCGGAGTTCTCCTCCCGTCTGCTCCTCCCTCTTCTGGTTCCCGTCTCCTCCCGTCTCCTGTGTTTGGAGCTGAGGAGCCTCCAGAACACGGACGGTTTTCATGTCCGCTTCCGTTTTCCCTCCTCTGTCGTCTTCACTTCCTTCTTCCTTCCTGTTTTCTTCCCGTCTTTCCTCGGGTTTCATTTCCTGGTTCCCTGCTGCGGGTCGTTCTTCCAAACACAGTTCTCCAAACACCTGACACCTCTGTAACCACTTCCTGTCCACCGCGCTCAGCCTCTTGGCAGGAGTGGGCCGTCCCAACCCGGCTGCCACGCCCCTTTTCATGAACGGTGGACAGCCTTCAGAGTGACCTGATGTTCCCCATTCTGTGTTCCTGTGGGAGGTTCCTCTGCTGCCTGGTGCTCTGGGAGAACCTCTGGGAGAACCTCTGGGAGAACCTCCGGGAGAACCTCTGGGAGAACCTCCGGGAGAACCTCTGGGAGAACCTCTGGGAGAACATCCAGGAGAACATCCGGGAGAACCTCCGGGAGAACCTCTGGGAGAACCTCTGGGAGAACATCCAGGAGAACATCCGGGAGAACCTCTGGGAGAACCTCTGGGAGAACCTCTGGGAGAACCTCTGGGAGAACCTCTGGGAGAACCTCCGGGAGAACCTCTGGGAGAACCTCCGGGAGAACCTCTGGGAGAACCTCTGGGAGAACCTCTGGGAGAACCTCCGGTTGCCCCCTGCGGGGACTGAGAGGACAGCAGGGCAGAGGAGTCAGATGAGGGGCTGAGACCTTCAGAATGACCATCACTGCTGCTCACAGCGTCTCCAGCCTCAGCTTCAAACGCTCTGAAAGGTTCTCCGGGCTCTGCTGGAGAACAGGTTGGTGAAACCAGTGAGGGTGGTGTCCTCCTTCTGAAGGATAAACACAAAAATGAGAAGAACCTTCCTTCCAGAAGTATAGAGGAAGCAAATCCTACAAATATTTGCTGAGTTGGTGTTTCATTACCTGGGGGGGCTGGATGGAGGTTCTACCATCACAGTCTGGGCAGCACCAGCAGAAGGAGCAGAACCGGTTCTGGATTTCTGATCCGTTAGGAAGCTCAGAGGAACTCTTCCAGTGAGCTTCGTCTTCTTCAGCAGAGCGGGCTTCTCCTTCAGAGACGAGGAGAACGAAGGAGGACTTCAGGTGCGATCGTACGGAGACCTGGGGGGGGCTCTGGAGTCAAACACAAACAAGAACCCCCATAAGGTTCTCTGAAGGAGCCCCCACCTCACTCAGAGCAGCCAGGTTGCTCTTCAGCTTCAGGCCGTAATACTGAGAGGACGCCTGGAGAGCGTCCCTGTCCTGCTGGCTCAGCTTGGGAGGGGGGCCTGGCATGGCTCTGCGGTTCAGGTGGGCCCCCCAGGAGTCGGACGGCGGAGGTTCTCTGTGCGCCGCGTGGCTGCCCTCCTCCCGGGCTCGCCTGAGGCTCCGGTACTCCAGGTACAGCCCTGCAGAGAACAGCTGTGGGTCTCCGGTCTGTCGCCGACGGAGCCGGGACTGAAGTTCTGAAGAACTGACCTCTGATGTCTGCCGGCGCCCGGTCCACGTCCTCCTGCGGGGGCCAAGCGGACGTCACGTCTAACGTACAGACAGACTTTTTTGTGTTTTACTAAACGAACTTCAGACATGTCACACGCGTTCACACTAAAACATTCAAGACTCTCCACCTTTAGACACATCCAGCTGTACGATGGAGGTGATTGAGACAAGATGATGAGAATCTATGGATATCAAATTGACCAAATATGAGAATAACATCAATTATGAGGTTTTTATTGGAGTCCACGTTTTTACACTGAAAGCTAAAATGATGTGTTTCAGAGGGAGGTTGGTGAATCTGTTCTTTAACTAATTTAAAACCTTTTTTTAAGTCTGTTTACAGAACATTTCCAGAAAAGATGCTTGATTGTTTCTGGATGTTCTTCACCAAAGGGAAAGTTAGGATCGATTGTTTTAAAGTATCCCAGCTTGATTTGATTGGTGAGGAACATTTAGTAAATTAGTTTAAAAGAAACTTCTGTCATCTTATTATTTATCATGATTTTTGGGTCACAGTCCTCCAAATACTGTCAGGAACAAACCACCACAGAAATGAAACAAGGCTGCTGTTGCTGTTGTTGTTGTTCTTGTTGTTGTTGTTGTTGTTGTTGTTGTCAGTCGCGTCCATTGAGGACATTTCTTCCTTCCTAACAGTTTTAAACATTTGACATTTTTCTTTGGGAACAGCAAACAACGAGATGTAGGTAACAGCAGTGACGTCACCTTGCATGGCTTCTTCCGGTGTTGTTCGACAAACGTCTGCTCCCAGCGCTTCAGCAAACTCTTCAGCTCGTTGTACCGGTCCATCACGTCCCGGTTCCGGCTCCGCGAGCTGCCTTTGGGGAGAAAAGACACGTCACTCTTCCTGACGTCAGCGGAGATGCTAGCGACATTTATCTGGAGGCTTTGCTGCCGCGTGAGACGCGACGTTTCGTATTCCAGCGCCGTTGTGTCCGGAAATGACTGAACTCCACAGCGGAAGTTCGATTTTCCCGCGCGTGAAACAATGACAGCGTGTTGCCAGGTTTGGTCAAAATCCCTCAATCTGGCAACGGAAAGAAAACCTTCCGAGAAGACGAACGATTTTCAAATGTATTTAGATAAATGGACCAAAGAAACTATTTAGAGAAAACATGTCCTCCTAATGAACGACAGAGCACCAATAACCGACTGTCTTCCAGCATATCTGTTTACAAAGTAAAAGTCACAGGGAGAATCCACTTCCGGTCTGTGGCGCTGACCGAAGGGCGGTGACGCAGGTGTTACGTCACGTTCTGTCACCTGCAAATGTTTGTTACCTGTTGTTTTTCTGAAATACAAATCAAACTAGATCATCTGAACGTGAATCAGAGCAGAGGAGCATGAATCCGTTCCAGGAGGAGATGGAAGAACAGAACTCTCCTTATTTATCCATCTTAGAAAAGCAACAATCTACTAATTACACTGTTAGCAAACGTAAAATAAACAACTCAATTATTGTTAACAAAAAACATACCCAAAAACTGTAGCTCTTGTAATTAAAAATTACACTCAGTGAATCTCAGCAGTTTGTCAACTGGAGCTTTTTTGAACTCTGAAAGTTTATCCCACATTTCATTAAAAAGTCAGTCATGGACCTCTTTCTGTGCAGGACGTCCTAGATGGATTTAATCTTCTCAAAAATGACAAATCTCCAGGGGCTGGTGGTTTACGTTCAGAGTTTTATAAGGCATTTGCTTCTGAATTAGCTCCTTTCCTGCTTAAAGTCTTTTCTGAAAGTATTGCAGCAGAGTCCTCCCTCCTACTTGGACACAAGGCTCATTCCTGAACCACAACAGGATTAGGGCTCATTGACGACTGCCATTCACTCAGTCTCCTCCATAACAACTACAACATCTGTGCTGCAATTCTTGACAGAAGATTAAATCAGTATTAGACTCCATAATGGATGAAACTCAATGAAAAACAGACTCATTACAAATATTAGGCTTGCTTTGGATACCTGAGATCACTCTGAACTCACTGAAGACGATGGCTTTATTTCATTTTTAGATCTCTATAAAGCTTTCCACAGCTGAGCATCAATCTGTCTTTTGTTCTCTTGGAAAATTTGGCTTTGGACCTTTCTTTAACTCAGCAGTTAAGCCTAATATTAGAATTTCGATCGCCCCATCAAACTAAAGGGTGCTTCGTCACCTAGATTGAACATTTTTAGAGGAATTCGTCAAGGATGCCACAGTTCTCCCTTTTTCTTCCTGTGGGAAGGTCAACCTCTGGTCTGTTTCAAAGGTCTAACAGTTGCTGGCAGATGACCCAGCCTTCTTTTTGAGTCAGAAATTTCTCTAACAATCAATGTAAAGACAGGCTCTTCCAAAGCATCTGCTCTTACTTTCAATCTAAACTATCGTGAACTGTTGACAACTGTTCTGAGGACAAAATAGAAAATATCCCAGTTAAATCCAACATTGTGGATCTAGGTTTGACGATGGCTGAAAGTCAACAGGAAGATGTTCCCTGACTCTCAACCCTTACTGCAAAAAAACAAAGAAGAAAATCCACCAATGGAGATCTTCCTCTGTGAGGTCACATTCTGATCAGCAGAGGGAATGTTCCACTTAACGCGTGCTGCTCTGCCTTTGGAACATCTATAAAAACATTCATCAATTCATCTTCAACTTGAAATGGAAAAACAATGTACACCTTAATAAAACTAGGAGCTGCATTTCCAGAAGAAAAGTGGGATTTAAAGCTGTATTGCTGAATGAAAATGAAACTTAAAGGCTCATAATTGGCACAAAAAATAAAAATCAAAAGAAAGAAATGATCAAAGTTGACCATAAATAAAATGAAAACAGCTCAATAACAAAATAGTTATGTTTGGAAAAATGCCAGAGCCGGGAATCAAACCAGCGAGCTTCTGCTCCAAGGATTCCCCATATATTTCAATGGAGGCAGAAATCCTGGAATATCTGGAAAAGTTGAACGATTTGAACTGAAGAAACAAAAGTCAAAGCTGGAAAAATATGAAAGAGCTGAACATTTGAATGGTTGAACGGTTGAAATAGCTGAAAACTGTAGGAGTTCAGCTCCAGAAAATGGTGGAAGATACTAGAATAAAGAAAGAAAACAGTTGCTGAAGGATTAATAGTATTACCCTAAAGAAAAACATATGAACATGAGGGTTTAAACCGTCTCTCCTTTACTAAAAACACTTTCAAACTGAGTGGATCCCACGTTTCTCCATATGGAACATAATCCCACACTTCATATCATTTCCCAACTTGGTGGTCTGAACCTTTTCTACTTTGTAATTCAGATTATTTCCCCGCCAGGCTTTCCTCTCATGGTTTCTCATCTACCATCAACTTCTCTCCTCAGTGGATTTGATCTGGAACAACAAAGATTTTCTCTGCAGATCTCGGTTCGTGCTTCTAAAGTGATATTACTCTGGTTGAACCAATGGTCACCTGTTCGGTTCTATAGAAATCCTTCAGAACATCCATATTAGTCCTGCAGAACATGCTACCGTTTCTCCTGGATGATGTATGTTATTGAAGCAAAGACCTAGATTTGATCCTTTCCCTTTCAATCGTTCTCTTTGGCTGTTGGAAAAATCCCAGACATTGGAGCACGTCTTTGGGAAATGCTGTGACTTTGTGTTCTTCATTATTGGAAACAATAAGTAGACGATGAAAAGGGTCTGGCTGTTCCCGAACCACCATCTTCCTTCCAGAATACAATCTTATAAACTCTACCCAGATTGTTCCCTGCAGAACCTTTTCAATGGTGACACATTGGGAACCTTCTGTAACTTTCACCTGAAACAGGTTCTCATCTATTTCCACCTTTTCTCCATAGTTTTGTCTCGTTTGCTCTCTCCTTTTCTTTACTTTGGAAGCATGTATTGTTTGGCTTCCACCAGCATGACATTATGGCATTTCAATTTTTATTACAATCTTATTCACTAACCCAAATAAAAACGTCCTGAATCCCCGAGGTTCTCTGTGGTGAAAAACCATCAAAGAGAAGCTTTTACTGTATAAACCACCAAACTTTAGGAATCCCTTTATTGGTAGACATTTCTCGTTTACATGGAGATGTGAATGATTGGTGTAGAAAGTGCTGTGACTGTCCTTCACAGTTTCTGTCTGGATCTCAAAGCGGTAAACTAACTGAAACAGAAATCAGGTAAAGCAGTTTTTATCCCCATTCCTGACATCCAAACTGCCTTAATCAGCAGAATCACAGAAGAAGTTGTTCATCCCTGAAGAGTCGATTGGGACCGATGGAAACAGAGATGTCGCATCAGCTCATTCCAGCTGGGAGACCTCGTGGAAGTACGCCCCCAGCATCTTGATGCCCTCAACGTAGTTTGATCTGCAAGACCAGAGACGAGTCCACTTCAGCGTAAAGAGACCGGGCCTTTCCTGAAACGTGCTCATGGGCGGGGCGGGGAATCCAACCTGTTGATCTTTTCGTTTTGGGAGTGCGCTCCGTCGTCGGACGAGCCTAAAGGCAGCAGCATGACGTTCCGGCCCGTCGCCTCCTGGAAGGTCAGGGTCACCGGGATGCTCCCGCCTTCACGGGTCAAGTCCGGCTCAACGCCAAACACTGAACAGAACAGAACCAGAACCACAGAGATGATCACACCTGGAATGCTCCCGTAGGAGCAGGAAGTCCCAGCATGCATCTGTGACGCTGTTCCTGTGGGGCTTTTGCAGCAGGAGCCCCACAGGAACAGCGTTGGAGACGCTTTGAAGCCTGAAAGCTTCAGTGTATGAACCCCACGGCTCATAATGTGTAGGTTAAGAGGGCCGGTGCGTTCAAGGACCAGCCGGCGCTCTTCTGCATTCTCACCCGTCTTCATAGCCTTGCGACCCGCCATGTAGTGCGGGTGGTTGAAGTCAGAGACCCAGGCTTTGGCTCCATGGCCGCTGTACACGTTCAGCTTGTTGGGGCTCTCCAGTTCCTGAAACTTCTTCTGCACGTAGTCGATCACCTCAAGGGGGAAAAGAAAACAGGAGTTCCTGAAACTTTGTTCTGACATTTCCAGCTGCAGGCGTCTGGATCAAATGAAGACAAAGGCATTGAAGTGCAGATGGAAACGTGTTTTCTGTGTCCAGGACTTTCACCGGCAGATCTTTCCAGATACAAATGGACACATTCACATCCAGGACTTTAGCTTTTTCAGGATTTAGGACTAAACTGTTGGTGAACTTTTCCATCACTGATTCCTTTTCTGGTCAAAGGAACCGGCAGCACATTTACCTGTTTCTCCACGACCTTTGGGTCCATGTCCGGAACCAGACGAATGGAGAACTTGCCAGTAACTTTGCGAGGAATGACGGTCTTTGCTCCGACGTCGGAGAAGGCTCCTTCAATCCCGTGGAGAGACAGAGAGGGGTATCTCCAGCGGTGCATGAGGATCTCCTCCTGGACAGAGAAGGGCTCCTTGATGACATCACACCTCGTTAGAGTTTTAACTGCAGGTCCGTCCTTACTTTGGTTTTATGGAGCAGCTTCCTGACTCCCACATCCTTGCTGTATTCCTCCAAGTCAAACTCGATGGCCCCGTAGAGCTCCTCCTCCTCTTTGGTCAGAGGAGCAACGCCATCGTGGATCCCAGGAACCAGAATCTTCCCTTTTTTGTCAACCAGGGAGCCTTTAAAGACAAAGACACTGAAACTGCATCTGCTAGACGTCAAAACAGCGCTTTGGGCGTTCCGTACCCATCAGTGCGATCAGGTCGGTCATGGCCTCATGAACGGAGCCACCAAACACCCCTGAGTGCAGGTCCTTGTCACTGCCTTCCACCTGGGGGTTCAAGAGCAAACAGGGGTTGAAGCTGCAGCAGGAAGCAGGATTTAGTGCTGAAAGCTCCAACCTCCATGAAGAAGTAGCAGATCCCTCTCAGGCCGTAGGTGATGCAGGGCTTGGTCTTCCCCAGCCAGTAGTTGTCAGAGATGCAGACGTAGTCCACGTCCTTCAGGAAGGAGTCTTTCTGAGAGAACACCAGCTCATCCAGACCTTCTGATCCGGACTCCTCCATGCCCTCCAGGCAGAACTTGATGTTGATGGGAAGTTCCTGCAACACACGTCCAGAGAAACCTCAAGGTCTCCGTCTGTTTTCTTCAGGATCTCATCGTATCCGACCAAGAAGGTTCCGGACTAAACCCAAGTTCAGTTTGAGTTACAGACGGAGAGCAGGAAGCGAGCCGGACCCTAACCCGGACTACAGAACCAGAACCGGGCCCGAAGAATCACACGAGCTCCTTCATGCAGATGTATTTAAGCATTAGTGGGTGTGTGTGTGTGCATTTGTGTGTGTGTGTGTGCATTTGTGTGTGTGTGTGTGCATTTGTGTGTGTGTGTGTACATTTGTGTGTGTTTGTACATGTGTGTGTGAATCTGTACATGTGTGTGTGAATCTGTACATGTGTGTGTGTGTTTGTACGCGTGTGTGTACATGTGTGTGTCTTTGTACATTTGTGTGTGTGTGTACATTTTTGTGTGTGTGTACATTTGTGTGTGTGTGTACATTTTGTGTGTGTGTACACTTGTGTGTGTGTACACTTGTGTGTGTTTGTACATGTGTGTGTGTACATTTACGTGTGTGTACATTTACGTGTGTGTACATTTGTGTGTGTTTGTAAATGTGTGTGTGTGCATGTGTGTGTGAATCTGTACATGTGTGTGTGAATCTGTACATGTGTGTGTGTGTGTACATGTGTGTGTGTTTGTACATGTGTGTGTGTGTTTGTACATGTGTGTGTGTGTTTGTACATGTGTGTGTGTGTTTGTACATGTGTGTGTGTGTTTGTACATGTGTGTGTGAATGTGTACATGTGTGTGTGTTTGTAAATGTGTGTTTGTGTGCAAACCTTCAAACTCTGACGCGTCACATGATGCGATTTTCCCGCCACTAATGAGAACAAAATGCAGTTTTCAAAATAAAACTTCCTGAACTTTTTCCTCCGTCAGAATTCTGTCTTTGGACCGGAGGCCAGAACCTAAACTGGATTAGGGCGGTTCAGACGCTCCCAGGTAACACGGCACAGGTATTGGTTTATCCCAAAAGAGAAACAATAACAAACATATAAAATGTTAAGCATGTTTACTAGAGAATTAAAAAAACATCTGACTAGTTGTGACAATTCTGTGTTTCTGATCAGATCATTATTCACTGATGACAGTGATTCTGTCAGGAAGTGTGCGGATCACGCATGACAGAGCACTTCTACATTGTTATCCTGACAGTAAGCAGAGGAAGACGAGCCAGAGTGAGGAAGACGAGCACCTGCTTGATCTTCTGGTAGGCCTCGATGCAGTTCAGCCAGGCCAGAACCGGGCCTTTGTCATCAGTGGATCCTCTTCCATACAGCTTTCCTTTAAAGACACAGAAACCATCACTTCAGGAGGAAGACGTTCCACCCTCCTCATCAACCATCAGCTCCACAGAGCGAGGAGGCGCCGGTGCTGACGGCGCTCCACAGCTGACGGCGCTCCACAGCTGACGGCGCAGAAGCGTTTAGGAAGTGAGATCAGCTGATCGTCTGCTGAGGTTAGCGGTGACTCCACCAACATCCCTGAAACCGAATCCAAGCAGAAGTCCACCTTCATCACAAAGCCTTAGTCACATGACCTGTTCTGGGGGGGAGGGGGTGACCCGTTCTGGTTCTGCCGGTGTTTGGCTCGTAGAGAGGAGCGGCCGCACCTTAAGGGGAGCACAGGTGTGTCTCCTCATGGGACGTACCATTGTCCTGCGTAGGGGAGGTGTCTGGTGAAGCATTCCTAAGGATAATGGAAGTGTCACGCGCTCATGACGGACAGGTGACGCTGCGTACGGCGTCCTCACCCTTACAAAAGCGGGTCACGGAGCGATGCCCCGCCTGTGTGTCCCGGACAGGTTTGACCTTTGACCAGCCCGTGTCCACCTGTCAGGACGGCTGGGACTAAGGCCTGAAACAACCACCTTTCTTAGGAAACGTGCTGCGGCCGCGGGTCCAAAGGTGGTTGCAGCTCAGGTTGATGTGGATCTGCAGCGGTCATAAAATCTGTAATCTGCTGGTAAACGGTTTACCGCTGCACCCCAGCAGCAGCGCGGCGTGCAGCGAGACCAGCTCCACCCTGAAACCCCCACGGTCTGAGACGTCAGTCCACTGGAGACCTCGACCTCCAGCAACTATCAGAGTGGAGATGCGTCCGTCAACAGAAAGTGAGACGGAGACGCGCAGCGGGAAGCACGCCGGGTCTAGTCTGAGACCTGAGACCTGCAGAGGGACCCGTAACCACCGACACTTTGGCCTCTGCAGACAGAAAGGTCCCGGATCGGGTTCCTCACACCTGCAAGATCAGGAGCCAAGTTACCGTCTCTCTCCACCAGCGTGAAGGGCTCCGTGTCCCAGCCGTCCTCCACGCTGGCCGGCTGGACGTCCAGGTGGCCGTAGATGCAGACCGTCTTCTTGGCCGGGTCCGAGCCCAGAGAGCCCAGGATGATGGGGGGCAGCGGGAGGAGCTCCCCTGAAGACAGCTGGGGTGAGAGGACAGCGGTGAGCTACGGAGGGACGTGGGGGACGTCTGCTGGACAACACCCACCTTCTGGGTGCCCACGTCCACCAGCTCCACGGTCCCCCCCAGCCTCTCGATGTCCTTGGCCGCCATCTCCATCATCCTCCGGATTTCTCCTCGCTTCTCGGGCCAAGCCGAGACGCTCTGGACGGACACCCAGTCTGCCAGGCGCTGGAACCACATGATGCAGAACCCGTCCTGAACCGGTCCTGACTAGGCTGGGACGGAACCGGCAGAGGATCCTACCTGAACGTAGGTGTCCTGGTTCTGGTCCACATGCTGGAACAGAGCCTGGAGATGAGCCATGGCCGCCGGAGCTGCGGGTTCGGAGCACAACTTTGGATCTGAGCTCTGAACTGTCTGCGCGGAACAAACCGCACCTCCCTCCCGCAAACCTGCTGACGCTGCGTCTGCAGCTCCGTCACGCACGCGGCGCGTGACAGCACGAGCTTGCGCGGGAGTTCCGGTCCAAATGTCCACGAATAAAAGTTTTAAGCGATCCGGACAAAAGTTCAGCCTCAACCTGCAGGAGTTTCTCTGGAGGACAAACGTCCGGATGGAGTCTGACAGATTATTCCAGATTATCGAGCAAAAGCAGAATAAACGTTTCTGCCAGAACCGCTTTTCTTTTTTAAAGTTTTACAGAAAAACTGGAAAATCCTCCGAAACGTCACTGCGGGTCTGAAACCCAACATGGGGAGAGTTTTAACCCGCTAAAAGCTGCAGAGACTCACCTGAGCTGCTGATGAAGCCGAACCGTTCAAGATCAATTCAACTTCCGGTTAGACCGCCGCTTCCGGTCCCCGCTGCTTAAAGCGGTGCTGTCTCTCTCTCTCTCTCTCTTTGCCCCCGCTCTCTCTCTCTGGTGACCTCCAGTGGGGGGGGTCACCTACCAGATGAGTCAGATAAGGACCAGTTTGTGTTGAATTTTCTTACCCGCAGAAGTTGAAGTGTTTTTGTTACCGTATGTAGTGAACAGATCTGTGGATGGAGATCCAGCACACGTGTTGATAACAGAACCACTGATGCATCATTAAACCCAAGACAGTCGGCTGTCTGTCCCCATGACAGTGGACTGTAACGGATGATGGACTGACATGGAAAACACATGTTAGCAAAATAATCAGGTTTCTATGCAGAGCTAAGAATGTGTTTAACAGTAAGTCCTTGAGTGTCAGACTGCTCTTTTATTCTCATTCTAATTATTGTATGGACCACGACTGAAAAGGCAAAGATAAGTGGCGGTGCGGCAACTCTAGTGGTCGTTGGCAGGATGCAGACCATGAAGTGACGGGGCAGTTGGTGGGTGACGGGGCAGTTGGTGGGTGACGGGGCAGTTGGTGGGTGACGGGGCAGTTGGTGGGTGACGGGGCAGTTGGTGGGTGACGGGGCAGTTGGTGGGTGACGGGGCAGTTGGTGGGTGACGGGGCAGTTGGTGGGTGACGGGGCAGTTGGTGGGTGACGGGGCAGTTGGTGGGTGACGGGGCAGTTGGTGGGTGACGGGGCAGTTAGTGGGTGACGGGGCAGTTGGTGGGTGACGGGGCAGTTGGTGGGTGACGGGGCAGTTGGTGGGTGACGGGGCAGTTTGTGGGTGACGGGGCAGTTAGTGGGTGACGGGGCAGTTTGGTAGGAGAGAAGGAAAATATTAAAAGAAAAGCTCCACAGAAGGAAAAGAAAAGAAAAAATATAAAATAAAGAAAAGCTCCACAGAAGGAAAAGAAAAGAAAAAATATAAAAGAAAGAAAAGCTCCACAGAAGGAAACGCCGTCTGATTTACTGGGATTCTTTTCCTTGTTTAAATTGTACTCGATTACAGTAGAGCGGTACTTGTACTCGACCCTGAATGACCCTCCACTTTCAGAACCCGTCTGGTTCCAGCTGATGTTCTTCTCGTTTACTCGTCAAGAGCAGAAAGAACTTCCAGTGATGAATAATCATGACTAATAAAGATGAACTTATGCGGTTTAGAAACTTTCAGACTTCAGAATCATTTTTGTTCCGTCTTTTGTCTTCTTCCTCGCCTGAAACTTTCTGATGTTTACAGGAGACTAAAGGTCACAGAACCTAAAGCAACCTGGAAGGTCCCGTTCTGTTCCCCAGCAAGAACAACGTCTCAGAACATTTTCACACGTTTGCTCTTTATTTTCATCTCCAGGTTTCTGGGGTTTGCTGATCCAGGCGTCCATCCAAGCAGCGCTCCTCACACGACCGCTGGTTGGGGTCACAGACGTCTGTGGAGCACAGGAAGTAGATCTGCAGAGGGACGGCGTCCTGCAGTCGTCAGCAGACGTGGCTTTCTGCGTCACGGTCAGGAACACGCATCGGCTCACCTCTTCATTCAAGAACACGTCTGTCTTCAGAGACATGGACCGGAACGCGTCCACCACAAAGCGTCTCTGATGGCAGCTGTCAGGAAAGTCCTTCACTTTAAGGACGGACACGGATGGATCGTCGGGATTGGAGCATCTGGAACCACAAACCCAGGCGCAGAGTCAGAACCGACGGAGGGACGGAGCGAGGAAGCCACGCCTACCTTTCATAGACCAGAACCATGCCGTTTGTGGCCGAGCGAGGACGAGCCAGGCAGTAGTTCACAAGAATGACGGCGTCCGGATGAGGAGGAGACCGCAACCTCAACTCCAGATACACGGGATGGCCAAGGAGGAAACGCAAAGGCTGATGGGAGGCGGAGAAATAGCTGGAATAGGTGTGATCTAGAGAAAAATGTCCAATTCATTCAGTCTGTCTAATCCTTGAAAAACATGGATGACCTGAAGAGAATCTGACCTTTAGCGATTCTTAGCTGGACAGAATGACGATCACCTGAGACGACCGATGAAGGTGAGGAAGACAGCGTGAAGCCGGGTCTGCTCACCGACTGCTGAGCGGCGCTGGGTTTGCTGAAGCGACACTCAACCAAGAATCTGGAAAACCAGCAGAAAAGTTACCAGCCGGACTCGGCCGGACGCAGCCGGACTCGGGCGGACCCAGCCGGACTCGGGCGGACCCAGCCGGACTCGGCCGGACCCAGCCGGACTCGGGCGGACCCAGCCGGACCCAGCCGGACCCAGCCGGACTCAGCCGGACTCAGCCGGACCCAGCCGGACCCAGCCGGACT
This sequence comes from Oryzias latipes, assembly GCF_053564925.1. NCBI lineage: Eukaryota > Metazoa > Chordata > Actinopteri > Beloniformes > Adrianichthyidae > Oryzias > Oryzias latipes. Next base: position 29,686,696 of record NC_136247.1, on the reverse strand, counting down.
CAGCCGGACTCAGCCGGACCCAGTCAGGCCCCACAACACAGGGACCAAAACCACAAAGGATAACTTCTCCTTTGAGGATTCTAGACATCACTTTAGACTTTACTGCACATGTTGGTCATTTTAAGCTCTACATTTGTATTTTTCTTTCTCTAGAACTTTGACCAAACTTTGGCCAAGGTTAAACCTCTCCTTTCTCGTTATGACTTTGAGATTTTAATCCATGCTTTTATTTCACCTCGTTTGGACTACTGTAATGCTCTCTATGTTGGGCTTTCCCAGAAATGACTTGCTCGTTTGCAGTTAGTCCAAAATGCTGCTGTCCGTCTTCTAACTGGTACATGGAAACAAGAACATATCACTCCCATTTTAGCATCTCTTCATTGGCTCCCAGTTCGCTTACGCATTGATTTTAAAATTCTCCTATTTTTTTTTAAATGTCTCCATGGACTCGCTCCAAAATATCTGTCTGACCTGATTCAGGTGTACACTCCCCCCCGCTCCCTTAGGTCAACAAATCAGACACAGCTGGTCGTCTCGAAGACCAGGAGAAAACGGAGAGGTGACCGAGCCTTCTCGGTCTTCAGACCACAAATCTGGAAGGAATTGCCCCTGTACCTCAGACAGATAGACTCACTTAGTATTTTTAAATCTGCTCTTAAAACATATTTTTTCACTTTGGCTTTTAACTGAGTTGGAATCCGGACCTATTTTATGTGTTTTATGCTTTATATTGTCATGTGCTTTTATTCAGTTTTGTGTTGTTCAGCACTTTGGTGAACCTTGTTCTGCTTAAAGTGCTTTATAAATAAAGTTGAGTTCCGTTGCACTGACCTGAGCGGGTCACTTCTTGTAACTTTGCCGTACTTTAAGGTCAGAGGTTGCACCACAGTGTGCACTTCAAGTTGGTGGATCTCCATGTCACCATGTTCCTGTTAAAACAAAAATCCACTGAGGTACGATGAAGTGTGGAGATCCTGGATGAGACAAAAATAGAGGCTGACATCCACCTAGAACAAGGATCCGCCGCGACGGATGCAGGAAGTGACCGACGTTTGTAAAAAGTGACCATGTGGTGAAGAAAGGGCTGAGAAAGCAGTTTTAACACTTCAGACACACATTCATTCAGAGGAGAGTTTAAAACGTCCAAACTTTACACACAGAGGGACAGATGTGCTGTAGATGAAGGCCAGTCATTCTTTAAGGTCCTAACTTAACATCAAACACAAATGAAATGTTAGTTTCATTTCTTCACATGAAACTAAACACATTTTTACCCAAATTACTGTTGATTTCTGATTTTAAGGAAGAGACAAAAAAAGAAAAGATTTGGAAACAAAAAAACTTGACATTAAATCTGGGTTCATATGAAATGTTTCTTATACATTTTCATATCCTCACTGAATCCCTTTAGGGGTCACGGGGTTGCTGGAGCCTATTCGGGCAACTGTTGAGTGAAGGCGGGGTTTCAATCCTGGACAGGTAAGCCAGTCTGTCCCAGGGCTACAGACTCACCTGTGGGACATTTTAGAGACACTACTGAACCTGTGAAGCATGTTTTTAGAATGTGGGGGGAAACCAGGAGAACACGGAAACTACACTTAGAATAAAACCCCACCGGGATTCAAACCAAGACCTTCCCAGTGTCCAGTGAGCGTGCTAACCACTCCTCCACTGAGCAGGCTAAACAGACCAAATGTCATCATAGATCAAGAACCAAAGGTTTCCTCTGAACACAAACTTACGTAAGAATGAGCTCCACAGTCCGTAAACTTGACCTTAAAAACTGCGACCTCTTGGTTGACGATGGTCGGCTTACAAAGCGGTTCTCCGGGGAAAAACAGGCTCCTGGGCTCCACAGGAACGGAGGCGCTGTGCTGACGAATGGCAAACACAAAGTGTCGGTCTGCGGTGCATTCTAAAGGGACCAAAAGGACAGGAATGTTGGCATTGGTGTACGTTGGACACTAGCGTGGAAGCGTTTACCGCCGTCTTACCGTCCAGAGGGTAGTAGCAGGAACCATCCGAGCAACAGCCGCTCTTCCTACACATGGAGGCAGACGCTCCAGACGGACCACACGGTATCCTCTCTTTAACGCCAACGGCACAGTCTGGAGGCCGTAAAGAACATTCAGAGACCGGACCTTCAGCTGCACCGGGGAATGCGGCTCGGACTCACTGAGCGGACTGGGTGGTGTCGCTGGTGCAGCGGTTCTGTGGAGACTCTTTGGGGGCTTGGCAGCTCCTGGGGCACTGCTTCGCTGAAGGCTTCCTCTGGATTTGGCGTGGCTTGGATTGTACGGCACTGATGGCGCCGACACCGTACTTTGGGGAAAGCATTTCGGAGGTTTGGCTGGCATGGTCCTTTTTTTGCAGTTTGGGTCACTGGCGGACACGCGTGGAAGCTGCCCCGATACAAACTTTGAACTTTCTACACAAAATACACGGAACTCTTCAGCTTGACTTGATGTGTTGACAAACAGCTGCAGGATGTAAACCTGAAATGTGTGGACCGGTGTGAGTTCCAGGCACACAAACGTTTAGCCAACAGAGGTGACAACTTTACGATAACATACATCATCGTCTTCCTCTTTAACGTGACACCCAGTAAAGGGTAGAGTCAAGGTGTTGTTGACGTGGTCCATGCGATACCTGCAGTACTCTGGAGCCTGCTGGGCAGACATGTTTGTTGTACCTGAAAACAAACTAAAGTTGTTGTAAAACGGAGAAAACCGATGAGAAAACAAGAAGACTACGACGCCAGGGTCATACCCACTACTTGAACTTCGGTCAGCAGGCCTGGTGGGAAGGTGATCCTGAATCCATCGTTGGGACACGTCACGTACAGCCCATCCAAACTCGACGTAGTACAGCCTGTCCAGTCCTTGGGATGGGCAGCCACAAACAACACGGCGTACTCACTGCCTTTGGAGTCGAGCCGCTCGGACACTACCGCACCCTTCCGGGCACCAAAAGGATCCCAAGATTCAGAGATTTCTTTAGCGTCTTCGAGAGTCTCGTCTTCATAGTCGTCGTGGTCGGCATCGTCACCTGGAGGAAGACGGTGTTTCTCATGTTCTTTGTTTTACAGGACAGACTGTGACACCAGCTCAAGAAGATCCGTCCTCTACCTTCAGCTTCCAGAAGGACATCTTCTGGAGAAGCTGCAGTGACGGCAGCGCCTTCAACTCCATGGAAAATGCCGTCTTTGTAATCATCAAAGGCGACATTTGAATCTGGAGAAGAATTCTGTCAGAGGTTGGGACAGATTCAAAAACTCCTCCCAACAGAAATACCTTCAGCTTCCTGGAGTCCACCTTCACTGACGGCCATGCCTTCCACTCCCTCATCAATGTAATCATCATAGTCAATGTAGTCATCAGCTGCAAGACAGGAGAGATGGTCAGAACATCCCCAGAGGAGAACATCAGCAGAAGCTCGTGTCAGAGCTTTGATCATCATGATGGTCTTCAGCTGGAGGACAATGGAGGCGATGAACCGCCCTGCAACTGAAAGGCCTGCAGGAAAACCAGTCCCCTCAAATCTGATGCTCTCCATTCCTGACCCTCACTGGTTTCTGCTTAAAGAACCTTTATTAGAACCAAACGCGAGACAGAACCCTGCAGTCTAACCTGCACATTAGCCAGAAGCATGAACAGGTTTCCAGCATTTTGCTGAACTCCATGAAATGTTGGTGCAGCTCTCAGAGTTCATGTCTTCTAATGTTCTGTAAAAGGATTTGAACTCAAACAAAGCTGTAGATCAGACCGTTAACACTTGTGGATGTGGAACTGACCCACAATAAACAGTTCAAAAATGTCACGTTTGAACAAACTCTGTATTTATTACCACAACATGACTACATTGTGTGTAGAAAGAATATCAAATACATGGAAAATGTCTCTTAATGCAAAAAAGACAAGACTCTCCTGTTTATGTTCAATCTTCTTAGTGTATCCTTGACCAAACGCATTTGATGTCAAACTCTAAATGTAAAAGTCTTATTCTACTATAGTGAACAGCAGCCTTGGTGGAATCATTCCAAACCCTTAGCAGCAGGTAGAACAGAACAAAAAGGCCATTTCTAAGGTTTCGGTTGAGCTCCAACCTCCACTCTGACCTGTGAAGACGCCATCAACAGCTGCTCGTTCTATGGGCGCCGCTGGAAACGTCCGGAATGGGACCTGAGGAAACCGTTTAACGCCGACTGCTGCCAGTTCCGTTGTGGGGTTCTAAGGTCCCGCTCCCATCCTGTCCTGATCCAAAGCCATCCCAGTGGTCTTTTCAAGACGATGAGGCTGTTTTTAACCAAAAACCTGTCCTTTTCCAGGAAATATTTTCTGCAGAGTGACAGGAATTCAGTAGAAATTCACCTCTGAGTGGTGTGAGCCCGACCCCACTTCCCATTACCCCTCTGTTTACACACTGGTGAGCTATCCATCCGGACTGGATCCAGACTGGAAAACCAAGACGTTCATGGATGTGTCTGCAGGTGGATGATCAGAATGGAGCAGAGCAGGAAGCTCAGTGCTGCTGCTGTAGGTCTGACGTCACATCTACAGCTTCCCTCACCTGATCCTGATTCACAACCATTTAAATAAAGAAATACTCACAAATGTCAAAGCTTCATTTTGTTTTCATCATCAGAAAAATGCCACAAAAACCGGATTTTCAGGAGCGGCTCTTCCACCAATCAAGTCCCTCCTTCAGCTGCGCAGACTCACGGGAGATCCCATTTATTCTCCCGGGCTTTTTCCGTCGTTAAAGTATTTAAACCAATTCTACATTTTAAATGTCGTTGATTTTCAGTTCAGTTTTCCCTTTGGTGCTTTTTTGAAGCTAAATCGCGGGTTTGCGGGTTCACCTGCGGTCAGGTTGAATGGTTCGTTCCATCCTCCGTTAGGCTGCTCGAACCCCCGAACCGGAAGAAGCAGGAGCAGCGTCCCGCTCACGAGCGCCCGCAGCCGCGCTCCCCGCCCCGCCATCGGCCTCCGGACGGCCGGAAGCTGCGGCTCTTCCCTGGACGGCCGGCTCGTGGGCGGGGCTTCCTCCATGCTGATTGGTGGACCTTAATTGGACACCTGGAGGCCCTTAATGGCACCAACACACCTGTAGAAAACCTCCCTCTCCCAAAATGGATCCATTGAAGCTTCATATATGGTTTCAGGAGAAAAAAGTCCTTTGGAGCATCTTCTGGTCTGATCGTTGATAAAATGGATGAGTTTTCTGTCATAAAACACACCTGTGTTCTTCCTAATGTCTACCTGTGATTGTTCTGAAGCATAAAGATGAAAGAAGGGATGGGAGCAGAAGCCTCATGAAGCTTTAGGGAGGAGCAGAAGCCTCATGAAGCTTTAGGGAGGAGCAGAAGCCTCATGAAGCTTTAGGGAGGAGCAGAAGCCTCATGAAACTTTAGGGAGGAGCAGAAGCCTCATGAAGCTTTAGGGAGGAGCAGAAGCCTCATGAAGCTTTAGGGAGGAGCAGAAGCCTCATGAAGCTTTAGGGAGGAGCAGAAGCCTCATGAAGCTTTAGGGAGGAGCAGAAGCCTCATGAAGCTTTAGGGAGGAGCAGAAGCCTCATGAAGCTTTAGGGAGGAGCAGAAGCCTCATGAAGCTTTAGGGAGGAGCAGAAGCCTCATGAAGCTTTAGGGAGGAGCAGGAGCCTCATGAAGCTTTAGGGAGGAGCAGGAGCCTCATGAAGCTTTAGGGAGGAGCAGAAGCCTCATGAAGCTTTAGGGAGGAGCAGAAGCCTCATGAAGCTTTAGGGAGGAGCAGAAGCCTCATGAAACTTTAGGGAGGAGCAGAAGCCTCATGAAGATTTAGGGATGGGAGCAGAAGCCTCGTGAAGCTTTAGGGAGGAGCAGAAGCCTCATGAAGCTTTAGGGAGGAGCAGAAGCCTCATGAAGATTTAGGGATGGGAGCAGAAGCCTCATGAAGATTTAGGGATGGGAGCAGAAGCCTCATGAAGCTTTAGGGAGGAGCAGAAGCCTCATGAAGCTTTAGGGAGGAGCAGAAGCCTCATGAAGCTTTAGGGAGGAGCAGAAGCCTCATGAAACTTTAGGGAGGAGCAGAAGCCTCATGAAGCTTTAAGGCCCGTACACACCGGGACGAATATTCGCCAGGCGTTATTCGCCAGCGTTTTTCGCCACGTTTTTTGTGTTCACACCCAGGCGATTTTCGCTGACGATGAGTGGAGTGAACATGCAATTTCATTCCCTGACATTAGATGGCGCTTAATGTAAAACAGAAATACTCCTGTACACAAGGTGGCGCTGTGCAACTTTACGCTTCTTAAAGTCGCTTTTCACTCAGAAGAAGAGAGCAAGTATTTACGCGCTTGTCAGAATCAAACAAAGAAAACATGAATATTTCAAGCACCAGTAGCTCCAACTGGTGCTTGGTTCGGGGATATTTTAGAATGTCCGTCATTATTGCTTCGCGGCTGTGTAGACGCTACTTGGCGTCTATCTTCTTCGCTGGTATGTGTGCTCAGCAAGGCAGTTTTGTGTTTGAGCGCCCCCAAGTTGTGTTTTACTGTAACTTCAGAAGCTCCAGACACGTGAGCAAAAGCGCCATTTTCATTGGTCGAGTAGATTTCGACGCGACGCGTCGAAAAAAAAAAACGAACCCGAGGCGTTTTTTTTTTTTGACGCTTTAACGCGTGGCGTTTTTTCGCGTCGGTGTGCACACTCTCGTTGGTGCCCTTTGTTTAGTCACGAGGCGTTAAACGTCGGCGAAAATCGCCGGCGAAATTCGTCCCGGTGTGAACAGGCCTTTAGGGAGGAGCAGAAGCCTCATGAAACTTTAGGGAGGAGCAGAAGCCTCATGAAACTTTAGGGAGGAGCAGAAGCCTCATGAAGCTTTAGGGAGGAGCAGAAGCCTCATGAAGCTTTAGGGAGGAGCAGAAGCCTCATGAAGCTTTAGGGAGGAGCAGAAGCCTCATGAAGCTTTAGGGAGGAGCAGAAGCCTCATGAAGCTTTAGGGAGGAGCAGAAGCCTCATGAAACTTTAGGGAGGAACAGAAGCCTCATGAAGCTTTAGGGAGGAGCAGAAACCTCATGAAGCTTTAGGGAGGAGCAGAAGCCTCATGAAACTTTAGGGAGGAGCAGAAGCCTCATGAAACTTTAGGGAGGAGCAGAAGCCTCATGAAGCTTTAGGGAGGAGCAGAAGCCTCATGAAGCTTTAGGGAGGAGCAGAAGCCTCATGAAACTTTAGGGAGGAGCAGAAGCCTCATGAAGCTTTAGGGAGGAGCAGAAGCCTCATGAAGCTTTAGGGAGGAGCAGAAGCCTCATGAAGCTTTAGGGAGGAGCAGAAGCCTCATGAAGCTTTAGGGAGGAGCAGAAGCCTCATGAAGCTTTAGGGAGGAGCAGAAGCCTCATGAAGCTTTAGGGAGGAGCAGAAGCCTCATGAAGCTTTAGGGAGGAGCAGAAGCCTCATGAAACTTTAGGGAGGAACAGAAGCCTCATGAAGCTTTAGGGAGGAGCAGAAACCTCATGAAGCTTTAGGGAGGAGCAGAAGCCTCATGAAACTTTAGGGAGGAGCAGAAGCCTCATGAAACTTTAGGGAGGAGCAGAAGCCTCATGAAGCTTTAGGGAGGAGCAGAAGCCTCATGAAGCTTTAGGGAGGAGCAGAAGCCTCATGAAACTTTAGGGAGGAGCAGAAGCCTCATGAAGCTTTAGGGAGGAGCAGAAGCCTCATGAAGCTTTAGGGAGGAGCAGAAGCCTCATGAAGCTTTAGGGAGGAGCAGAAGCCTCATGAAGCTTTAGGGAGGAGCAGAAGCCTCATGAAGCTTTAGGGAGGAGCAGAAGCCTCATGAAGCTTTAGGGAGGAGCAGAAGCCTCATGAAGCTTTAGGGAGGAGCAGAAGCCTCATGAAGCTTTAGGGAGGAGCAGAAGCCTCACAAAGCTTTAGGGAGGAGCAGAAGCCTCACAAAGCTTTAGGGAGGAGCAGAAGCCTCACGAAGCTTTAGGGAGGAGCAGAAGCCTCACGAAGCTTTAGGGAGGAGCAGAAGCCTCATGAAGCTTTAGGGAGGAGCAGAAGCCTCATGAAGCTTTAGGGAGGAGCAGGAGCCTCATGAAGCTTTAGGGAGGAGCAGGAGCCTCATGAAGCTTTAGGGAGGAGCAGAAGCCTCATGAAGCTTTAGGGAGGAGCAGAAGCCTCATGAAGCTTTAGGGAGGAGCAGAAGCCTCATGAAACTTTAGGGAGGAGCAGAAGCCTCATGAAGATTTAGGGATGGGAGCAGAAGCCTCGTGAAGCTTTAGGGAGGAGCAGAAGCCTCATGAAGCTTTAGGGAGGAGCAGAAGCCTCATGAAGATTTAGGGATGGGAGCAGAAGCCTCATGAAGATTTAGGGATGGGAGCAGAAGCCTCATGAAGCTTTAGGGAGGAGCAGAAGCCTCATGAAGCTTTAGGGAGGAGCAGAAGCCTCATGAAGCTTTAGGGAGGAGCAGAAGCCTCATGAAACTTTAGGGAGGAGCAGAAGCCTCATGAAACTTTAGGGAGGAGCAGAAGCCTCATGAAGCTTTAGGGAGGAGCAGAAGCCTCATGAAGCTTTAGGGAGGAGCAGAAGCCTCATGAAGCTTTAGGGAGGAGCAGAAGCCTCATGAAGCTTTAGGGAGGAGCAGAAGCCTCATGAAGCTTTAGGGAGGAGCAGAAGCCTCATGAAACTTTAGGGAGGAACAGAAGCCTCATGAAGCTTTAGGGAGGAGCAGAAACCTCATGAAGCTTTAGGGAGGAGCAGAAGCCTCATGAAACTTTAGGGAGGAGCAGAAGCCTCATGAAACTTTAGGGAGGAGCAGAAGCCTCATGAAGCTTTAGGGAGGAGCAGAAGCCTCATGAAACTTTAGGGAGGAGCAGAAACCTCATGAAGCTTTAGGGAGGAGCAGAAACCTCGTGAAGTGTTAGGGAGGAGCAGAAGCCTCATGAAGCTTTAGGGAGGAGCAGAAGCCTCACGAAGCTTTAGGGAGGAGCAGAAGCCTCACGAAGCTTTAGGGAGGAGCAGAAGCCTCACGAAGCTTTAGGGAGGAGCAGAAGCCTCACGAAGCTTTAGGGAGGAGCAGAAGCCTCACGAAGCTTTAGGGAGGAGCAGAAGCCTCACGAAGCTTTAGGGAGGAGCAGAAGCCTCATGAAGCTTTAGGGAGGAGCAGAAGCCTCATGAAGCTTTAGGGAGGAGCAGAAGCCTCATGAAACTTTAGGGAGGAGCAGAAGCCTCATGAAGCTTTAGGGAGGAGCAAAAGCCTCATGAAGCTTTAGGGAGGAGCAGAAGCCTCATGAAACTTTAGGGAGGAGCAGAAACCTCATGAAGCTTTAGGGAGGAGCAAAAACCTCGTGAAGCTTTAGGGAGGAGCAGAAGCCTCATGAAGCTTTAGGGAGGAGCAGAAGCCTCACGAAGCTTTAGGGAGGAGCAGAAGCCTCACGAAGCTTTAGGGAGGAGCAGAAGCCTCACGAAGCTTTAGGGAGGAGCAGAAGCCTCACGAAGCTTTAGGGAGGAGCAGAAGCCTCACGAAGCTTTAGGGAGGAGCAGAAGCCTCACGAAGCTTTAGGGAGGAGCAGAAGCCTCACGAAGCTTTAGGGAGGAGCAGAAGCCTCATGAAGCTTTAGGGAGGAGCAGAAGCCTCATGAAACTTTAGGGAGGAGCAGAAGCCTCATGAAGCTTTAGGGAGGAGCAAAAGCCTCATGAAGCTTTAGGGAGGAGCAGAAGCCTCATGAAGCTTTAGGGAGGAGCAGAAGCCTCACGAAGCTTTAGGGAGGAGCAGAAGCCTCACGAAGCTTTAGGGAGGAGCAGAAGCCTCATGAAGCTTTAGGGAGGAGCAGAAGCCTCATGAAGCTTTAGGGAGGAGCAGAAGCCTCATGAAGCTTTAGGGAGGAGCAGAAGCCTCATGAAACTTTAGGGAGGAGCAGAAGCCTCATGAAGCTTTAGGGAGGAGCAAAAGCCTCATGAAGCTTTAGGGAGGAGCAGAAGCCTCATGAAGCTTTAGGGAGGAGCAGAAGCCTCATGAAGCTTTAGGGAGGAGCAGAAGCCTCATGAAGCTTTAGGGAGGAGCAGAAGCCTCATGAAGCTTTAGGGAGGAGCAGAAGCCTCATGAAGCTTTAGGGAGGAGCAGAAGCCTCATGAAGCTTTAGGGAGGAGCAGAAGCCTCATGAAGCTTTAGGGAGGAGCAGAAGCCTCATGAAGCTTTAGGGAGGAGCAGAAGCCTCATGAAGCTTTAGGGAGGAGCAGAAGCCTCATGAAACTTTAGGGAGGAGCAGAAGCCTCATAAAGCTTTAGGGAGGAGCAGAAGCCTCACAAAGCTTTAGGGAGGAGCAGAAGCCTCATGAAGCTTTAGGGAGGAGCAGAAGCCTCACAAAGCTTTAGGGAGGAGCAGAAGCCTCATGAAGCTTTAGGGAGGAGCAGAAGCCTCACAAAGCTTTAGGGAGGAGCAGAAGCCTCACAAAGCTTTAGGGAGGAGCAGAAGCCTCACAAAGCTTTAGGGAGGAGCAGAAGCCTCACAAAGCTTTAGGGAGGAGCAGAAGCCTCATGAAGCTTTAGGGAGGAGCAGAAGCCTCATGAAGCTTTAGGGAGGAGCAGAAGCCTCATGAAACTTTAGGGAGGAGCAGAAGCCTCATGAAGCTTTAGGGAGGAGCAGAAGCCTCATGAAGCTTAAGGGAGGAGCAGAAGCCTCATGAAGCTTTAGGGAGGAGCAGAAGCCTCATGAAGCTTTAGGGAGGAGCAGAAGCCTCATGAAGCTTTAGGGAGGAGCAGAAGCCTCATGAAGCTTTAGGGAGGAGCAGAAGCCTCATGAAGCTTTAGGGAGGAGCAGAAGCCTCACAAAGCTTTAGGGAGGAGCAGAAGCCTCATGAAGCTTTAGGGAGGAGCAGAAGCCTCATGAAGCTTTAGGGAGGAGCAGAAGCCTCATGAAGCTTTAGGGAGGAGCAGAAGCCTCATGAAGCTTTAGGGAGGAGCAGAAGCCTCATGAAGCTTTAGGGAGGAGCAGAAGCCTCATGAAGCTTTAGGGAGGAGCAGAAGCCTCATGAAGCTTTAGGGAGGAGCAGAAGCCTCATGAAGCTTTAGGGAGGAGCAGAAGCCTCATGAAGCTTTAGGGAGGAGCAGAAGCCTCATGAAGATTTCAGTCTTCATGCCAGAAATTTTTTTTATTTCCCATAAATCTTTATTAATGATCGAGTTACCTTCCATAAAACATAATAGTAAAAGAATAAACGTAAAACACACACAACCAAATAAATATAAACCATCTAATTATTTATTAGGGCTTCTTATTAAGTTGATATTTCTCAACAAATCCAAGTCATTTCAAGCTGTTCTTTTGAAATAATTGAGTGATTGAAAGTATAAACAGAGCTCTTTATGAAAAAGTATTTAAACGTAGTTTGGACTTCAAAAATGTATTTTTGTGAACATAAAACTCTCCTTGTAATATCAGGACACAGAACTGTATGTTCTAGTATATTAGATATCAAACGGGCCGTCCCGCCATGAAACCCTTCAAACAAAGACAAGCAAATGTCTGTTTGTGGAAAGACTTTAATTCCTTGCCGCCGCACACATGAACCCAAATCTCTGCTCCTTCAGGCTCCCGTCAGCCTGAGGTGACGCCATCACTTGTAGGCGTTGGCTTTGTGTTTGGGCAGGAAGTTGAAGTTGTTGGGTACGGGCCCCAGCAGCATCTCACTGGAAGACAGAAGCAGACGTTTAGCGTCGCCCTCGCCTCTCCGTGGCGTTCTTCACCTGCTGAGGGGGAGGACCTTATCTTCACCCAGTCCCCCACGTTCTGACTGGCCATCAGGGTCTCCAGGTAGTTCCTGCCCATGTAGTACGGCGGCCTCTCGTTGATCTTCTGAGGAACTCGCTCCAGCAGCCCCACAGGGACGTATCTGGACCAGGAGGCAGCGCGTTCACATCCACAGAAGTCCAACACTGACAGGTGCAGCCGCTCACCTGCACATGAAGGACAGCCACTCCAGCAGGAAGGAGCGCGTCTTCTCCACGCCGCGAGTGTCGGAGCCCCAGTGCTCCAGGCCAAAGTTGGTGAAGTCTCTGAGGACGTCCAGCCGCTCGCTGGACGAGATGTCCCAGTGTCTGCTCTCCTTGATCTCCGTGAAGATCCAGGGCTTGATGAGGGCTCCTCTGCAAACAGAGCGTGGCGTGTTGGTGCTGCAGCGTGTCACTGACAGGAACCGCCGGCGCTCCCTCCGGGTTTCCATGCCCACCTTGCAATCATGATGCCAGAAACCCCCGTCTGCTTGGCCCTCACCGCGTCCTCGTAGGACAGAATGTCTCCGTTACCTGAGCCCACAGACACCTCACATCAGCCTGAAGCCGCCTCAGCACCAGCAGCCGTTCTGCTGAGGTTCTGGACGTACCGAACAGAGGAACGGGCCGCGCCAGCTCGGCACAGGCGCCGATGTAGTCCCAGTCTGCCAGCTTAGTGTACCGCTGCTCCCTGGATCTGCCGTGCAGCTGCAGGAAAGAGGAGGAGCAGCCCGGGTTAGATCTGGACTTTAAGGCAGCTCTAAAGGCGGGAAACCGCTTCGGTTGGTTTGAATGTGAGGACGTTCACAGACAGACGGCTGGTCTTTACTCTAAAGCTTTTAGATGGAAGCAGCAGAAAACAAGGACTGAACTGATTCAACATGGATCCAGCTCATCCGTTTGGCGGCAAAACAAACGTTTCCCTTCCTCCAAAGGCTTTAGGAGGACTAAAGTCCACCTACCGTGATCAGGGAGACCCCCCAGCCCTTCATCTCTGGGATGAGTTTGTGGGCCACGTTGGACTTCTCCTGGACGCCCGTGCGGATCTTGACCGTTAGAGGAACGTCCAGAACCTTCAGAAGGACAGGATCCGGGTTTCCCTTCAGGGTCGTGTTCTTTAGGAACGGTTCCGGGTTTCACATGTCGTCTACTCACATGGTGCATTCCTTTGATGATCTGTTCCAGCTTTCTGGTTCTCGCCATTAGGCCACACCCCCCGCCCTGATGTGGGACAGAGCAGAGCCGGTCAGACGTCTGTCTTCTTCCGGGTCACGGCGGTTCTGGACCCTCTACCTTCTTGTAGATGAGGTCGATGGGGCATCCCGAGTTGATGTCCACAAAGTCCACCTCCGTGTTCTGATTGATGAGCTCTGCACACTTGGTCATGGTGTCGGGGAAGCAGCCCTCCACCTGCGGACGGCGTTCCCGTCAGTCAGAACCCGCACAGAACCGCGGCGGGCCCGGCCGGACTCACCTGCACCCCGAACAGGTCCTCGCTCTCGTGCCTCTTCAGGAGCGCCCACTCGGACTGCTGCCCCTGCAGGAGGTTGGTGCACACCGCCATCTCCCCGCAGGTGATGTCGGCGCCGAAGCGCTTGCACACGCGGCGGAAGGGCAGGTTCCCGCACTGAGGAACGGAGAGCGTTCAACATCTGCCCGCCCCGCCCCCCTGCCCTAAAGACCGGCACACTTACTGTAGTCAGAGGAGCCAGGTACAGCTTATCTCTGAAGTCCACCTTAAACAGAAGGAAACACAGCTGGATGTGACGGCGCCACATGTGGAACACCAGAAAAGGGCCGCGGGGACTCAGACGTCATTCCCTTTGAATCTGAGTCCACGGATGCTCCGCCCAATAACAGCGCGTCTAACCTAAACATCTGTCTGTCCGTCACCGCTGAACAAAGTGTTTGAGCTCAGTACCTTCTTCTTCTCACAGGGGCGGAGCTTGATGACATCAGCATCTGTTAGCGGGCCGACCGTCTTCACCAGCGGCCGTTCATCTGGACCGGACATCCGCTGGGCCTGAAACGGCAGAAGGTTTTGGGTTTAGAAGCCGGACGGATCTGAGGAGAAGAGAGACGCCACACTGAGTCGGGGTTCAAACCTGTGACTCCTCAGGTGTGGGACGTTCCTCCACTGCATCTCCAGGTTCTTTAGTAGAACAAACATCTGTTTGGATCGGGTCAAAATTGAGATAAAGTTCACTTCTGTCCCAACATTTGAAAACCATCAACACAGGAAGGAAGGAGAGGTCATGTGACCACATCGCTCAAGGCCTGCATCACTGCTACAGACGGCCATGATGGAGCAGCGGACGACCTGACGCTCTTCTGAGGGAAACCGGCTCAGAATGAGGCCGTACTGATGTCAACCTTTGACCTGGAAGCAGCAACCATGCAGGTCAGCCACTGGCTGTACATGAGGACTGACTGAGAGGCTCCGCCCCCTGTGCTCCAGACAGGAAGTACCTGCTGGCTCCAACAAGCCAAAAAGTCTTCTACAACGACTATTCATGAATCCACTGTGTTCTGTGATGAAAACGTTGATGCTTTATGTGAAAAATACTTTTTTTTTGCTAAAATGGATCAAAGGCAATGCATTGTGGTCCAAATTCGCTGGTTTTCCCAGAGGCTTCTGGGAAATTTCTAGAGCATTGCAGATTCAGACAGCACTAAAAATGGCGAAGGCGCTCTATAGCGAGTAGTAAATGACAGCCACAGACTGAGGGGGGAACGCATCACTTCCTGCAGGCAGAAAGGCTGCAGGGAGATTTCTGAAGGGATGAGGAGACCCCAGATAAAAAACACTCCAATGTGTAACTGATTCGCCCCTGATGGCCACCAGAGGCGGGGCTTCCCCGTCATCAGAGGCGTGGTCACATACGTAGAGCGTTTACTCGTCTCTCTCTCTGCTCACCTTTCCCACCGCCGTCCGTTTTGTCTTTGCTTTTTGACAGACTTTTTAAATATTCCTCAGACTTTGTGAAGACGACCTTCCTCTTCCTCAGACGGTTCTGGAGCTCTTTGCTTAAGGCGTTCTTCACCGTGGTCCGGCCTTCCTTGGTCTTCATCAGCTCGCCGTCCTCCATGGTCTGGAAGTCGGCCGTGGTGTGCGCTTTAGCGAAGCGGCAGCTCAGACCGTATCCACACTTTCCAAATGTGTCGTAGAGGTAGCAGCTGTCCCCGATGTCGGCCGCTTTGGTCCTCATGTACTCGCCAACGTCATGGAGGAAGTAGCACTTCTGTCCAAAGGCGCAGTCTCTGTTCTGCAGGGAAACATCGGGTCAGAAACATCACAGATCAGAAAGATCACCGATCAGAAGGATCAGTGATCAGAAAGATCACCGATCAGAAAGATCACCGATCAGAAAGATCACCGATCAGAAAGATCACCGATCAGAAAAATCACCGATCAGAAACATCACCGATCAGAAAAATCACCGATCAGAAAAATCACCGATCAGAAAAATCACCGATCAGAAAGATCACAGATCAGAAAAATCACCGATCAGAAAAATCACCGATCAGAAAAATCACCGATCAGAAAAATCACCGATCAGAAAAATCACCGATCAGAAAAATCACCGATCAGAAAAATCACCGATCAGAAAGATCACAGATCAGAAAAATCCCTGATCAGGAAAATCACCGATCAGAAAGATCACAGATCAGGAAAATCACCGATCAGAAAGATCACCGATCAGAAAAACCACTGGTCAGATTCTCAGTCCCTGAAAGGAAGCTCCTGAAGGTAAAGTTCGATACCTGCAGGACTGCCAGGCACAGCCGCTTCTCCTCGTACGTGGTGGGCTTTACGTGAGGCCTGGACTTGTTCTGACCCCGGAGCCGTTGACCTTCTGCTCTGCTCTTCTCCTGAAGGTCGTGTTTGGGTTTCTTGTGTTGGGGTTCTTGGATCTCATCAGTTTGGTCTTTTTCACTGGACTCCACCTCCTGCAGCTCTGCGTCCAGAAACTCATGAAACTTCTCTTTGGTGGTGAGGAACCTGCAGACATGAAGGTCAGAGTCACACGTCGGCCCGTTAACGCCCCTCCATCAACGGGCCGTGGGACTACATGGGGTTCCTCACTGACTCGGGTTTGATGGCGGCTTGGCCTTTGGAAGCTGCATCCGTCTGTCTCTCCCCGGTTTCCGGCTCCACGGCTTCCATCACTGCTGGTTCCTTCTTCTGAAACAGACAAATATTATATTCACTCATGTCTGCTAGAATCACGTTTTTATCTCCAATTTCTCTTTTCCAACCAAACTCTTTGATTTTCCTTTCAAAGAAGCGCTGCAGTTTGAAACAGCAGACATGTTGATTGTTGTTTAAGCGGCAAACAAGTTTGGTGACGTTCACACAGCTGCAAAAGGAACTATGACGTCACAGAAGTGACGTGCAGACGGACAAACGTAAAGCTGTTCAACTCAAACATTAAACTGACTGAAAACGAAGAAGAACTTGCCTCAAAACGCAGAAAATGCTGATTAATGCGCCGCAACTTCACGCGCGAACAGCACAACGTGCAGGAAGTGACCGGCGTGCCGCCGCTCTAAACAGTCCGTCCGGAAACCAGACGACATTGGTTCCGCACGGGCGGAACGTTAATCCAAAGCCATAAATAAACAAACCATCAAAAACTGGAATCATTACATGGATGCGTTTTTTAAACAGCCATTTATTTGAAACGTTGCATCCCAACAATCCATGAGCAGTTCTTCAAAATGTAAAGTTAAAAATACATTTTTGATCATTTTGAATGGAATCTGTCAGACTGTTTTTTTAGCATTTAAATAATGAGCATAAATTTTTTTAAAGAATAAAGAAAAGGGGCATTAAAATGTGTTGTGTAATATCAGGTTTGGACTGAAGTGATCAGCTGAACATGTTAAAATGAACAAGGAGAACCTAAAGGAACCAGAACGCGGACAGAAGCATCCAGATGTTCTCCACAGAGCTACAGCTGCTGCGTTCCCTCCTCTGAGGCCAGTTTCTCCATCTTTGCCACAAACCGCTTCCGACTGGTGTCTAGAATGTTGATGCCGTTTTTGTGGAAGTCGTAGCCGACCCTCTGCAGCTCCTGCAGCCGCTCCATGATGTTCTGGGTGCTGTAGTCCAACACTTTGGGCTTCTTCAGGATCTGGCTCACCGTTATTCCTCCTTTCAGAAGGCAGTCCAGCTTTGTGTTTAAGGTTTCTGGGCCGATGTAGAGAACCATTGGATAGCTGATGATCAGCTTCTTCAGGTCCTCCTCCTTGCAGCCGAGGGAGGTCATCTTCTGCCGAAGACTCCTGAAGTTCTTCTTCAGGTACTCGCTGGAGAGGTCCAGGATGTCTGCGCCGTGGCCTTGGAGCAGAGCCAGCAGCTCCGAATCGCTCAGATGCAGCGACGCTCTCAGGTTGTCGATGTTTGCTCGCACTCTTCTGGTGCTTCTGATGAGAATGTAGAGGTTTCTAGAAATGACCGTCTTTGCAAACTGCTCTGGATTGCTCCCACCCAGCTCTGCGCAGACGTCCTCCAGGAACTCCACCATCTGCTTGTTGAGCTCCACGCTGTTGGAGAAGGTGCGCGGGGCGGTGCTCAGCATCCGGTGGAGGTCTTTGCCGTTCAGCCCCAGCGACGTCAGAAAAGCGATGTTCTTCTCCAGGTTCCCGTTGTCGCTGGAGCGGAAGAAAGACTCCGGCGAGCGATCCAGGATGCTGACGATCTGGGCGTCCGTCTGGAAGACGTTCCTCCACAGCTTCCAGCGCTGCTCCAGGTGCTCCACGGAGCGCGTGATGGCGCGGGGATAGCGGGAGACGATGCCGGCGATGACCCTGAGGCTGGCGCCTTTCCCTTGCAGGAAGCGAGAGAGGCCCTTTTCGTTGGTGCATTCTCTGCGGAGCACCCCCGGCTGGCGCCGCCGCGCCATGTTGACGTCCACGCCCATCCGGCTGAGGTTCTGCAGCAGAGATTGGTTCTCCGGGTTCACTGGAAGCTTCGAGGCGTCACTGCAGAACCCTCTGGGAGGACCGGTTGCCGTCAGCAGAACCCGAACGGAACCCAAGGCTCTCTGGCCGCTCAGTGATGGACGGGTTCTGAGGAAAGCCCGGATTCCAGGAAGCGACGCCATCTTTCAGCAGAAAAAAACAAGCAGAATAAATGAAGAGGAAGAGGCTGAAAGCAGCAGCGGAAGTTCAGTCCTGAATCTCTTCAGTGGCTGTTGGCAGCCGTTAATTATTGCTGCAGTTCCAGTTTCAGTGAAAAGAATTCATGTTTTTTATCACCAAATTTATTTTTGTGAAAATGAAATCTAGTCATGAATGAAAACATATTTATAAAAACGAAAGCATCACGATCTTCCTGTTCAAAACTATGATAACTAAGTATAACATTTTTATTATAGTTTTTTAATAATCAGCAAAAATAGACTCTGATGAAATTGTGGATGTTTCTCTATAATTTGTAGTCAGAGAACAGAATAAATACATGAGAAGATGTTAGCTTTACATTTAGATCAGTGATGCTTTGCTGCATAAAATCTGTGTTTTAGTTTGACTTTGTTAAAGTTAGACATGAATGAGGCTAATCAATAGCAGCTGATGATGATGATGATGATGATGATCATAGAGGCTCTGCTTCATGATGACCAACTTCTGCTAACGGAATAAACACAAACTCTCCGGAAACGTGCACCTCGGTCTGAATTGTGACTTTTTAACAGATATAAACACGTTACGCCTTAATTTCATTAAAAATGAAACAATTTGATCAAATATTTACCTTTCAACTGAAGAAGTTTCAACTTTCACATTCTGGTTGTAATTTGAAAAGCCTTCTAGAGCGGAAGTGACGTTTTCTCTGTGAGACTAACTGAAGGGAAACGTGTTAGCGCCCCCCAGCGTCCGGGAGGAGAACATGTTCTGACGTGTTCTGACCAGCAGGTGGCGGGTGGCGGACTTTGATGAGCGTCTGTAGATTTAGATCAAACTGAAACTCTGTAGTTTTGTTGCTGTTCCCCTGAAACAGTCATCCATCTTTCCTGCTGTTGTCCTCAAGTTAAAGTGTTTTGGCAGAAGATTTGTCTGATTCTTGTTTTGTTTTATTCTGGAAGGATGTCTTGCTGGGTCTTATATCAAAGATTATATCTACCAAGTCTCCAAGAATATTATCTGGCAGCCCAGCTAAGAAGCATAATTTATGGTCTTCAACAGAGGATTATTGTAAATGGAAACAAATGAGCTTGACTGTGGATCCTGTCCTCCACAAGCAAGACTGGAGGAGAAAATACGTGTAGTGAACACAGAACAGAAGCCTGGTGGGAGGTGGTCAACAAATACAAAATAGGTAGCAACCACAAATTACTTATATGGCCTTCATACTCTGCTGGATTCAAAGTCAGACAGCTAGACAATACATTCAAGAAATGGAGAATTAGAGGAACGACTGCGATATTATAATGTTATGAGCGGCTGGGTAGCTCGGTTGGTAAGGTAAGAGGCTACAATGCAGGAATCCGGGTTCAATTCCCGGAAGGGGATAAACATGGTACTGGGTCAATTACCATATCAATGGCGGCCAATTAACATTACCCAGTGAGGGTCCTTAGGCAAGCCCTCATAACATTACCACCTCCCGAGCGCGGTTAGCCTGCAGCTCACTGCTCCCCAAGGGGAGGGGCCAAATGCGGAGAAGAATTTCCCCATTGAGGGATCAATAAAGTATCAATTATTATCATCTGGACATTAACAGATGGGAACATTTTTAAAATGTTTGAAAAGCTCAAAGAAGAGTTAGAACTAGAACACACTGACTTATTTAGGTATTTTCAAGTGAAGAGATAAAAAGCTCAGTCTCACATGAAGGCAGTGGTGGAAATGGTGACAGGAGCTGATGAGAAACTGCCCTGAAGGACGGTTTCCAAACTGCATAAACGTCTGTTGAAAGTAATGGTTTTGACTCGTATCTGAAACAAAGTGGGAGTCAGAACTGCAGGTCAACTTGTCAGAGGATGACTGGAACTCAGCCTGAGCATGGAGAGGATTCAGGTGGAAGAAGATGAGGCGGTTCTTCCTCAGTCCTCACAGAAGAGCAAACAGCTGAGGACGCCAACACAATGCTGGAGACTCTGATGCTGAGGTTTGTGTCGTTGTGTAATGCAGTTGCGTTGTTTCTTTTGTGTGTAGTGTGAGCCCTGTCGGCCACCGTAGAACACAACACAAAAACACAATATTTACAAAAATGCAACATAAGAATAAAACAGCTCTGAATCCAAAATGTTCTTTTGACCTTTTGAAAAGAACAAAATTATAAGTAATATAATTTTTAAACCAGCTGGTGTTCAATAATAACCAAATGACGCAATTACAGAAGGAAATAAATAACAAAATTAAAAATAGAAAAGAGAAATAAATGTAAATGTAAGAATAAACTTATGTCACTAATGCAAAAGATTTACAGATGTTCATCATTTTTTAAGCCTTTGTATTTCTAGAAGCAGAAATTATTTTTAATTATTGCTGCAGTTTAAATTTCAGTAGAAAGAATTCATGTTTTTATTAGCAAATTTACTTTTGTGAATATAGAATTTATCCATGAATAACAACATATTTATAATAAAGAAAGCATCACGATCTTTCTGTTCAAAACTATGAAAAACTAATATTATGTTTTCATAATAGTTTAAAAAATCATCAAAAATAGAGTCAGTGATGAATTTCTGGATGTTTTTCCATAATTTGTTAGTGAATTCACAGACCAGAATAAATGAGAGCATGTTTGAAAAAGTCCAGCTGCTGTTGAAGTCAACATTAAATGTAGATCAGTGATGCTTTGCTGGATCAAATCTGAGTCTTAGTTGGAATCAGATTTCTTTGACTTTGTTTGTTTAGAAGAAAGTTTGTGGTAAAGACCAGACTTTTCTCCATTCAATGTTAGATGTTAAATGAGGCCAATAAAGAGCAGCTGATGGAACAGAAAGCAGATGATCTTGGAACAAAGCTCTGATTTTTGACTTCAACTGTTTAGCAGAAGTGAAGCAGAAACTCCCCAGAGGAGATTTATTTTTTATTTTTTTATTTAAGCTTTATTTAATAGGGACAGTGCACATTAATGAACATCTACCAAACAATGATAGGCGTAAACATGCTGGATTATAGCAATGATGCTAATTTGCATCCATAGTCCCTAGGCAGGAAACATAAAACAGGACAAAACAAAAGACAGAATCACAGATACAATAAGAACACAAGAAGGTGGTACATTATGAGAGTTAAAAGTCAGTGGCTACAGGACTGGTTTGCTTTCAGCCACTGCTTGAGCTGTGTTTTGAAGGTCTGTAATGTTTGACACTCCCTGATGTACAGTGGAAGACTGTTCCAGAGTTTACTGGCCTTTACAGAGAGAGCGTTTTGTCCAAAGGCTGTTTTTCTGTATGGAACCTCACAGTCCCCCCGAGACGAGGCCCTAGTCCTGAGTGCGCTGTGAGCCTTTTTTTTTTAAAAAGTCAGACAGGGGAGGCGGAGCAAGTCCATGTAACACCTTCTACATCAAACAAGCGAATTTAAAATTTTTTAAATTCTCAAAGCTTAACAACTTGTACTTTTTCAAGATATTACAGACATGGAATGACATTGGTTTTCTATATAAGACCTTAAGGGATTTTTTATAAAGTGATTCTATGGTTTTGCTCGTATTTACACCCGCCAAGGACCAACATGTAATACAGTATTCAATATGTGATAGTATCATTGAATGCAAAAACATTCTAGCAGCTCCAAGTGTTATGAATGGTCGTATTTGTTTAAAGTTATTCAAATTGAATTTTACTGTATTCGATATTTTTTTAATATGGCTCTTGAAGCTTAGAGTTGAATCAAGAGTCACCCCAAGATACTTAAATTTAGAGACAATTTCCAGTTCCTGTCCTTCCGAAAATATACCTGAATGCTTGATGTCCAATGGTTGCTTAGTGAACATCATACAAACAGTTTTAGTTGTATTTAACAATAAGCAAGATTTAGAAAGCCATTCATTTACAGGAACCAGAGCTGAGGTAAGAATAGAGGCTGCTTCTTGAATATTTTTTGCGCTAGTGAAGATGACAGCATCATCTGCATACATTTGAAATTCAACATTACCACATGTGTTTGGCAGATCATTAATATACATAGAAAACAATAAAGGCCCAAGTATTGATCCCTGTGGTAGACCAACACGGACATCTAAGAGAGTCGATTTGACACTGTTAATACAAACACACTGTTTTCTGAATTCTAGATATGATTTTATCCACTGAATTGCATCCATAGAAAAGTTGAAGTATGTTAATTTAGACAAAAGAATCTCATGATTCACTGTGTCAAATGCCTTTTGAGAAATAAAGCGCCGACGCAAGGATTAGAATCCAACATTTGAAGCCATCAGGAGGATGAAGAGTCAAAGGAGGAGCTCTGCAGAAAGACCTCAATCACATGCAAAGACACATTAAATGCTTGTTTCTTTTTCACTCTTTCAATTAAAAAAGCCTAAAATAAAAATAAAAATAAACCAGTTATCTGTTAGTAGAGAGGCAGATTCAGAAAATGTAAAGGACTCAAAGAACCAAACAGGCTGAAAAGTATCTAGAATGAAACAAAAACATCATAAAGATCATTTTTAATTCAGGACTTTAGGGCTTGTAGAAATGTTTTCAATGTAAAACTAGTTTGTCATCAGTGAATAAACTCACTTATGCTAAATAAACTAAAGTAAACCTTTTTTTCTTTCTTCCAAATAGGATTTTTCCCCAAACCTGAACCAGAATGGAGAATCCTGGATGGGTCCGTCTGCTGGATGGTCTCCACAAACAGAAAAATGTGAGTGGATGGATCACCACTGACTGACATGGAAGTTTGATTTTCTGTGACAATCTTACAGAATTTGTATTTATTTATTTACTGAACTGTGTTTAAAGGTAGAAGCAACACAGACTAAACTAGAAATTCAGATTCTTGAGAGAAATTGGGTCCAATTGTTTCAATCGATGCTTTAATGAATCAGTCAGAACTTGCTGCTGCTAGAGTGAAGCATGAAGACCTAAAGAGGATTTCACACACAATACAAGCTGGCTGATGATGTCATAGAGAAGTTGGTATTTTTTCATTTTCATTTCATTTATTTATTTGTTCCTTTCATGAAAATTGATGTTCAAATGTTTACATATTTCTCTTACATATTAAACATTTTCATGATTGGAAAGGAGCAGAATTGAAGAACACAATTCTTATAATTATCTGCTCCCTTTTAAACATTACATTTACATTTCTCACACCATCACCTGTGCTCAGATTTCACAATGTACAGTTCCACTACACAGTAAATACATCCCATTCATTTATTACATAAATTCCAAAAATTCCATTCAACAGTCAAGTTTGTACAAACTAATTTGTTTAGCTTTATACATCCATTTAAATTGAATAATACTTTGACAACTTTTTAACTGATTCTCCTGGGAATTCCACATTTTTACCCCTGCTATAGACAAACACTTTTGCTTTAATGTTGTTCGAGCAATCTGTTGTTTGAAATCATATTTTCTCCTATGATTTTCATCTCCTGTGGTAAAAATAAAAAGCTTTTGAAGGTCTTCTGGTAAATCTCTGTTTCTGGCTTTAAACATAACTAATAAGGTCTGCAATTCAATTAAATTTTTGAGTTTTAATAAACCTGACTTAATAAAAAGTTCATTTGTGTGATCTCTAAAATTAGCTTTGTGAATAATTCGAATAGCTCTCTTCTGTAGCAGAATTAAGGGCCTTATATTAGTTTCATATGTATTTCCCCACACTTCAATACAATACGTAAAATAAGGTAAAACCAAAGAGCAATATAACATGTGCATAATATGACATGGTAAAATATATTTAGATTTGTTCAGAACAAAAAGGCTCTTGGCTACTTTATTTTTTACATAAAATATATGAGATTTCCATGTTAATTTGTCGTCCAACATAACCCCTAAAAATTTAAATTCAGACACCTGTTCTATGTTTATGTCATCAATGGACAAAGTCACTTCTGTTCTGTTTTTATTACCAAATACCATAAACTTTGTTTTAGTTAGATTCAAAGATAGTTTATTGTAGTCAAACCACATTTTGAGTTTTATCATTTCCATTTCAATACTTTTAGCTCAGGTTTTCAGATTATCCCCAGAACAAAAAAAGTTAGTATCATCAGCAAATAAAACAAACTGTAACAACTTAGAAATATCACAAATATCATTTATATATAAAATAAAAAGTTTAGGTCCTACAATTGAGCCTTGTGGGAGTCCACAAATAATATTCATGAGATCAGACTTCTTACCTCCAAACTGCACATATTGTTGTCTGTTTTTTAAATAACTGGTAAGCCAGTTCAGGGCGATTCCTCTAACCCCAGATGCATATAATTTAGAAATCAAGATAGAATGATCTATGGTGTCAAAAGCCTTCTTTAAATCCATGAAAACTCCTATTGTGTATTTCTTTTTGTCAATTGCTGTTGAAATTTCTTCAACTATTTTCATTATAGCCAAGTCTGTAGACCTATTAGAACGAAACCCAAACTGATTCTCACTTAACAATTTATTTTTTTCAATAAAGCGTCTAGTTTGTTAACAAACAACTTTTCTAAAACTTTAGAAAATTGAGAAAGTAATGATACTGGTCTGTAATTATTAAAAGTATGTCTGTCTCCATTTTTAAAAAAAGGAATAACTTTAGCTATTTTCATCTTCTCAGGAAAAATTCCTAATCTAAGTGAAAGATTAAAGATATGATGTAGTGGTTTTACAACACAATCTATGGTCATTTTTATTAATTTCATGTCAATCCCGTCACTGTCCTTTGAGGTCTTGTTTTTTAGTTTGTATACTGTAGTCAAAATATCATTATCAGTCACATCAGATAAATACATAGATTGAGAAATCCAATTTTTATTTTTAATAATATCTTTTGATTGTAAATTACATGTAATATTTTCTGCTAAATTGGGTCCTATATTTACAAAAAATGAATTGAATTCATTTGCCATGTCCTCTTGCTTTTTGATGACCACATTGTCTTTAAGGAAGAAGTGAGGTAGTTCCATTGATCCTGACTTATTTCCTATTACTTTATTCAGAATATTCCACGTAGCCTTTAAGTTATGTTTATTTTCATGCAGAATCCTGTGATAATATTTCTTTTCAGCTTGTCTCAATACATTTGTTAACTTGTTTTTGTAAACCTTATAACGTTTTTCAGCTGCTGCTGTTCTTAAGTTTAAAAAGTCCTTATAGAGTTTGTTTTTCTTTTTACAAGCATTCTGTAGGCCCTTTGTTATCCAGGGTTTTCTGTTATTTTTAGATTTAGGTCTACTTAGAACTTCTGGACAATGTCTATTGTAAAGATCTAAATAACATTTCAGAAAAGCCTCATATGCACCATTTACATCATCTGTATAAATTTCATTCCAGTCTTGATTTATGAGATCATTTCTGAACGCGTTCACAGTTTCATCATTCCTTATTCTTTTGTATATTTGGTGAATTTCTGCTGACTTTTTTGCAACCTGAAGTCAAATATAGCAAATACAGGCAAGTGATCGCTTATGTCATTAATTACTAACCCACAATTTCTTTGAGTTTCCAAAATATTAGTAAAAATGTTGTCTATTAAAGTTGCACTAGTTGTTGTTATTCTGCTAGGCTTTGTAATCAAAGGATACAGTCCTTTATTATATAATGAATCAAAAAAATCAGATGTTTGTAAATGTGAATCTAGCTTTATGAGATCTATATTGAAGTCTCCACAAATTATTAATTGTTTATGATGGTTTAGATTACTTAACATATCTTCTAAATTGTCCTTAAAAGTTTCAATTTTTGATCCTGGTTTCCTATCTACACATCCAACAGTCATATTTTTGTTTTTTTGTAACTCTATTTCCACAGCAACACTTTCCATTAAATCATCAATAGTAGATGTCATGCATTTTACCGGTTTCCATTTTAAACCGTTATCAATATAAAGGGCAGCTCCCCCTCCAATCCTATTTGTTCTGCTATTGAAATACAAATCATAACCTTCAACTTTCAAATTATTTTCCTTCCCTTTAATTATCCATGTCTCTGACAGAGCAATTACTTTAAATTTTCCTTTAAATGTGTCCAAAAAATTTTTAATTTTTTCAAAATTTCTTGGTAGACTTCTACAATTGAAATGAATAACAGAAAATGTTTCCTCAGTTTTAACTTCACTGAGTTGTTCCTCACAGTAATATCTGCAGGTATCCTTGAACTTATTAAACACATGAGTCTCTGGATCCACATCATTATCAAAATCATAAAGTCCATGTTCTGTATAGTCAAACTTAGAAGTGTTTTCACTCACCACTGAGTCAGTCATTTGTGCTGAAAATGAAGTCCTTCTCTCTACAGAATAGTCCACAGTCTGATTCTGTCAGTAGAGTCTAAACAAAATAGAACTTAAGAGTTTTTCATTTGTACTGATCCAGGTCTTTCACTTGTCTCACTGCCACCACTTTAGCTTGCTCTGGTGATCCATTCAGTTTTATGAACACTTTTCCATTCCTGGTCCAGGTGGCTTGTATTTTGTGTTGCTTTTTCAGGATACGACATCACATGTCCAAGCAATTTCTGAGTTTTTCTTGGTCAGGTGCTCATTTAAATAAACTCCAGTGCCCTTCAGTTTCTTTGCCTCCTTTAGGATTTCCACTTTGTGCTTTCTGCTCACAAATCTTATAATGATCGCAGGCTTCTCTTTTTTATCCTTACTTGGCAGAGTGTGGCATGCTGAGATGTGTCGACTATCCAGATGAATGTCTTTACTTCTCATATAGTGGATCACTTGTTGCTCCAGGGTGTGCTGCTCCTCAGATGGTGCATCTTCACCTTCTTGATCAGTTTTTGGGCCAGCAGCCCGGGCATAACTTTGATGTCTGGTCTCTAGCTCTGTGAGCTGAAGGTCATCTGCTCTGGAATTCTGCTCCAAGTCATCCACCTTTTGCTCCAGGATTTCAATCCTTAGATCCTTTTGTTTGATGATAGCCTTTAGCTCCTGGATCTCTTTTTCCATGAGACCTGTCAGTGTTTTCTGATTTTTTACCACTTCACTGATGTCCCTTGACAAGAAGTTCAGAGATTCCTTCATTTCTGCAATTTCAGCAGCTAACTTAGTATTACTGGACATCTTGCTCCGAGTCCCAATAGAGGATGACATGCGCTGCACGGTAGTTCTCTTCTTTCTCGATACAATAACTACTAATTGTCAAAATTATCAAGTAGAATAAAGTGGATACATAAAGCAGAAATACCAATATCTTGACTTTTGATGGATGTCATCATATTTTAGCGATTTTTGATGGATTGAATCAGGCCTTTAGGCTGAGAAAAGCATTGGCAGCCATCTTGTATTTGAAATGATTCAGGAAGTTCCTATGAGCCAGAGATGAAAACCTCAACAATATGCACACAACCAACACACAAACACACACAAATAACACATACTTTACACCAGGAAGGTGGGACCTCTGATCATCTGTCCTCTACCACATCCCTGCTGGGGGGAGCCAGGCTCTTAGCCCGGGGACCGTGTCCCTCGGATGCCAGCTTCCGGGGCCAGGCAGCCCTCTCTCCACGGGGGGGGATCTTTGACTTGAGCGCTGACCCCCTCCAAAATTGCAACTGTGGGTGAGCCTAGTAGGACAATGTTTACTACGTTCTTCAAGGACCCCTCCCCCTCTCTGCCTGGCTCTCTCCCCGACCGTGGTGGGTGGTTGCCTGGAGCGTGGGGCGGATCTCCCTTGGGGGGGCCCTGGCTCATGCCTGGGGTCGGGGAGGGGGGATGCCCTAAACTCCCAGGTGTTGGAAGGCTGTTAGTTTGTTTGGAGGGGGGGCCTCCTGGCACAGTGGGGGCTATCCTCCTGGCTGGGCTACGGCAGCACTCTGTGGGCTCCTGTGCCTCCCTGCTCTGGTGTTGGGGGGCCCCTGCAGCAATCCCCCTCGCCCTGTTCTGGGTGTCTGGCTGAATTGCCCGCTGGGGGGGAGTCCCCACATCTGCTATACCGTGCCGGTGTCAGGGGGGTTCTGGTAACTGCTGCCTCTGCAGGGGTCTTGGTGTGGGGGCGGCCGGGCTCCCTCCCTCTGTTTACATCCCATCATCCACCTCAGCAGAACATTTGCACTATAGTTTGTGACAGAATGAAATGCAGACAAAGATGTGTTGGTTTGTGTGCATGTGTGTGTGTGTGTAGTTGTGTTGAGTTCATGTTGACATGATTGTATGTGAAGATCTTTGGAGCCACCAGGTGTGTTTGTAACACCTGAGTGTGTGTGGACAGGCCCCGCCCCTTTTGTAGTGATGATAATCCTCCAGTATCCTGCCACTTAACGATTGGACCCCCCACCCCCCCACCACCACTTCTGTAAGCATCTTCCAGATTTCCGTTACCCCCCCTTTCATTTTTGCCCTTACCCCCTGCCTCTAACATCCCTCCCTTCTTTCCTCTTCTTTTCCGTCCAACAATAACAAAAAACGATCACAAATATAAAATAAATATTAAAAAAGTTTAGCTTAAAGTACAAAACGGGTTTAAAGAAATATACATCTTATGTGTCAGAAGACCCCCCCCCCCCTGCTGTAACAGTAGAATCTGTCCAACTCTAGAGGCTTCAGCTCTCATCCGTCTGCTCAGCTGTTGGACACGTTAAAAAAAGAACTGGAACAAATAAAAGCTGCTTGGAGTTTAGTCTGTTGGAGTTTAGCAACACACACAACCCACTACTGGTTCAGATCTGGTGAAGGTGGGTTGATCTTTGAGGAGTTGGACCAAGATGACATTTATGGAAACGTGGGAAAACATTCCCTATAAGTCACCACCAGGTGGCGATAGAGAGCTTTTTAGGATTTTACCACTGGGCTCTTTCACTGGAGGAATTTATAAATATTAGCTGAATGACACGCTGCATAGAAACATGGACCACAATGAGTTGTAGTTCAAAGAAACCAAAGATTAGAACAGAAACCTGATGTGACAGAAACTGAAGGAACACTAGAGAAAACAGAAACATGACATGAAACAGAACATGACTTCACCCTTGAGTGGTGTTTGGGTCTGTGGGACCCAGTTTCAGTTTTTATCAATAGAAAATGGAAAAAAAAAGTTTTCAACCTAAAGTCATATGTCTTGACTCATTTTTTCAAGAACATGTTTTGAAACCCATTTTTAATTTCTGGAGACTGTCCACCAGGGCTGTCAGAATCCAGAGCAGGCGTCCAACATGTTGTCCAACCAACCTGTCAATAAAGCTCATCATTGGTCAAACACACCTGATTCCAGGTAACCAGTAGCAGATGAGACAGCATTTCTGAAAAACCAGCAGGAGGCCGACCCTCCAGGCCTGGAGTTTGACCCCCCTGCTGTACCCCCCCCCCCCTACACATTCATATTCCATCCAGGCTGTTTGGGTCCACTGGACCAGAGGTTCAGACAGTCTGGACAGTGAATGTCCTGTGTGTCTTCACTCTGTCTTCCTCCTTTCTGAGGCTAAAGATTTCTGAAGATAAATGTGAATTGTGTGAGGGTGAACTTGGGTTTGTTAATATGTTTAGTTTAAGACAATTTATTTATTTCTTCTTTTCTGACTCTCCATGAGTTTCCTGTTCTCACCTAAAGACTAGAAACAGAAAAAGTGTTGCATCTGTCAGAGGTGTTAACTCTGTCAGGACCAGAGAAAACATCAGCAAAGTTAGTGAGAACAGAGACTGAGACCTTTCTGAACCTCATTCAACCAGTTTCCAGCTTTCCATTCTACACAACTTCTCTGATATGACTACCAGGTTCAACTGGAAAGCTGTGAGGGGGGGGGGGGGCGTGTGGATGGAGACTGAATCAGAATCAGAATCAGAATCAGGATCAGAATCAGAAAGCCTTTCTTGGCATTGTTACACAAGAAACTTGTGACAACGTAATTTGATCAGAGGTGGACCGCTCTACTTCAGCTAAACGGTTAAGAACCTGTGGATTTATCCATTTGTTAGATTTTCAAAGTAAAAGTTAATTTCTCTGTTTTGATGCATATTTCTACTCTCAGAGTTGAGTTTGTTTGAAGTTGTCCTTTTGGAACAATAAACGACTTCAAAACATGAATTTATGTCATCTGTGACTTTGGTTTAAGACCCAGAAACTGGATCTTTGCTGTTTCTGTATTCATGAGGTTTCTTTGAATCGCCCTTAGTCCTGCCTGACCCCCCCAGGAGCTGCACCATCAGATGAAGGTTTGGACCCACTGGAAGTCCAGACCTTCATCTGATGGGGCATCTGCCCCGCCCCTGTTAGGAGCAGGGCAGATGCCTTTGACAAAGTTGCTCCTGGGGGTAAATTCAGGCACTCAAACCCCCCCACCACGATAAGGTGGCGATTCAGGGAGGGGGAATTTTTCAGTCACAAGCCAATCACTAACAATTAGGGGGGGAAACCGGAGTCCTGGGAGGAAACCCACAGGCCGCTCTTTTCATGTGGAACTAAGAATTTAGTGGGACTGATTTTTTTTGGGGCCAAAGGTCATCAGTTGTCATTTTTGGGGAGTCGTCCTG
Source organism: Oryzias latipes (assembly GCF_053564925.1). Taxonomy (NCBI): domain Eukaryota; kingdom Metazoa; phylum Chordata; class Actinopteri; order Beloniformes; family Adrianichthyidae; genus Oryzias; species Oryzias latipes. Next base: position 29,656,353 of record NC_136247.1, on the reverse strand, counting down.
CACAACAAAAAGCTGGAAGTTGTCGTCTGTGACTCTTCTAGTAGATCCTAAACTATCAGGAACCACAGAATGGTTCTTCTAAACAGGTGGGGGGAACCGAAGCACTCGGAGGAAACCCACGCAGACACGGGTCCGTCAGGAACCAGAACTGACCCAACAAACCAACGTGCCGCCCCATTTTTTCTAGCTTATTTTGGGAACCCATGTGACACAAAAACTAGACATTTGAACTATAACTATACTAACCCCAAACTCCAAACCCATCTTTTCTGAACTTCATAAACAACCTTAAGTCAGTTTTTAAAAACATTTACAGTCTATGATGAAAAATATAACATCATTAAAACCCCAGTTATGATTTAGAAGACTCACATGAACACATTTGAACAGATTTCCAGACTTTTATTTGACTTTTTCTTTGCTGTCAGAGTGAAATTGAAGAAAAAATTTTTTTTAAATACATGCCTACCACAAATACTAATAAAACAACAATCTAAATAAATAAATATATCAATACATTAATAATCAACTAACAAATAAATAACTAAATACTAAAAAGATAAAGCATCTCTAGATTTTCTGGATCTAATCCCAGCAAACATCCTACAAGCTAAATAAAGATTTCTAGATCCACTACGTTCTCCAGCCTCTTTCTAGCTCTCTGAGGCTCTGTTGTTTCTTAGGTTGGGTCTTTTTAGGAACCTTGGGAACCTTCTTTGGTAGTTCAGACCTTTTCACAGACACGGGTTTGGGTCTCAGACTTGGCTGGTTTCTAGCAGGACTCTGAGGCTGTTGGGTCCTTCCAGTATCCATGGAAACCTGCTTTGGTTCTGGTTTTCTCACAAACACGGGTTTGGGTCTCAGACTTGGCTGGTTTCTAGCAGGACTCTGAGGCTGTTGGGTCCTTCCAGTATCCATGGAAACCTGCTTTGGTTCTGGTTTTCTCACAGACACGGGTTTGGGTCTCAGACTTGGCTGGTTTCTAGCAGGACTCGGAGGCTGTTGGGTCCTTCCAGTATCCATGGAAACCTGCTTTGGTTCTGGTTTTCTCACAGACACGGGTTTGGGTCTCAGACTTGGCTGGTTTCTAGCAGGACTCGGAGGCTGTTGGGTCCTTCCAGTATCCATGGAAACCTGCTTTGGTTCTGGGTTTCTCACAGACACGGGTCTGGGGATCAGACTTGGCCGGTTTCTAGCAGGACTCTGAGGCTGGTTCTGGACAGATGTCTGCTGGTGGATCTTGGATCTGCATTCTGAAACCTGCTCAGCCAGAACTGCATTCTCCTTCCTCAAAGACTCCTGTTCTTTTCTAGAAGCTTCAAGCTTGGCCGGTATTCGTTGTCTCTCAAAGAAATCCACGTTCAGCTCCATGAATTCCCATTTCAGGTGGCAGTTTTCCTTTTTCAATTCATCTACATTTTTTACCACCTGATGGAATTCTTTTAGCAGCATTTTAATGTCTGAATCTGCATTTTCCACCTTCCTTTGTTCTTCCAGAAGGTCTTCCTTTTCTTTTTCAAGGGAATTTATTTGACATTTCAACTCCTGGATCTGTTCAGGATAGACAAGTTCTCCATCCTGCTGTTCACTGTGGATCTGAATGACCTCCCGGATGTGCTGGCATTGGTCCTCCAAGTGGCTTTTTTGGGCTTCAATGCATATCAAATCGATCCTCATTGCTGCTTCTTTACTGCGTTTCTTCTTGAGATCTTCCAAGTCCTTCTGGAGAACTGCATTTTCCTGCTCTAAGGCCTGGATCTGATCTCGGTATTCTTCCTGCAGATCCTCAGGAGAAATGTCCGGAGTCATCATCAGCAGAGCTTCCTCTTGTTGGATCTTTGATTGAAGTTGCAGAAGTTTTTCTTTGAGGACTGAGTTCTGGTCCTGGGCAGCTTTGAGGTGGTCTCCTGCAGGGTCATACTTGGCTTTTCTGTCTGACAAAACAAGAAGTTTGTCCTGAAGCTTTTCAAGTTCCTGGACCATTTCCTCATTTTGCAGCTCTAAGTCCAAGATGCTGGTTTGATCGTGTTGGTGTTGACTTTCTGCTTGAAATCCAGGCTGATCTTCCTGAACTCCTTCAGCCTCACGTGTCAGATACGTGAAGTTCAGAGCTCTGTCAGTGAGGTCGGCTGAGATGGAATCGTTTCTCAGCTTCTCAGCTTCCTTAAGGAGCATCTGCAGGTTTTGGAGAGCTGTCCGGAGAGAATTGTTCTGCTCCACAAAATAATCCAGTTCCTGCTGTTTGTCCTTGTACAGGTCCTCCCAGGTTATCTGATCCCTGGGGGTTTTATTTCCGCGTTTGAACCATTTCCAAACACTTTGCTTTGCTCTCTGAGTGAATCCTTTGAATCCCTGCTCCTGCTCTCTGGAGTGGTCGAGCGTCTGGCTGTCCGAATCCCAGAGGGATTCAGTTGAAGAGCTGGTAGCTCCAAGACCTTTAAGCACATTGTTGTGCAACATGGCTGGTTCTGGATTGAAGTGAATTTGTGAAAGAGCTGAAGGCTTGAACGTTTTTGGAAACACGAGTTTCTGTAAATGCTTGGAAATCTCTCTTCAGATCTTTAAAATGCTGCAAGACTCAGAAAGATGGAGTATTTAGAAACTTTGGAGAGGAAGTAACTGGATGTTAAATGATGTCAGATGATGTCAGATGATGTCATTTTAATCATTTTAATTCCTCTGAAATGACATCATTATGACATCATTATGACATCATTTTTCTGTAGGTGTCTGGAGATGACATCATTTGACTGCCACGCCCTCTGGTGACATCACTGTTTGTCTGTCCATCACCTCACGTGACTGACAACACGTGTGGTGACGTCAGTCCTTGTGGTCACTTGAGAATGACCCAATTGGTGTTTTTTTAATCTTCATCTTCATGATCATCTTCTCATGATGCTGAAAAGAACTTCAGAGGAAGCCGACTGAGAGCTTCCCGCCCAACTGAACCGGTCCTTCCAGGCTGCTGAATGGACATCTTGGTGGTCAGAAACGCACTTTTCGTCCAAGAATTTCCCGCCTTCCTCCACCGTGGTAGAGGCAGAGGAACGTCTTTGTTTTTTTAACGCTAAAACAAGCAAGATCCACTTTCTGTTGTAACCTGATCTCAACAAACTGATTATTTTCAGAAGAGTTTCAGCTGGAATGAAAATAAAGGTGGAGATAAGTGTGGAGAGAGCAGCCATGTTGTTTCCTAGAGACACTGAGGAAGACAGGAAGCAGAGATGAAGATGCCGAGGTTCAGGATGGATCAGGAATGAGGACATCAGGGGGACAGAACATGGTAGAGGTTCTGGAGATCCAGTCAGACTGAGATGGTTGGGACATGTCCAGAGGAGAGACTGAAGGATACTGAGTCTAGAGGAAGACCAGAGAGGAGGATTCTTTCTTTTTTAACTTGTTCTGTCCAACAGCTGAGCAAACAGATTAGAGCTGAAGGTCTTTTGAGTTGGACAGGTTTTACTTTCACAATAAGAGGTTATAGAACTTCAGAAAACCAGAGTGTAGATTTGTATAAACCCCTTTTTGTTGTATTATTTTTCATTTACTTGTCACATTTAGTGTGTATGGGGAGGGAGAGGGGAAGAATGTGAGGGGGAGGGGTGGAAGAGAGTAAAAGGAAAAGAGGTGAGAAAGTGGGGGATACAAGCACTGATTTGAAGAAGTTATTATTTTAAGCTGTAACAATTATACCAGATCTGCTGGAAAGACAAATATTACAACCATTGACCCCCCAGCACCGCACGCCCGACCCCCACCGCAGCTGACAGGACACCCACAAGCCTGGCCGCCCCCCCTGTACCCACCCATGTATGGTGGTGTGGGTGAACTGTGTGTGTGCTGCAGGTAAAATAGGAGGTCTCCAGTGTGGGGGGGCCCCACCGCTGCCAAGCCGCACAGCCCCCCACTCCGGGGTCCCTCTGTGTGTGGTGTGTATTTGCTGTGTGTGTGCTGCTAGCATGCAGTGTGTGTGTCTCAGGTGGAAGTTAAACTTGTGGGGGGGGGGCAGTGAAAGATGAGCACGGATGTTTCCCCGTGCCCCCCTCCTCCAGACCCTCCCCATAAGGTCCTAGATGAATCAGGGTGTCTAATATGCAAGTAAAAGCGGGATGGAGGGTGGGCGCCGACGCGACCCCAGAGAGAGATGCCCCCAGTGAGCCCCGCCAGCATACCCCACCCATCCAGTTCCCGGAGCCCTATGTGCCTGTGTGAGAGACAGCCAGCAGGGAAGGGGCCCGGTGCCAAAACGGAGGGGCAGGAGGTCCAGCCCCACCATTCATGCCCTGACCTCCCTAAGGACTAGCACCCCCCCCCCCCCCCCCCCCAGGGCGCCCCCTAGAGAGGAGGTTTCTGGATGCAGAGAAGGAAGACATGAAGGTAGCTGCTGGTAGAGGATGCAGGGGACAGACGGAGGAAGCTGATTGGCTGTGGAGAAAGGAAAAGGAGAAGACTAACACAAGCTTTTCTTCACCATAGTTGAAGGTTTGGATGTCTGCTGTTACCGTGTTTTGGACTAATGTGTCTGATTCTTCTCGTAGTAATGTTCTACGATTGTTTTCTTTGAAAACTGTCAAACAGTTGTGTGAATTGAGGTTGTAGATCTTGACTGAATCCTTAAACTGTTGTGTTTTCAACATTAAAGAGGCGGCCCGTCTTGATCCACACCTGCTCACAAAGCTGCTCAGGTAACTGGAGACCCAGCCTGCTCCCTGAAGAAATGAATAATTCAGAAACTGACCAAACTTCAGAGAGTTTTAGTTACTCGCGGACAGCTGCTGCTCTCGGGTCAGAGCCAGTCGGTAAAAATGTCCAAAAGGAGAGTAGAGTTTAGGATCTGCCAGACTATAAGCTGCTCAGTTCCGGTCAGCCGGAGACCCAGAGCGCCGTCACCGACGGGTGCTGCAGGTACGTTCCCAATTCAGGAGGAACAAATGTTTGGAGCTGAGGTTTTCAGTGAAGGGCACTTTGACAGCATTTATGGTGACAAAGAAGTTATTCTGGAGGAAGTTTTAATAGTTTATGATTTGTCATCTGATCATCCAGAATGGTCTATGAATAAACGTAAAATAGTTTTTTGTTTGCCTGATCACAAAAGAGGAACATTTCTATCAAACTATTTATTCTTTTCACATTTCCCATGACTTTCATGGCCTTTTACCTGTCCACCAGATTCATGCTAGCTTTGAATTTGACCTCTGCTTCTGTCCAGCTGAGTTAGCGAAAATGTTGACTTTAACATAAAATTTCACAGATCTGTTTGTTAAAAAATAAACACATTTATTCCTGATGTAATTTGCAGAGTCTTATAAGATTTTAATACAAATAGATATTTGATAAAACACATAAAAAGGACAACTGTAATCTGATCAAAAGAAATAAATGAACTCAAAAGTGAACAGCTTCATAGATAATAAAGCAAATGTTTCTTGGTGTTATATTTAAGCCAACTCTTTTGTTAGTTTGTTTATTTATTGATTGTTTATTGATTGGGACAGCGTACAAATACATTACGCTTAAAAAGCATGGATGCTTGCACCAGAATGCAGCTTAATAGCTCATTTTTTTATTGCACTTTAAACAAAAACTAAGAAGTTGGAGGAGAAAAATCTCAGGTACAGAATTAAGAATAAAATTTAATCCTGGCAAACATGAACTGAGCGTCTTCCTGATGTTTGACTTTTTAAAATACAAATTTCGCATTGAGAAAAAAATACACTAAATTCACGTTTTCTGTAAAATGCTTAGGTTTAAAATTTCCAATATAACAACAACTATAATAAACAGTTTGTAAATAAGTCATAAAAGTAAAGAAAGACCGACAGAAAAACCATTTTTCTGACAGAAAGTCTTTTTTCTGACGCTCCGTGAAGTGTCCGCCAGTGAAGTAGCAGTGGGCGTGGCTAAAGTCCACCTACCAGACGTCACCGTCGCCGTCTCATGTTTACGTGGAAAACATGGCGGCGGGCTGCCAACAAGCAGAGCGAGTTCGCGCTGCCCGTCTGTGAGGGCGGGCTGCGAGCTCGCGGAGCGCCGTTCGGGTCTCGTTCATGTGGGTTTGGTCTGAAGCGGGTTCTCTCTGGTTCTAGCCGCCGGGGCCGCGAGCATGGAGGACGAGGAGCGGCAGAAGAAGCTGGAGGCGGGCAAAGCCAAGGTACGAGGGGCTGGAAGCGCCGACTCCGAGTCGCGCGGAGAACTTTCTGACTCGGGACCACAGTCACTTGTTTCCTTGTGGCTCGCGCTGTCAGCTGTCGGGACGGGGGGGTCCCGCGTGCCCCCCGCTCAGCTGTCACGCGCTCCCCTGTCTGACAGCCGGGTGTTAGCATGGCCAGGGCTAGCTGCTGGAGCCTTTGTCATCCAGACGCTCCGCGGTTCTTCTACTGTTTTTATTGGTTTGTCGTTTGTATCACGGTCACCTGCCAGGTGGAGGTGAGCGCGCGCAGGTTCACCAAAAACGTCTGAAAACAGGGAGCTGATAGACTCTTTCTGACGGGAACTACAGGCTGGTGGAACAGGATTAGCAGGACGAGCTAATGAGGAGCTGCTGCTCCACCGGTGTTCTACTGACAGAACCACAGGAACCCTGTTAGCAGTAGCGGTTTTAGGCACGGGCCATACGGGCGATCGCCCGGGGCGGAAAAATGACGGAGGGGCGGCGTCAGCGGCTCAGCTCTTGTAAAATACTTTATGCACCACTATTGGTTTACTTATATCACAGAGTTTGTAACAGCCTGAAACCTGGCTGCGCCCCCGCCCCGCAGCTGCGCTCCCTCCTGTCTTTGAGAAGTAGACGCAAATGTGTGTGGGAAGGAGAAGGGAGGGGGCGCGGGGTGAAGAAGGAGAAGGGAGGGGGCGCGGGGTGAAGGGTGCAGCCTGAGAGGTGAGCACGGAGCGCAAAACGCATGCGCAAACCTGGCTGGATCTTCTTCCAGGGGGGCAACGGTCGCGGGCCGCGGCTCAGTGCTTGATGAAAAAATAAAAATTGCGCCGCCATGTAGCGAATTGGCGCCCCTGGGTGCAGCTGCACGCGCTCCTGCTGGAAATGTTTGACGAACGGGGGGCTGCGGGTATAAAAAAATCATGCTTTTTTGGTTATTTTTGTATGAAATGCCCAAATACAAAATGGGAAAACAAAAACAATTCTTCACTTAGATGACAGTTGGTTTAGTCGACAGACTTGATACCTATGTCAGGACATTTATGCTAAATGCAAAAGCATCTGAAATATGGAGAAAAAAGGTCAAAGCTGGTGCCCAATTAGGAAAGAAAAGAGAAGAAGAGGAGAAAAGAGACAAAGAAAAGGGTAATATAGCATAGCTAGATGCACGTTTTTTAAATTCGAATGCTATCTGCCCTACAACAACAACGTTGCAGATGAAAAATCTCTTGTTTGGTCTATCATGAGCAAAACTGAAGGAGGCCCAAATATTGCAAATAACGTCATTTTTAAGATATTTATTCTTAAATGTTTGCTCTGCCTTAACTTGTAACATTAGTTATGATTCGTGTGTCTGTCTGCTGTAACACAAAGTTTTTGTTGTGTTTCATTGTTGTATATTAGTTCATAATGTTAAATAAGCTGTGATGGTAGCATGCTGCTGCTGCTGCTGCTGCTGCTGCTGCTGCTGCTGCTGCTGCTGCTGCTGCTGCTGCTGCTGCTGCTGCTGCTGCTGCTGCTGCTGCTGCTGCTGCTGTTGTTAGCTTTTCAAAACTCCAGTTGATCAAGTCATACCTGAGATCACCAATGTCTCAGGAGCAACTCACTAACCTGCTGTTGTTAGTATCAATCATTCAGGGGGGGAGCAGATTTCATATGATGACGTTATTGACAAGCTTGCATCAGGAAGGCCACAAAGGTTAGGTTTTAGTTAGTGTTTTCTGTTCTTAGTGCTGCAGTTACATTTATTCTAGTGTATTATTAGTGTGATTTGTAGTTTATATTTATTTCAGATTATTTGTGTTTGATTAAATATTTCCTAACTGTATTTTCAGTTACAATAAATGGACAAAGTGGCTCGATTGGGGGGGGGGGGGGGGGGGGGGGGGGGCGCCAGAGGAGGGTCTCGCCCGGGGAGTAATTCAGGGTAGAACCGCCACTGCCTGTTAGAACCCAGTGAGAACACCTGGAGGATCCTCACTTCTAGTGCCATGATGGTTCTAATTCAAGTCACTATAATTTTATTTGTATAGCCCAAAATCACAACAACAGTCGTCTCGATGGGCTTCGATGTGAAACATGAACTCAAAAGGATCACGAATACAAAGAGTTCAATAGGAAAATACTAAAATGAACTAACAAACTGACTAAGCTATACTGGCATCCCTGCCCTTAGACCCCCCTTCGCGGTAAGGAAAAACTCCCAAAAAAACGGATTCCGGAAAAAACGAAGAAACCTCAGGGGTGCCCACATGAAGGAGGGATCCTCCCCCAGGACGGACAGGCAATTTACCAGAACTCTTAGAGAAGAATTAACTTATCTAAATCTACAACTACACATATAAAGTCCAGCAGACGAGCTTCATCCAGCCGTGGTTGGGGGGACAGTCAGGGGGCGAGTCGAGCCGGAGACAGGAACCACAGCCAGGTGTAGGAGCAGGAGCAAAGGCGAGGTAAACGGTCAGGTACAGGAGCACGGATGAGCAAACTGGAGTCTGGAAGCACTCCCACTCCCCAGGAGGGAAAAGTGGGACAATACATGAATCACTGCACCAAACAGAGGCATGGAGAACTAAATGATGAATAATGATCAAGAATAGAGGAGAGGAAGGGTAGAAGTAGATGAGAAAAGAGGACAGAACCCCAGTGCACCATAGTTACCCCAGCTTCAACTTCTAGCAGCCTTTTAAAAGAAATAGTTATTATTAAGTTTAATTTAAACAAATTAACATTAAGTTAAATAATCTCTGAATACTAACTAGTCTGACAATAAGCCTGTCCACAGAGGAATGTTTTCAGTCTAACTTTGAATGTAGAAACTGAGTCGGCCTCTCTTCCATGAGCTGGGAGTTTATTCCATAAGACAGGGGCTTGGTGGCTAAACGCTCTACCTCCAACCGTACTTTTACTAATTCTAGGAACCACAAGCAGTCCTGCATTTAGTGAGTGAAGTGTTCTGATTGGATGGTAAGGGACTATGAGGTCCTTAATATAGGACGGGGCCATTCCATGTAAGGCCTTATAGGTTAACAGGAGGATCTTGAACTTGATTCTGGAATCAACTGGGATCCAGTGAAGTGAAACTAACACAGGAGTGATGTGATCTCTTCTGCTGGTTCCTGCTAACAATCTAGCTGCTGCGTTCTGAACAAGCTGGAGACTTCTTAAGGAACTCTTAGGAACTCTTCCTGTGGTTCTCTACTGACAGACAGATACTCTGTCAGAACACCTGGAGGGTCCTCATTTCTAGTGACATGATGGTTCTCTACAGAACCACAGGAACCCTCTGGCTCTCAGTCTACGTTGGTGCCGTTCACGCTCAGATCTGTAGATTTTATGGATCAGCCTGAAAGGAGAAGGGAAACCACCACGCCGCCTCGTTTTAGTGTGTCGTGTGCAGATGTGGATGATGATCTTTTTGAGGGGCGGGGGGACAGGTGAAGGAAACTACAAGTGATTTAAAAATAAACCAATAAAAGCCCCACGTCAGATTCAGTTTGCATGATGATGTCATCAGTGACATCACAGTTAGGGGTCATGTATAGATGCTCTGATGACGCTGTGATGTCATCAGAAAGAGAAATGAACTCCATGATGGTTCTGAGGTTCTAGTACTTAAATGAACCTACTGTTCCCTTCAATGTCAGCTGATGAGGACGCCGTCACCTCAAAGGTCAGCGGCGCTCTCCGGTTCTCCTGCAGGTTTAGACGGTGGTTGATCTTCTTAATCTGGGACTAAATGGGTCATCCCTCAGCTGGAGCTCAGGAAAACGCCGTCACAGGTTTAGAACCGCTTAGTTTCCTTCCACAACCTCTGGAATTTCAAAATAAAAGATTGTTGCTCTGCTTTTCTGGATGATTTATTAGATGAGATAATCTGACAGGTTCTGATAATCTGACATCCAGGCCTTTTAGAGAGGGACCATCAGTAAAAATGTGATGGTTATCGTGGTACAGGAACAGAACGTCAGGATGAAGAGGAACCGTCTGGATTTAGTTGTTCTATTTTGAGGAGGGAACCTTTTTTTTTTTTACACTTTTGCAGCTGTATTTATTTATTGAATATTTATTTATTTATTTAATAAGGATCTCATTTTTGATAATAATGTTTTATTATTTAATATGATTGTCATTTGTGATGTCCTTTTCTGATGTTATATTATATAGATTATGTCTGAATGTCGTTTTGCTGCCACAGATAAATGAAATTTCCCCATTGTGGGAATAATAAAGTCATCTATCTGTCTATCTATTTACTGTAATGTCAATGTTCTGTAGTCAACAAACAAACGTTCTCGTCTTAATCCAGCAACGGTTTTTCACATGGAAGTGATGGATTGAACAGTGTTTGTGGAAATGTGGTAGAAATCCTCATCAGGAAGGAATTTTAGGATTTCTAACATGAAAATCTAACAGCAGAAGTGTTTTAGTTTGAAAAATCTAAATGGGAGGAAGTGGAATCATTGGCTTCGTCGGATGAATCTTGTATCTTCTGGTGGAATCACAGAAACTCAGTCTTACTATAATATTGATGTAGACTCAGGACTGCAGATCAGAGTCATCCTCTGTTTGGTGATGAAGAGCAGGTTTGGGTGATGCAGACTATTTTCTGATGTCTGCTGTGGATCAACGTGTTTGCAGCTGATGGACGACCTCACAAATTCTAACGCAAACTAAGTCATAAAAAAAAGAACTAAACTTTACCACAGTGTGGATGTCATTGTGTCTGATCTCAGAGATGGGCAGAAGTCATGTGACCCACTGGGGGCTCCAAGCAAATGAAGCCAATGCAGTCACCATTTCTGGAGCCAGACTGGTCAGTAAGCAGTGATTGCTCTGAGTTGGTCTGAGTCATCGTTTCTATGGCAACCACTCTCACCAATGGGGAGGCCACGCCCCCTACCACTTACATGCGGGCTCTGCCCTAACCACTTGACTTTGTGCTCTGAGAGCATCGCTGTGATGGAACAGGCTTTCTTTCATCTTTCCTGGAGAGATGGATGTGCGGCTCTTTGGGTCACATGACCCCCCACTGATCATGTGACCCAAAGAGCCGCCCACATCGGAGGATGTATAGTAGATCCTTATGGTCTTCTCGTAGGTGACCCTGACCAACGCCTCTGCGGAGGTTTGCTGAGATCTGTGTCGTGTTTTGATAATCCACTTTATAAAATTTCATGAAGTCTGGACAAAAACACGCTTTAACTTTGGTAGAGAAACATGAAACAGAACATTTAAGAGCTTTTATTTTAAAACTCTGACTTTGTTCACACTGTTGGGGCGGCCGTGGTGCAGCGGTAGGGCGGTCGACCCATGATCGTAAGATTGCAGGTTCGATTCCCGCCTTGCACGCCCATGAGTCGAAGTGTCCGTGGGCAAGACACTGAACCCCCCCTTGCCTCTGGTGGTAGGCGGGCGCCTGTGTTTGGCAGCGGAGCCGCCATCAGTGTGTGAATGTGTGTGTGACTGTAAAGCGCTTTGTCCTTGTAGGAAGAAAGGCGCTATATACGCCATCTACCATTTACCATTTTACCACCAATTGCACCAAAGGGTCGATGTCCTGCAGGTAAAAAGGCTCAGAGAAATGCTGCATTCGTGTGCTGTTGGAATGATGGGAAAAAGGACTTTCTGACTTGAAAAACACAGATGAACATCAGCAAAATCTTCCAGCATCACATGGATGCAGAAAGCCTTTCTGCACCTAAACATGTGTAGAGCAGCATCCACCATCATTACAGAGAAAATGAAGCATTTAAAAGCATAATCAATGGGGTTTATACTATTTTAAAGGGCCAGATTTAAAGGTTCCCCCCCAGGCTGTGGTTTGCCCCCCCAGGATGATTCTGTTCTCATAACTTCATTGCAGATGAGAGGAAGTCATTTGTGTTGCAGAACAGTTTGGTGGTTGTTCTCTGAGGTTTCCTCTGCTGTCTGAACGCCGCCCCCTCAGGAAGTGTCCTGTGTGGAGACGGCGCCGTTCTGAAGGAGCCCATGTGACCTTTGGAGACTTTAGATGAAACGGTGGTCGTCAGCAGACTCCACCCCTCAGCGAAGGCCCTGAGGAGCTAGCCACGCCCCCTTCATCTGTCAGCGGCCCTCTATCACTCTGGAATCTGTGTTTGAAAACTGTAAGGAAAACGTGTCAAAGATGTCCGGCAGCAGATGGTGACGCACCTCCGTAGTGGCTGTTTCACAGATGGCGGTGCAGCTCGCCGTCCTCCGGTTCTCCATATGCTGAGTCCTCTCTGCCAAATAGGGCAGCTCGCAGTGATAAGCCGCTCGGTGACATCCAAAACCCTGGCAGCTCCACGGCGTGCTCATTTGTGAGGCCGCTGGTGCTGTTGTGTGTCCTGTGGGCGCAGAGAACACTGAGAACGTGAGCGGTGGAGGTTCTAGCGTCCTTTGAGATGCTCTGTGTAGAGACACGGAAACACCCACTGACACCCCTTTGGGTCAGCCTGAGACCTGCTGTGCAGCGTTGCCAAACTATGATCATATGCTCTAACCAGGACGTACAGGACGTCCAGAGCATCCAGAACGTCTGAGCAAATGAGAGTCAAAGTCTGAAATGGACTTTTATATCTTTGGAGAGTTTCTACAGCTGAGGGGAGCAGCTCCATCTGCTGATATTTGGGCTGAAATGTTGCTGCAAACGTCATGAAAATGACTTTTGGTGGTTTGCCTTTTCCCCCGCTGTGTTCCAACACGTTCCTGCCTTCAGAACTCACCTTCCAGACTCACCTGGACGTCACTGAAGGGTCGTAATGATGAGCATCTGCTCCTCCTGCCTCCACTAACCATCAGACCCCAGACGAGTCGCACACATACCTGTGAAACCTCCCACATGCTGTGGGGACATATTGCAGACAGGAGACAGAGCATTGAGACGGTTACCGTGACAACAGCTTGTGGGTTAAAACCCAGAGGTGACAGGTGGCACAGGTGATCCCGGCTGGTGGAGCAGCTCAGGTGACGCGTTTGCTGCCGTCCACGAGGAACGGCGCTCTGGAGGAACCATCAGGGTCCCGGGAGACGACCCCCCTCATGCAGTTGGAACAGAAGCCTGTTGTGATGATGCTGTTTGTCCTGAAGGTGTGATGTCACATGTGACACATGTTCCACACATGTATGCGTGTTCCAACAGGAGAACCAGGCTGGGATCTGGAGGAGAACATGTAGGGGTTTGGGTTTATGGCTGAAGGTGATTCAAACTCTGATGATGATGATGAAGATGATGAAGATGATGAGGGACAGTGAAACATAAAGCATAAAAAACATAAACGGTATTTGATGAGAGTGGGGCGTCTTCATGGACCCCCTCCCTGGAGAAGCTGCTGCTGTGCGTCCGCCTCCTGCAGTGAGAAAATCTCTTAAGTGGGGATTAGCGCCCGGCGCGGCCAGAGGCTTGTTTGGTCATAGGGACCCGAGGGGGGGGGGTTCATTCAGAGGAAGGACGCTGCCTGTTATGGAGCCATAAAATGTTTCGCTTGAGTATCGCTAAACTCTACCGCTTAACAGTAAGTTGGTGGTCTTTTCTTCTTGGGTGGGTGGAGTTAGATGCTGGTGGTGTTTGGATTTAGGGAGGAAGGAGAATCGTCTCAACGGTTCAGATGTGGGTCAGACGACCGCAGGTCTAAACCGAGGCTCTCAGAGACTCTAATGTAGAACATGCTGGTCCTTCAGTGACATAAATACATTTGTTAGCATTTCTTGAATGAAATCTCTGACTTTCTGCTTCGTCCAGCTGGCAGAGTACCGTCAAAGAAAAGCTCACGCAGACTCCCAGAAGAAGCAGAAGAAGAAGAAGAAGAAGAAAGCAGATGAAGACTCTGGAGGAGATTCCCAGGGGAGGGTGGAGGACGAGCTGGAGCGGTCTGTGGAGGGACAGGAAGTCAGAGGAGGAGGTGAACCCACCGCAGAGTTTTCCTTCACCAAGACCCTGAGGAGCGGAGAGACGGTCCGGCATGACCAGACCTACAAGATAGAGGTACATGCTCCGCCCACACACGCACGCCTCCAACTGTAGGGGGTATCAGGTCCGCGCCTTCAGCGTACAATGTCCCCCGGGCTTGATGCTACCGCATGTCTGCTAGTACCGGGTCGCATCACGTGCCCGGCGTGGACGTAGCATCAGAACCGCTGACCAGCTGCTACCAGAAGACTGATGGAACTGGCTTTTGTGTTGCAGCCTGATGTCCATGTTCTAATGGTTCTGATGGTCCGTCCTGCTGTCTCTGGTTCTTCTCATGGTTCTGTTCAGCAGGCCTAAAACAAAACAACAGAACAGGTCGCCTGTAGAAAGGCTCAAGTTTGGCGGTTTTTAAAGTTTATTGGTGATTTGTTTTTTCCAGATGTTGTTAAATGTGTGACACACTGAAGACCCTCCGTCATCCCAGAATCCAGCTGCAGAACATTTGGAGAACGGTTAAAACGTTCTGTCTGAACAGAGCAGAGGAGACATGCAGACTGCATTTACCACAATGCATTGCTAGAACCTGACTCATGAACACAACTTCAGGCAAGCAGCTTTCCAGCATGGCGGCGGGAGGTGAATGATTTGGGTTTGTTTGGGTTTCTCATTGATTTGTCTTCTTAAAGTCCTGCATTCATGACCTGAACTGAAACAAAGTAAACAGGAAGTCGGAGAAACAACACTAAACAAAGACATTGGGTCAGAACTTCAGTGAATCATGACAGAAACTCACCGAGCCTGAAGTCAGCGCTTTAGCGTCAGTGATGTCACATTTAATCCTCTAATGGAACGCCATGCGCTGCTCTTGCTGTTGTGGAGAAGTTCTGCTGAGGACCGGGCCCGTCTTTGAGCTCTCACATTGCTGTGATTGACATATGACAGAAGATCTTCTTCGTCTCGTGGTTCCTGATGGTCCTAAAGGAGATTCAGAGTTTTCAGGCGTGTGAAAAGATCATCGCGTCGGTTCTTCACTGCAGCTCAATGGGCATATTGTTGTTGTCATGACAACCAGCTGCTGCTGAGCAGACGCTCCACAACAAAAGTTGGTTTTTCAGGCTTTTCCAGTTCAAAGCTGTGAATCTGATCAACAGAGAATTCTGACAGAAACGATGGAAATGTAGATTAAAGGATGATCATGAATCGATGAATGAGTTTACGTCTGCAGACACACAAAGCTGGGATTGTTGGTCATCATGTTTGAAACGTTTGGGATTTAAAACGTATCCAGTAGCATGTTCTTTGTCAGATCTCATTTGCTGTTCTGCTGTTGCAACGATCAGGAACGATGTTTTTGGGTGTTTTGCTCTTTGTTTATATACGGCATATTATAAGGGGGGTCTAAGGGCAGGGATGCCAGTATAGCTTAGTCAGTTTGTTAGTTCATTTTAGTATTTTCCTATTGAACTCTTTGTATTCGTGATCCTTTTGAGTTCATGTTTCACTTCGAAGCCCATCGAGACGACTGTTGTTGTGATTTTGGGCTATACAAATAAAATTGAATTGAATTGAATTAAGGTTATGGCAATATTGATCACCAATATCACAAGTTTTCCTCATGTTGTGCAGCCCTAAT
This sequence comes from Oryzias latipes, assembly GCF_053564925.1. Taxonomy (NCBI): domain Eukaryota; kingdom Metazoa; phylum Chordata; class Actinopteri; order Beloniformes; family Adrianichthyidae; genus Oryzias; species Oryzias latipes. Next base: position 29,640,651 of record NC_136247.1, on the reverse strand, counting down.
TTTTATGTAGAACCTTCTTTTGTCTTTTTAAATTCTTTTCTTTATGTTTACATGTTTGTGGAACGTTGTTTTCCAGAACATTTCCAGACCTTAAGATGAATTTTAGCTACAATGAACTGAGAAGTATAGAACAAAATGTAAATGTGGTTTTCATGATCTTCCATTTTATATTTAATGTTCTAGATGATATAGTTTTGTTTTACTAACTTGATCTTTATATTTTTATGACGACAGACAGATAAACTTTAAATATAGAAACTTTGAATGGAAGAACTTTAAATGTAGGGATTTTAAACATACAAACGATGATCAATGATCAAAGTCTCCGCCCACAGCGGTGACTGAACATGTGAACATGAATCCTGAACGATGTGCCGCTCCGTTTTTGTCCACAAACTGGCCAGATAATCATGGATTCTGTAGATTTAGATCTAAGTGTGGGTTTTGCAGACGGATATTTACGAACATCATTTTCACTGTAAATGTGTTTTCACTTTTACAAAAGACTGCTGGGAGCTCTGAAGAAAAGCGATCCGGTTGCCATGGAGACGGACCGTAGCCTTCAGATGGCTCGGCATGTCCTTCTAGTCTGAAACGGCCTTGCAGAACATTTCATGAGACCCAGAGGGTGACTGAATACGCCGTCATGTTCTGCTGAACAACAGGAGCGCTGATGCCCTTTCAAAACAAAAGCCTGCAGCTGGGATTCTCTGCATAGAAGTGTTCGTCCTCAGTGAAGCTGTCACAGACTGAACTTAGCTGGACGTACAGTTTCAATTAAACTTGATGGAGTCTTAAACGGTGTTTCTGTTGGGGAGGGGGTTCATGACAGTTACCTGGGTAATCAGCAGTATCTGTTTATTCGTTGGTGCTCAGGTGAACCCCGCCTTCAGCTGTCACTCGCTGGGTGGGCTCCAGCATATTTGTGTTACGCTCTATTAGTGATCAATATTTAAAAGTGACGGATTGATGGCCGTGTCTGTCCATGAGGGTTTTCTTCCCGTTTTACTCTTTTGACCGGATCACCAAACCAGAATAAAACGATCAAACAGCAAATTAACTTTTTTTACAGAAAGGTTCATCAAACTGCTTTTTTGTGAGCAGTGGGATTCTCAATGTCCAAAGTGGTAAATTAGCAGCTTCAGCTCAGGAGAAACGTTTGATCTGGTGCAGTAAAAGATAGAAATACAACTAAAAAAGTGGCTTTTTGAATTTTTCTATCATAACTGACCTTCAACCTTTGCAGTTATGCCACCAACAGGATTTCTTTCAACCTCAACAATTAAGAAAATAATAAATAAATGAAAAGTTCAGGTCCAGAATCTCTGACACATCAAGAGTAGGAACGCTTTTCTGATCAACGTTCTACGGGTCAGATACGTTCTACGGGTCAGAGACGTTCTACGGGTCAGGGACGTTCTACGGGTCAGGGACGTTCTACGGGTCAGGGACGTTCTTCAGGTCATTAAAGTCTCTCAGGTCAGGGACGTTCTACGGGTCAGGGACGTTCTACGGGTCAGAGACGTTCTACGGGTCAGAGACGTTCTACGGGTCAGGGACGTTCTACGGGTCAGGGACGTTCTTCAGGTCATTAAAGTCTCTCAGGTCAGGGACGTTCTACGGGTCAGGGACGTTCTACGGGTCAGAGACGTTCTACGGGTCAGAGACGTTCTACGGGTCAGGGACGTTCTACGGGTCAGGGACGTTCTACGGGTCAGAGACGTTCTAAGGGTCAGAGACGTTCTAAGGGTCAGAGACGTTCTAAGGGTCAGGGACGTTCTACGGGTCAGGGACGTTCTACGGGTCATTAAAGTCTCTCAGGTCAGGGACGTTCTACGGGTCAGAGACGTTCTACGGGTCAGGGACGTTCTACGGGTCAGGGACGTTCTACGGGTCAGGGACTGCTACGGGTCAGGGACCTTCTACGGGTCAGGGACGTGCTACGGGTCAGGGACGTGCTACGGGTCAGGGACGTTCTACGGGTCAGGGACGTTCTACGGGTCAGAGACGTTCTAAGGGTCAGAGACGTTCTAAGGGTCAGAGACGTTCTAAGGGTCAGGGACGTTCTACGGGTCAGGGACGTTCTACGGGTCATTAAAGTCTCTCAGGTCAGGGACGTTCTTCAGGTCATTAAAGTCTCTCAGGTCAGGGACGTTCTACAGGTCAGGGACGTTCTACGGGTCAGGGACGTTCTACGGGTCAGGGACGTTCTACGGGTCAGGGACGTTCTACGGGTCAGGGACCTTCTACGGGTCAGGGACGTGCTACGGGTCAGGGACGTGCTACGGGTCAGGGACGTTCTACGGGTCAGGGACGTTCTACGGGTCAGGGACGTTCTACGGGTCAGGGACGTTCTACGGGTCAGGGACTGCTACGGGTCAGGGACGTTCTACGGGTCAGGGACGTTCTACAGGTCATTAAAGTCTCTCAGGTCAGGGACGTTCTACGGGTCAGGGACGTTCTACGGGTCAGGGACGTTCTACGGGTCAGGGACTGCTACGGGTCAGGGACCTTCTACGGGTCAGGGACGTTCTACGGGTCAGGGACGTTCTACGGGTCAGGGACGTTCTACGGGTCAGGGACGTTCTACAGGTCATTAAAGTCTCTCAGGTCAGGGACGTTCTACGGGTCAGGGACGTTCTACGGGTCAGGGACTGCTACGGGTCAGGGACGTTCTACGGGTCAGGGACGTGCTACGGGTCAGGGACGTGCTACGGGTCAGGGACGTTCTACGGGTCAGGGACGTTCTACAGGTCAGGGACGTTCTACGGGTCAGGGACGTTCTACGGGTCACGGACGTTCTTCAGGTCATTAAAGTCTCTCAGGTCAGGGACGTTCTACAGGTCAGGGACGTTCTACGGGTCAGGGACGTTCTTCAGGTCATTAAAGTCTCTCAGGTCAGGGACGTTCTACAGGTCAGGGACGTTCTACGGGTCAGGGACGTTCTACGGGTCAGGGACGTTCTACGGGTCAGGGACGTTCTTCAGGTCATTAAAGTCTCTCAGGTCAGGGACGTTCTACAGGTCAGGGACGTTCTACGGGTCAGGGACGTTCTACGGGTCAGGGACGTTCTACGGGTCAGGGACGTTCTTCAGGTCATTAAAGTCTCTCAGGTCAGGGACGTTCTACAGGTCAGGGACGTTCTACGGGTCAGGGACGTTCTACGGGTCAGGGACGTTCTACGGGTCAGGGACGTTCTTCAGGTCATTAAAGTCTCTCAGGTCAGGGACGTTCTACAGGTCAGGGACGTTCTTCAGGTCATTAAAGTCTCTCAGGTCAGGGACGTTCTACAGGTCAGGGACGTTCTACGGGTCAGGGACGTTCTACGGGTCAGGGACGTTCTACGGGTCAGGGACGTTCTTCAGGTCATTAAAGTCTCTCAGGTCAGGGACGTTCTACGGGTCAGGGACGTTCTACGGGTCAGGGACGTTCTACGGGTCAGGGACGTTCTACGGGTCAGGGACCTTCTACAGGTCAGGGACGTTCTACGGGTCAGGGACGTTCTACGGGTCAGGGACGTCCTACGGGTCAGGGACGTTCTACGGGTCAGGGACGTTCTTCAGGTCATTAAAGTCTCTCAGGTCAGGGACGTTCTACAGGTCAGGGACGTTCTACGGGTCAGGGACGTTCTACGGGTCAGGGACGTTCTACGGGTCAGGGACGTTCTACGGGTCAGGGACGTTCTACGGGTCAGGGACGTTCTACGGGTCAGGGACGTTCTACAGGTCAGGGACGTTCTACGGGTCAGGGACGTTCTTCAGGTCAGGGACGTTCTACGGGTCAGGGACGTTCTACAGGTCAGGGACGTTCTACGGGTCAGGGACGTTCTTCAGGTCATTAAAATCTCTCAGGTCAGGGACATTCTACAGGTCAGGGACGTTCTACGGGTCAGGGACGTTCTACGGGTCAGGGACGTTCTACGGGTCAGGGACGTTCTTCAGGTCATTAAAGTCTCTCAGGTCAGGGATGTTCTACAGGTCAGGGACGTTCTACAGGTCAGGGACGTTCTACGGGTCAGGGACGTTCTAGGGCTCAGGGACGTTCTTCAGGTCATTAAAGTCTCTCAGGTCAGGGATGTTCTACAGGTCAGGGACGTTCTACGGGTCAGGGACGTTCTTCAGGTCATTAAAGTCTCTCAGGTCAGGGATGTTCTACAGGTCAGGGACGTTCTACAGGTCAGGGACGTTCTACGGGTCAGGGACGTTCTACGGGTCAGGGACGTTCTACGGGTCAGGGACGTTCTACAGGTCAGGGACGTTCTACGGGTCAGGGACGTTCTACGGGTCAGGGACGTTCTACGGGTCAGGGACGTTCTTCAGGTCATTAAAGTCTCTCAGGTCAGGGACGTTCTACAGGTCAGGGACGTTCTACAGGTCAGGGACGTTCTACAGGTCAGGGACGTTCTACGGGTCAGGGACGTTCTACGGGTCAGGGACGTTCTACGGGTCAGGGACGTTCTACGGGTCAGGGACCTGCTACAGGTCAGGGACGTTCTACGGGTCAGGGACGTCCTACGGGTCAGGGACGTCCTACGGGTCAGGGACGTTCTACGGGTCAGGGACGTTCTTCAGGTCATTAAAGTCTCTCAGGTCAGGGACGTTCTACAGGTCAGGGACGTTCTACGGGTCAGGGACGTGCTACGGGTCAGGGACGTTCTACGGGTCAGGGACGTTCTACGGGTCAGGGACGTTCTACGGGTCAGGGACGTTCTACGGCTCAGGGACGTTCTTCAGGTCAGGGACGTTCTACGGGTCAGGGACGTTCTACAGGTCAGGGACGTTCTACGGGTCAGGGACGTTCTTCAGGTCATTAAAGTCTCTCAGGTCAGGGACGTTCTACAGGTCAGGGACGTTCTACGGGTCAGGGACGTTCTACGGCTCAGGGACGTTCTACGGGTCAGGGACGTTCTACGGCTCAGGGACGTTCTACGGGTCAGGGACGTTCTTCAGGTCATTAAAGTCTCTCAGGTCAGGGACGTTCTACGGGTCAGGGACGCTCTACGGGTCAGGGACGTTCTACGGGTCAGGGACGTTCTACGGGTCAGGGACGTTCTACGGGTCAGGGACGTTCTTCAGGTCATTAAAGTCTCTCAGGTCAGGGACGTTCTACGGGTCAGGGACGTTCTACGGGTCAGGGACGTTCTTTGTGTTTTGTCTGAGACTGTGATGACTTTGTCCACATCTATGATACAGATCATTTTTTAGAGATGCAGCTTGTAGATTTTAGAAGAACGTTTTTAGGTATATTTTTTTGTTTATTCCGTAGGAACATGATGAATAGGATGGTTGTTGTTGTAACCCTTGTTCTATCCCAGACACTTTAACGTTGGGAGGTGGGTCATCTAGACCCACTAGACAGTGCTCTGAACCTTTTCTCTTCAATGATCTTCACTGGTGTCCATGGATTACATGAAATCTTTCCACCTTTATCCACCTTTGTCATGGTAGGGGGGACACCTCAATGGAAGGGGGGGGGGTCATCTGGACCCCGTAGGATAGCACAAGGATTAAATGAGTTTCCTGCAGGTAAATGGATGTGAATAAAATCCTCTGTGAAAATGGATGTTTTTGTCGTGTTCTCCGTGCTGAGTGTGGTTCTGTGGAGCCTCGTGGATGACGTTCATCTTGGTGTTTTCTGCACATCTCTGCTGAAGGTTCTGTCTCGCTCTTCAACCTGAGATGCGTCTTGTGCTCAGTCAGGTCATCATGAGGTCATCGGGAACGCGGCTGCAGAAAGCATTCAAATCGTCTTATGTTCTTTCTAAAGAGAAATGTGCAGACGGTTCGTTCTGTCCTGTTTTCATTCAGACTTTACTTTAGCTGTAAAAGTTCAAGGAATCATTCAGATGAGTTATATTTCCAAACACCTGAATGCTCTGAAACTGTAGTTTTTAAATTTCTGCAGCATTTATTTCAGTTTTACCGTTTTTGACTTGAATAAAATAACTTGATGTTTTTCTTTTGCAGCCAGAAAGTGAGGTTTCCACCACAGCTGAAGATTATTCCTCAGAGGTGAGCTGGCTGTTCTCTGAGTCATAAAATGATGAAAACACATGGGTTATCTGTCGGGATGATTGTTTCTCTGTCAGCCTGATGCTGCAGCGTCGCATCATTCAACTCTGGTTTTAATCCAGGGTGTTTTCAGGAAGATGCTTCTGCAGGATCAGACTTTAGTGGATGTTCCACTCAGCAGCAGAAGCTCATCTGTAGATTTTAAAATGTTTTTCACTCAATTGATTAAAATCTTGATTTGATGCTTAAATCCAGAATTTAAAGACTCTAAGAAGATGCAAGTCCTTCATCAAAACCATAATAATCGTCAGTAAACTGCTGTTCAGCAGATGCTCTGTGCTCTGCAGACGTGGTTCTGTGCAGACGTGGTTCTGTGCAGACGTGGTTCTGTGCAGACGTGGTTCTGTGCAGACGTGGTTCTGTTCAGACGTGGTTCTGTGCAGACGTGGTTCTGTGCAGACATATTTCCTCTGCAGATCCAAACTGAAGATGTTGTGAATTAACAGGTAAATGGATGCCAGAATGAGATGGTAGAACATCTAGAGTCGTCTCCAGTGGACTTGAACTGGGTACAGTAATCCAACCTCGCAGCTCCTTTGACTCTGCTTCGCTAACAAAAACTGACCCGTTCTTCTGGAAAGATCTAACCCACTAACCACCTCTGATGTTCTTCGTCGTTTGTCCATACGTTCTGGTTCTGGAGGATCAGGGCTCATTCAGGAAGTGTGAAGGATCTGTGAATAGAACATTGATGTTCTGACGGTGAAAAGGGTGACGAGGTTTTTCTCACAGAACCGTTCTCTTCTGATGAACCACAAGGAAGCATTTCTGTCTCATAATTCAAAAGAGAATTCAATACCAGAAGTGCTTTTTCATTTTCAAAATAAAGCTGCGTTCGTTGATTCAAAATTAAAATAAAAGATCAATCTGCATTCTGGATAAATTCCTCATTCTGTCACTTATTTGACGTTTCACTTTCAAAAACTTCTCTAGCAAAATTCTGCGGCGATGAAAAGCACGCCGGCTTCCTCGCCAGCCGCTAAAGAATATTTCACGGCTGGTTCCACCCACCGGTTCCTGAATCACTAGAACCGAAGTTTGTGCCCCTGCATGGAAAGAAGGCATCAGCTGGAAAATATCCTGAAACGCTCAAGAAGATGATCGCTGAAAGTATTTATCATCTGGATGAATGAATGATGGATGAAACCAGCCTCTTCTGGATGAAGATGAAGGGGGGTTCCCCGTGTTTGTGGATTTGACTCGGGTGTCTCTGGCCCCCCGCTAATACGGGGGATGCTGTAGTAGTGACACTGAGATGAAACATTTTTAGAGTTGTTGGGGGCATTTTCTTCACTCCTGGTTTAGTTTATTCTGGATCATCTCTGTAGATTGAACCACTAACAGCCTGAATGTGATTCTGGATTAATGCACCAACCGCTCTGCTGCTCCTGAAGAGGCTGGGGCGGGTCTCTGACACGTTGGTGTCTCCTCTGTGCTCCTGCTCAGGAGGAGGCGGAGTACATGCAGCAGCTGACGGAGGGACAGGCGCTGGGGAACATGGAGGATGCAGCGAGAACGCAGGCGGAGGCGGAGCCAACTCCAGAGCTGGACGGCCTCAAAGCTGCCTTTGAAACTGAAGGAGTGCAGCAGGTCGGTGGTTCCTCAGTCTAACGTCTGTGGAGGTTCTCTGTGGTTCTGTGTTCTCACGTCTTTGGAGGTTCTCTGTGGTTCCTCAGTCTAACGTCTGTGGAGGTTCTCTGTGGTTCTGTGTTCTAATATCTGTGGAGGTTCTCTGTGGTTCTGTGTTCTCATGTGTGGAGGTTCGTGGTGGTTCTGTGTTCTCACGTCTGTGGAGGTTATCTCTGGTTCTGTGTTTTAACGTCTGTGGATGTTCTCTCTGGTTCTGTGTTCTAACGTCTGTGGAGGTTCTCTGTGGTTCCTCAGTCTAACGTCTGTGGAGGTTCTCTCTGGTTCTGTGTTCTAACGTCTGTGGAGGTTCTCTGTGGTTCTGTGTTCTCATGGCTGGAGGTTCTCTCTGGTTCTGTGTTCTCACGTCTGGAGGTTCTCTGTGGTTCCTCAGTCTAACGTCTGTGGAGGTTCTCTGTGGTTCTGTGTTCTCATGTCTGGAGGTTATCTCTGGTTCTGTGTTCTAACGTCTGTGGAGGTTCTCTCTGGTTCTGTGTTCTCATGTCTGGAGGTTCTCTGTGGTTCCTCAGTCTAACGTCTGTGGAGGTTCTCTGTGGTTCCTCAGTCTAACGTCTGTGGAGGTTCTCTCTGGTTCTGTGTTCTAACGTCTGTGGAGGTTCTCTGTGGTTCTGTGTTCTCATGGCTGGAGGTTCTCTCTGGTTCTGTGTTCTCACGTCTGGAGGTTCTCTGTGGTTCCTCAGTCTAACGTCTGTGGAGGTTCTCTGTGGTTCTGTGTTCTCATGTCTGGAGGTTATCTCTGGTTCTGTGTTCTAACGTCTGTGGAGGTTCTCTCTGGTTCTGTGTTCTCATGTCTGGAGGTTCTCTGTGGTTCCTCAGTCTAACGTCTGTGGAGGTTCTCTGTGGTTCTGTGTTCTCATGTCTGGAGGTTCTCTGTGGTTCTGTGTTCTCACGTCTGTGGAGGTTCTCTGTGGTTCTGTGTTCTAACGTCTGTGGAGGTTCTCTGTGGTTCTGTGTTTTCATGTCTGGAGGTTCTCTGTGGTTCCTCAGTCTAACGTCTGTGGAGGTTCTCTGTGGTTCTGTGTTCTCATGTCTGGAGGTTCTCTGTGGTTCTGTGTTCTCACGTCTGTGAAGGTTCTCTCTGGTTCTGTGTTCTAACGTCTGTGGAGGTTCTCTGTGGTTCTGTGTTCTAACGTCTGTGGAGGTTCTCTCTGGTTCTGTGTTCTAACGTCTGCGGAGGTTCTCTGTGGTTCTGTGTTCTAACGTCTGTGGAGGTTCTCTCTGGTTCTGTGTTCTCATGTCTGGAGGTTCTCTGTGGTTCTGTGTTCTCATGTCTGTGGAGGTTCTCTCTGGTTCTGTGTTCTCACGTCTGTGGAGGTTCTCTCTGGTTATGTGTTCTCATGTCTGAAGGTTCTCTGTGGTTCCTCAGTCTAACGTCTGTGGAGGTTCTCTGTGGTTCTGTGTTCTCATGTCTGGAGGTTCTCTGTGGTTCTGTGTTCTCACGTCTGTGGAGGTTCTCTCTGGTTCTGTGTTCTAACGTCTGTGGAGGTTCTCTCTGGTTATGTGTTCTCATGTCTGGAGGTTCTCTGTGGTTCCTCAGTCTAACGTCTGTGGAGGTTCTCTGTGGTTCTGTGTTCTCATGTCTGTGGAGGTTCTCTCTGGTTCTGTGTTCTAACGTCTGTGGAGGTTTTCTCTGGTTATGTGTTCTCATGTTTGGAGGTTCTCTCTGGTTCTGTGTTCTCATGTCTGGAGGTTCTCTCTGGTTCTGTGTTCTAACGTCTGTGGAGGTTCTCTCTGGTTCTGTGTTCTAACGTCTGTGGAGGTTCTCTGTGGTTCTGTGTTCTAACGTCTGTGGAGGTTCTCTCTGGTTATGTGTTCTCATGTCTGGAGGTTCTCTGTGGTTCCTCAGTCTAACGTCTGTGGAGGTTCTCTGTGGTTCTGTGTTCTCATGTCTGGAGGTTCTCTGTGGTTCTGTGTTCTCACGTCTGTGAAGGTTCTCTCTGGTTCTGTGTTCTAACCTCTGTGGAGGTTCTCTGTGGTTCTGTGTTCTAACGTCTGTGGAGGTTCTCTCTGGTTCTGTGTTCTAACGTCTGTGGAGGTTCTCTCTGGTTCTGTGTTCTCATGTCTGGAGGTTCTCTGTGGTTCCTCAGTCTAACGTCTGTGGAGGTTCTCTGTGGTTCTGTGTTCTCATGTCTGGAGGTTCTCTGTGGTTCTGTGTTCTAACGTCTGTGGAGGTTCTCTGTGGTTCTGTGTTCTAACGTCTGTGGAGGTTCTCTCTGGTTATGTGTTCTCATGTCTGGAGGTTCTCTCTGGTTCTGTGTTCTAACGTCTGTGGAGGTTCTCTGTGGTTCTGTGTTCTAACGTCTGTGGAGGTTCTCTCTGGTTATGTGTTCTCATGTCTGGAGGTTCTCTGTGGTTCCTCAGTCTAACGTCTGTGGAGTTTCTCTGTGGTTCTGTGTTCTCATGTCTGGAGGTTCTCTCTGGTTCTGTGTTCTCATGTCTGGAGGTTCTCTGTGGTTCTGTGTTCTAACGTCTGTGGAGGTTCTCTGTGGTTCTGTGTTCTAACGTCCGTGGAGGTTCTCTCTGGTTCTGTGTTCTAACGTCTGTGGAGGTTCTCTGTGGTTCTGTGTTCTCATGTCTGGAGGTTCTCTGTGGTTCCTCAGTCTAACGTCTGTGGAGGTTCTCTGTGGTTCTGTGTTCTCATGTTTGGAGGTTCTCTGTGGTTCTGTGTTCTAACGTCTGCGGAGGTTCTCTGTGGTTCTGTGTTCTCATGTCTGGAGGTTCTCTGTGGTTCTGTGTTCTCACGTCTGTGGAGGTTTTCCATCAGTTCTGTGTTCTCACGTCTGTGGAGGTTCTCCATCAGTTCTGTGTTCTCATGTCTGGAGGTTCTCTCTGGTTCTGTGTTCTAACGTCTGTGGAGGTTCTCTCTGGTTATGTGTTCTCATGTCTGGAGGTTCTCTGTGGTTCTGTGTTCTAACGTCTGTGGAGGTTCTCTCTGGTTCTGTGTTCTCAATTCTGGAGGTTCTCTCTGGTTCTGTGTTCTAAGGTCTGTGGAGGTTCTCTGTGGTTCTGTGTTCTCATGTCTGGAGGTTCTCTGTGGTTCTGTGTTCTCACGTCTGTGGAGGTTTTCCATCAGTTCTGTGTTCTCACGTCTGTGGAGGTTCTCCATCAGTTCTGTGTTCTCACGTGTGCGGAGGTTCTCTGTGGTTCTGTGTTCTCACGTCTGTGGAGGTTTTCTGTCAGTTCTGTGTTCTAATGTCTTTGGAGGTTCTCTGTGGTTCTGTGTTCTAACCTCTGTGGAGGTTCTCTGTGGTTCTGTGTTCTCATGTCTGTGGAGGTTCTCTGTGGTTCTGTGTTCTAACCTCTGTGGAGGTTCTCTGTCAGTTCTGTGTTTTCATGTCTGGAGGTTCTCTGTGGATCTGTGTTCTCATGTCTGTGGAGGTTCTCTCTGGTTCTGTGTTCTCATGTCTGGAGGTTCTCTCTGGTTCTGTGTTCTAACGTCTGTGGAGGTTCTCTCTGGTTATGTGTTCTCATGTCTGGAGGTTCTCTGTGGTTCTGTGTTCTAATGTCTTTGGAGGTTCTCTGTGGTTCTGTGTTCTCATGTCTGGAAGTTCTCTCTGGTTCTGTGTTCTAACGTCTGTGGAGGTTCTCTGTGGTTCTGTGTTCTCATGTCTGTGGAGGTTTTCCATCAGTTCTGTGTTCTCACGTCTGTGGAGGTTCTCCATCAGTTCTGTGTTCTCACGTGTGCGGAGGTTCTCTGTGGTTCTGTGTTCTCACGTCTGTGGAGGTTCTCCATCAGTTCTGTGTTCTCACGTCTGCGGAGGTTCTCTGTGGTTCTGTGTTCTAACGTCTGTGGAGGTTTTCTGTCAGTTCTGTGTTCTAATGTCTTTGGAGGTTCTCTGTGGTTCTGTGTTCTAACGTCTGTGGAGGTTCTCTGTGGTTCTGTGTCCTAACGTCTGTGGAGGTTCTCTGTGGTTCTGTGTTTTAACCTCTGTGGAGGTTCTCTGTGGTTCTGTGTTCTCACGTCTGTGGAGGTTTTCTCTGGTTCTGTGTTCTCATGTCTGGAGGTTCTCTCTGGTTCTGTGTTCTAACGTCTGTGGAGGTTCTCTGTTGTTCTGTGTTCTCAGGTCTGTGGAGGTTATCTCTGGTTCTGTGTTCTCATGTCTGGAGGTTCTCTGTGGTTCTGTGTTCTCATGTCTGTGGAGGTTTTCCATCAGTTCTGTGTTCTCACGTCTGTGGAGGTTCTCCATCAGTTCTGTGTTCTCACGTGTGCGGAGGTTCTCTGTGGTTCTGTGTTCTCACGTCTGTGGAGGTTCTCTGTCAGTTCTGTGTTCTAATGTCTTTGGAGGTTCTCTGTGGTTCTCTGTTCTAACCTCTGTGGAGGTTCTCTGTGGTTCTGTGTTCTCATGTCTGTGGAGGTTCTCTGTGGTTCTGTGTTCTAACCTCTGTGGAGGTTCTCTGTTAGTTCTGTGTTTTCATGTCTGGAGGTTCTCTGTGGATCTGTGTTCTCATGTCTGTGGAGGTTCTCTCTGGTTCTGTGTTCTCATGTCTGGAGGTTCTCTCTGGTTCTGTGTTCTAACGTCTGTGGAGGTTCTCTCTGGTTATGTGTTCTCATGTCTGGAGGTTCTCTGTGGTTCTGTGTTCTAATGTCTTTGGAGGTTCTCTCTGGTTCTGTGTTCTCATGTCTGGAGGTTCTCTCTGGTTCTGTGTTCTAACGTCTGTGGAGGTTCTCTGTGGTTCTGTGTTCTCATGTCTGTGGAGGTTTTCCATCAGTTCTGTGTTCTCACGTCTGTGGAGGTTCTCCATCAGTTCTGTGTTCTCACGTGTGCGGAGGTTCTCTTTGGTTCTGTGTTCTCACGTCTGTGGAGGTTCTCCATCAGTTCTGTGTTCTCACGTCTGCGGAGGTTCTCTGTGGTTCTGTGTTCTAATGTCTTTGGAGGTTCTCTGTGGTTCTGTGTTCTAACGTCTGTGGAGGTTCTCTGTGGTTCTGTGTCCTAACGTCTGTGGAGGTTCTCTGTGGTTCTGTGTTTTAACCTCTGTGGAGGTTCTCTGTGGTTCTGTGTTCTCACGTCTGTGGAGGTTCTCTCTGGTTCTGTGTTCTCATGTCTGGAGGTTCTCTCTGGTTCTGTGTTCTAACGTCTGTGGAGGTTCTCTGTTGTTCTGTGTTCTCACGTCTGTGGAGGTTATCTCTGGTTCTGTGTTCTCATGTCTGGAGGTTCTCTCTGGTTCTGTGTTCCAACCTCTTTGGAGGTTCTCTGTGGTTCTGTGTTCTCATGTCTGGAGGTTCTCCGTGGTTCTGTGTTCTAACTTCTGTGGAGGTTCTCCGTCAGCTCTGTGTTCTCACGTCTGTGGAGGTTCTCTGTGGATCTGTGTTCTCACGTCTGTGGAGGTTCTCTCTGGTTCTGTGTTCTCATGTCTGGAGGTTCTCTGTGGTTTTGTGTTCTAACGTCTGTGGAGGTTCTCTCTGGTTCTGTGTTCTCATCTCTGGAGGTTCTCTCTGGTTCTGTGTTCTCACGTCTGTGGAGGTTCTCCATCAGTTTTGTATTCTCACGTGTGCGGAGGTTCTCTGTGGTTCTGTGTTCTCACGTCTGTGGAGGTTCTCTGTCAGTTCTGTGTTCTAATGTCTTTGGAGGTTCTCTGTGGTTCTGTGTTCTAACCTCTGTGGAGGTACTCTGTGGTTCTGTCTTATAACGTTTGTGGAGGTTCTCTGTGGTTCTGTATTCTAACCTCTGTGGAGGTTCTCTGTCAGTTCTGTGTTCTCATGTCTGGAGGTTCTCTGTGGCTCTGTGTTCTAACGTTTGTGGAGGTTCTCTGTGGTTCTGTGTTCTCATGTCTGGAGGTTCTCTGTGGTTCTGACTTCTCATGTCTGGAGGTTCTCTGTGGTTCTGACTTCTCATGTCTGGAGGTTCTCTGTGGTTCTGACTTCTCATGTCTGGAGGTTCTCTGTGGTTCTGACTTCTCATGTCTGGAGGTTCTCTGTGGTTCTGACTTCTCATTTCTGGAGGTTCTCTGTGGCTCTGTGTTCTAACATCTGTGGATGTTATCGCTGCTTCTGTGTTCTAACGTCTGTGGAGTTTCTCCATCAGTTCTGTGTTTTCACATGTTTTGTGTTCTCCTCTCTAAGGTTGGGGTTCCTAAAGGACACTGTTCTCTCTGCAGACGTTCCTCTCTTTCAGAGCGTTCTCCTTCCTGATCTATAGACTGCTTTTCCTTCACAGCTGCTGTTGTCCTGCTGAACTCTTGAGAACGTTTTTCTGTCTTTTCACTGAATGTCTCTTTAAATGTGCAGCTGCAGGACTTTGAAGCCGCTCTGAAGCAACGGGATGGAATCATCACTCAGCTCACGTCCAACCTTCAGCAGGCTCGAGAGGAGAAAGACGAGATCATGAAGGAGTTCTTGGCTCTGACGGATGAAAGTAAAAAGCTTCACCTTCAGTTCCAGCAGGTGGGGGCGCGTCTTCTCCACGGTTACAGGACTTCTGAGTCCAGGACAGGACGTCTTTCTTGACACGGTGTCTCTCTGCCTCTCAAAGCTGCAGGCAGGTGAGACGCTGAGGAACAGCAGCCATAGCAGCACCGCGGCCGACCTGTTCCAGGCCCGGCAGCAGCTGCTTCAGAACCAGCAGCAGCTGGAGGAGCGGGTTCTAGAGGTCCGGAAACATCAGGACAGGAGCAGGGAGCAGCTGGAGCTCATCAGCCAGCTTGAGCACAAGCTCAGCCAGGCGGAGATGGTGAGGAGCTGAGAAGCAACACCTCCAACTCTGATCGTGCCGGTTGTTAACTCGTTTGAACTTGCAGACAGGAAGGAGATCCGAGGAATCCTTCTTACAGAAGATGGAGGAAAAGGAGCTTCTGATTGCAGAACAAGAAAAGGTCCTTCTGAGTCAGAAGCAGTGGATGGAGGAGCTGAGAGCAGAAAAGGAGTCCTTTGCACAAACACTAAGCGAAAAGAGTCGCCTGATTTTGGAGCAAAGTGCAATAATTGCAGAGCATGAGCGCTCGTTGGCCCTGCTCAGGGAGGAGCTGTCCCACGCTGGAAGGTCTGCAGATCATGATGCTGTTCTTCTGTCAGAAGGTAAAGAGCTTAGGATAGCAGATCTTCAGAGAGTCGTTGCAGAACGGGATCATTTGGTGACTCAGCTGCAGGAGGAGCTTCAGACATCTGGAAAACGCCAGTGTGACCTCCAGGAGAGAATGGCTGCTAAAGAATCGGAGCTGAAGCTGTGCCTGCAGGAGCTGGAAGATACAACATCTAAGCTGGTCGCTTGTCAGAGCCATGTGGAGAGCTGCAAACTGCAACTGGAAAAAGGACAGATGGAGCTGCTAAGCTGCAAGAGTGAACTCGCGGCTTCCAAAGAGAAGGAGCGAAAGTCCTCCGGTGAAATCATGCAGCTGATGGGCACGGTGGAAGATCTGCAGAAACGCTGCCATCAGGGCGGCGTGTCTGACAGCCACTCTATCCAGAAGGTGCAGGAGGAGAAGGTGAAGAGCCTGGAGCTCCTCAGGGCGGAGCTGGACGAGCAGTACGGTCAGCAGATAGTGCAGATGAAGCAGGAGGTCAATCTGCAGCATGCTGCCAGAGTGCAGCAGATGGTTGAGGAACATCAGGCTGAGATTGAGCTTCTGAAAGCGCAGCAGCTGTCCTCAAGGTCCACTGACATCCATGCAGAGGTGGAGAGCCTGAATGCTCAGATTAAGGAGCTGAAGGAGACTCTGGAGCGGTCTCAAATGATGCACAATCAAACCTCACTGGAGCTGAGCCACGTCCTCCAGGAGAGGTTCAAGCTGCAAGCCCAGGTCCAGGATCTTCTGAGAGACAGAGATGCAGCTGAGGCCAAGGTGGAGCAGGTCTCCCATCAGATCGTTTCTCAGGAAAGGAAACAGCTGCTGCAGCTGCAGGAGACCACCCGGAGCCTGAGGAGCGAGCTCTCTGCTGCTCAGGAGGCCACACAGGAGGCAGAAGCCAAGCACGAATCAGAAATCACCAATTACAAGATCAAGCTGGAGATGCTGGAACGGGAGAAGGACGCCGTTCTGGACCGCATGGCAGAGTCCCAGGAAGCAGAACTGGAACGACTGAGAACCCAGCTTCTGTTCAGCCACGAGGAGGAGCTGACCAACCTCAGGGAAGGACTTCAAAGAGAGAACTTCCTCAACACCGAGAACCTCCTCAATGAAGCTGCAGTGAAACACCGGGCGGCTTTAGAGGAGCTGGGCAGAACTCATGCAGAAGATATGCTTTTGTTACAGCAGGAGAAGGAAAGCTTTGCTGTGGAGCGAGTTGAACTTCTGCACCAGATCCTGGCTCTCAAAGAGGACCTGAAGCTGGCCCTGCATAGCTCCAAAGCAGATGATCTGGTGCTGCAGCTGCAGGAGCTTCAGCTGGAGCTGGAGGAGCTGAGAAAGCGAGCGCAGGAGCGCGCTCAGCTGCAGCAGGAGGTTCAGACGTTACTGACAAAGATGGAGATGCTTGAAAACCAGACCAAAGACCGAGAAGCTTTTTGGGAAAACAAACTTCACGTTCTTGAGTCAGAAAAGGAGACTTTGATTGAAGAGCTGCAGGTGAAACGGAGAAGAGTGGAGGCTCTGACAGCCGAGAACGCTCAGATGCAGCAGCAAGCCGCCGAGCTGCGAGAAGAAGTGGAAAAGCAGAAGACCACCTTCTCCTTTGCAGAGAAGAACTTTGAGGTCAACTATCAGGAGCTGAAGGAGGAGTACACCTGCCTCATCCAGACCAAGACTCTCCTGGAGGAGAGGACTCGGAGGGAGACGCTGGAGTTCGAGGCGAGAATCGCTCTCCTTCAGTCCCAAATCCAGGAGCTGCAGAGGAGCAGCAGAGATGGTCCGGAGGAAGCCCAGACTGAAAAATACTCTTCTGAACTGATGGAGAAGCTGCATGTCACTTTAAATGAGAAGAGGAGCCTGGAAGAACGGCTCAGGGAGGTCTCTGAGCAGTTCATGTCTGCACAGAGGACAGTGCAGCAGCTGCAGGAGGAGCTGAAGAACTCGGCAGAAGAAAATGTAAAGGTCATCAAGCAAAATGAAAGCCTGCAGGAAGAGATGAGGAGGAAACAGCTGAGAGGGAAGGAGGAAGAGCAGAGCGCTGAGAGCCAGGCTGCTGAGGATCTTCATCCACACGTCCAACCTCTGCAGGAGGAGACAGAGAGTCTCCAAGAGAGGGACCGCCTCCAGCCGGAGCTCCACAGGCTTTCCCAGACTCCATCTCCGGCTCCGCTCCCCTCAGAGGAGGGACCTGTTGAAGGACGGCCCCCCCCACACAAGCCCGCGGGCGGCGGGTCGAACCGCCGCAAAAGACGGCAGAGGTCCAAGCAGGAGCGCAGAACAGCTCCTCCACAGAGGGAGGAGGAGAACACGATGGAGGAGGACGGAGCAGCAGGAGCTGCAGGGAGGGCCGGCAAGGAGGACCTGACTGACGGGTACCAGGGAGACGGCGTCAGCGCAGCGGTGAGCACTGCCGTGCATCTACTGCAGACATGCACGCTCCCACATGCACGCACCTGCACACTCACATGCACACTCACATGCACGCACACATAGCTGCCTCCTGTTTGCTTCTCCAAGTCAGTGTTTGAAATGCGCATGAGGACCGAAATGAAACTGCAGCTGCTCTCTGCTCATGCTGGACTGTCTGACAGCAGTCGTGATCAGAACCACAGCAGAGGTTCTGTGGTTCTGACCCGTGTTGTGCAGAAGCATTTCAGCTTCTCTCCGTCAGAAACCGTTTTGATTGTGAATTTCCTGAAAGTCTGCAGGTTTTCTTTGAAAAGCAGCAACCAGAGTCGGGCGGCTGTGCGTCTGCTTTTCTCACATTTTTTCGTTTTCTGCAGTTTTCCAGGAAAAACCATCAAATGTAAGCTGACAGTCCGCGACTGATGCTGGTCTCTGTCTAACGGAACAGCAGACGATTCTGTAAAGACCCACTCCCATGACAAGGGGGTTTCTGACTTGTTGTGGGGACATTTTTCTGATGGTGGAGGACGTGATGAATCAGGAGCAGAAAAGAAATGCCGTTGGAAAAAGCCTGTAGTTGTTTTGTACAACCTAACCCATAACCCCCTTACCCCATACCCCCCTAACCCATAACCCCCTAACCCCATACCCCCCTAACCCATAACCCCATACCCCCCTAACCCATAACCCTCTAACCCCATACCCCCCTAACCCATAACCCCATACCCCCCTAACCCATAACCCCCTTACCCCATACCCCCCTAACCCATAACCCCCTAACCCCATACCCCCCTAACCCATAACCCCATACCCCCCTAACCCATAACCCCATACCCCCCTAACCCATAACCCCATACCCCCCTAACCCATAACCCCCTTACCCCATACCCCCCTAACCCATAACCCCATACCCCCCTAACCCATAACCCCATACCCCCCTAACCCATAACCCCCTTACCCCATACCCCCCTAACCCATAACCCCATACCCCCCTAACCCATAACCCCCTAACCCCATACCCCCCTAACCCATAACCCCATACCCCCCTAACCCCATACCCCCCTAACCCATAACCCCATACCCCCCTAACCCATAACCCCCTAACCCATAACCCCCTTACCCCATACCCCCCTAACCCATAACCCCCTTAACCCCATACCTCCCTAACCCATACCCCCCTAACCCCCAACCCTAACCCCATACCCCCCTAACCCATAACACCCTAACCCCATAACTCTTAAATCATAACCCCAACCCCTTGACCCCTCTAACCCCCTTACCTCTAAAAAGTGGGTCATTTTTAATGTTTCCCCTCCATTACTGCCGTGTTTGTTCTGGAAGGATTCAGGTGTAATTGTGGTTCTTCTGCTGCCACAGGTGAGCAGTCAGGTGGGGGATGGGCAGAGACCTTCACCTCAGTCTCACCGAGCACAAATAGAAAGAGAGACCCTTCGTCATGTAAGTGTTGCTTTGACTCATCAAACAGTGATGTCACCTTCATCAAGATTTTTGAACTTTTTAAAATTGTGGTTACTCCTCCAAAGGCTCCCCTCCCTCGGTATCACCTCCACCCCCCTCCGTTGGTTCCACTCCTACCTCTCAGGCCGAACCCAATTCATTCATCTTAAATCATTTAAATCTCAGCCTTCCTCTGCCTCTTCTGGTGTCCCCCAAGGTTCTGTCCTTGGTTCTCTTCTTTTCATTACTTATCTTCTACCCCTTGGCAATATTTTCCGTAAATTTAATGTTAATTTTCACTGTTCCGCCGATGACACCCAGCTCTATGTATCAAGCAAACCTGACTCCTCTCTTCCACCCTCCTCCCTCCACTCCTGTCTGTCTGAAATCAAAAACTGGTTCACCTTAAACTTTCTCAAACTCAATAGTGATAAACCGAGCTACTTCTAGTAGGTTCCAAATCCACCCTCTCCAAAGCCACAAGTCTTACTCTTTCACATTGGTTCGTCTTCTGTCTCCCCCTCCCCTTAGGTGAAGAGTCTGGGTGTCATCCTAGATAGCTCACTATCTTTTCAGTCCCACATCAATAACATTACTCGGTCAGCACATTTCCATTTACGTAACATTAATCGTCTAGGCCCCTCCCTCACTGTGCGCTCTGCGTCTGTCCTGGTCCACAGTCTGGTCACTTCCCGTCAAGATTATTGTAATTCCCTCCTCTTTGGTCTCCCCCAAAAAACCCTCAATAAGCTTCAACTGGTCCAGAACTCATCTCCAGAACCCCCTCCTTCAGTTTTCTCTGGCCGTTCCTCATCTTCGTCTTGGATTTCTCTGGCCGTTCCTCGTCTTTATCGTTGTTTTCTCTGGCCGTTCCTCGTCTTTATCGTTGTTTTTCTCTGGCCATTCCTCGTCTTCATCGTTGTTTTTCTCTGGCCGTTCCTCGTCTTCATCGTTGTTTCCTCTGGTCATTCCTCGTCTTTATCGATGTTTTCTCTGGCCATTCCTCGTCTTTATCGTTGTTTTCTCTGGTCGTTCCTCGTCTTTATCGTTGTTTTTCTCTGGCCGTTCCTCGTCTTCATCGTTGTTTTTCTCTGGCCATTCCTCGTCTTTATCGTTGTTTTCTCTGGTCGTTCCTCGTCTTTATCGTTGTTTTTCTCTGGCCGTTCCTCGTCTTCATCGTTGTTTTTCTCTGGCCGTTCCTCGTCTTCATCGTTGTTTTCTCTGGTCGTTCCTCGTCTTTATCGTTGTTTTCTCTGGCCATTCCTCGTCTTTATCGTTGTTTTTCTCTGGCCGTTCCTCGTCTTTATCGTTGTTTTTCTCTGGCCGTTCCTCGTCTTCATCGTTGTTTTCTCTGGTCGTTCCTCGTCTTTATCGTTGTTTTCTCTGGCCATTCCTCGTCTTTATCGTTGTTTTTCTCTGGCCATTCCTCGTCTTCGTCGTTGTTTTTCTCTGGCCGTTCCTCTTCTTCATCGTTGTTTCCTCTGGTCATTCCTCGTCTTTATCGATGTTTTCTCTGGCCATTCCTCGTCTTTATCGTTGTTTTCTCTGGCCATTCCTCGTCTTCATCGTTGTTTTCTCTGGTCGTTCCTCGTCTTCATCATTGTTTTCTCTGGTCGTTCCTCGTCTTTATCGATGTTTTCTCTGGCCATTCCTCGTCTTCATGGTTGTTTTCTCTGGCCGTTCCTTGTCTTCATCGTTGTTTTCTCTGGCCATTCCTCGTCTTCATGGTTGTTTTCTCTGGCCGTTCCTTGTCTTCATCGTTGTTTTCTCTGGCCGTTCCTTGTCTTCATCGTTGTTTTCTCTGGCTGTTTCTCGTCTTCATAGTTGTTTTCTCTGGTCGTTCCTCATCTTTATCATTGTTTTCTCTGGCTGTTCCTCGTCTTCATGGATGTTTTCTCCGGCCATTCCTCGTCTTTATCGTCGTTTTCAGTGGCCGCTCCTCGTCTTTATCATTATTTTCTCTGGCCATTCCTTGTCTTCATCGTTGTTTTCTCTGGCCGTTCCTTGTCTTCATCGTTGTTTTCTCTGGCCATTCCTTGTCTTCATCGTTGTTTTCTCTGGCCGTTCCTTGTCTTCATCGTTGTTTTCTCTGGCCGTTCCTTGTCTTCATCGTTGTTTTCTCTGGCCATTCCTCGTCTTCATGGTTGTTTTCTCTGGCCGTTCCTTGTCTTCATCGTTGTTTTCTCTGGCCGTTCCTTGTCTTCATCGTTGTTTTCTCTGGCTGTTTCTCGTCTTCATAGTTGTTTTCTCTGGTCGTTCCTCATCTTTATCATTGTTTTCTCTGGCTGTTCCTCGTCTTCATGGATGTTTTCTCCGGCCATTCCTCGTCTTTATCGTCGTTTTCAGTGGCCGCTCCTCGTCTTTATCATTATTTTCTCTGGCCATTCCTTGTCTTCATCGTCGTTTTCAGTGGCCGCTCCTCGTCTTCATCATTGTTTTCTCTGGCCATTCCTTGTCTTCATCGTTGTTTTCTCTGGCCGTTCCTTGTCTTCATCGTTGTTTTCTCTGGCCGTTCCTTGTCTTCATCGTTGTTTTCTCTGGCTGTTTCTCGTCTTCATAGTTGTTTTCTCTGGTCGTTCCTCATCTTTATCATTGTTTTCTCTGGCTGTTCCTCGTCTTCATGGATGTTTTCTCCGGCCATTCCTCGTCTTCATCGTTGTTTTCTCTGGTCGTTCCTCGTCTTTATCGATGTTTTCTGTGGTCGTTCCTCGTCTTTATCGTTGTTTTCTCTGGCCATTCCTCGTCTTCATGGTTGTTTTCTCTGGCCGTTCCTTGTCTTCATCGTTGTTTTCTCTGGCTGTTCCTCGTCTTCATCGTTGTTTTCTCTGGTTGTTCCTCGTCTTTATCGATGTTTCCTCTAGTCGTTCTTCATCTTTATCGATGTTTCCTCTGGCCGTTCCTCGTCTTTATCGTTGTTTTTTCTGGCCGTTCCTCGTCTTCATGGTTGTTTTCTGTGGTCGTTCCTCATCTTTATCGATGTTTCCTCTGGTCGTTCTTCATCTTTATCGATGTTTCTTCTGGCCGTACCTCGTTTTCATCTTTCTTTTCTCAGGCCGTTTCTCATCTTCATGGTTGTTTTCTCTGGTTGAACCTCGTCTTCATCTTTCTTTTCTCTGGTCGTTTCTCGTCTTCTACTTGGTTTTGTCTGGTTGAACCTCATATTGGTGGATTTCTCTGGCCGTTCCTCATTTTTATGGTTGTTTTCTCTGGTTGAACCTCATCTTCAGCTTGGATTTTCTGGCCGTTCCTCGTCTTCATGGATGTTTTCTGTGGCCATTCTTCGTCTTTATCGTTGTTTTCTCTGGTTGAACCTCTTCTTCATGGTTGTTTTCTCTGGCCATTCCTCGTCTTCATAGTTGTTTTCTGTGGTAGTTCCTCGTCTTTATCGATGTTTCCTCTGGTCGTTCCTTGTCTTCATAGTTGTTTTCTGTGGTCGTTCCTCGTCTTCATCGTTGTTTCCTCTGGTCGTTCCTCGTCTTTTTCGTTCTTTTCTCTGGCTGTTCCTCGTCTTCATAGTTGTTTTCTGTGGTCGTTCCTCGTCTTCATCGTTGTTTCCTCTGGTCGTTCCTCGTCTTTTTCGTTCTTTTCTCTGGCTGTTCCTCGTCTTCATAGTTGTTTTCTCTGGTCGTTCCTCGTCTTCATGGATGTTTTCTCTGGTCGTTCCTCGTCTTTTTCGTTGTTTTCTGTGGCTATTCCTCGTCTTCATCGTTGTTTTCTGTGGTCGTTCCTCGTCTTTATCGTTGTTTTCTCTGGCCGTTCCTCATCTTTATCGATGTTTCCTCTGGTCGTTCCTCGTCTTTATCGTCGTTTTCTCTGGCTGTTCCTCGTCTTCATGTATATTTTTTATCTGGCCGTTTCTCGTCTTTGTCTTTGCTTTCTCCTCATCTGCATGTTGAAGCACCAGCGTCGGCGTGCCCGCATGTTCAAAGCCGCTCTGCATCAGAACAGAGCGTTTGAAGGGCCGCCTCATTAGGATGCAGAGAGCCCTTCATCTAACCTCACATCAAAGGGATCTGAATCCCATTGATGATGTTATCCACACGCGTGTCCATATGCATGTTTACAAAATGTTGTTTTGGTATTTTCCGTCACAGAAGAACCTGCAGCTTCTCTGATAAGGAACTGGGTTTAATTAGCTCATGTCTGACAGGAAAACAATCCTGATATGGTTTAATCCTAATTCTGAGGGATCTGCTGTTAATCTGCTGATAATCTGATGGGTTTATTAACCCATTTTAGCCACGCCCTCCTGCCTGCAGCGGCGCCGCTGTGGTAGCTGGTGTGAGGTCATGACGCTCTCTGTCTTCAGGGGGAGTGCAGGCTGCAGATGGAGGCGCAGCGCCTCAGCCTGTCGCAGATCCACGCCGCACAGCTGGAGCTCCTGCAGGAGGAGAGCGGCGCCCACGTGGGAGGTCGAGGCGACCTCGGTGAGTACGTGCTGGTTTGATGAGCTGATGCAGGCCCATCACGAGTTTGGGTCAACGCGTTGTGATGTCATAGCGGGAAAGAATCACCAGGTGGGATTGCAAAGTAAACACAGAACCTGAAGACAGGAAAAAGACCTGATATGTTTTACAACAGCAAAAAACGTGTCTAACAGACGACAACTCTTTAGTTTAAAGATTCATTTTCTGCCCTCAAATGCAGAAAATCTGCCAGTGGGGTGAACATTCTTGACTTCTATCTAAGGGCCTGTTTTTGCAGTGGATGGTCTGTTGTGGTGATGTTTGCTGCTTAGCTGATTTTTGTCGTCTCTGTTCATCTACCGTCTCCCAGAGGAACCACAAGTCTGCAGATACCAGAATCTAATCCAAGCTGTTACTGATGACAGCAACCAGATCCTCCAGGTAAAGAGCAGAGCAGACCCGTGTTCTTCTGAACATCCTCTAGAGTCTGTGCTGCGCTTCAGTCAGAGGACCGTTGTCTCTGCTCCCTGCAGGCTTTTCAGAATGTTTTTGGTGAAGATCTTTTGGAGAGGGTTGACACAGAGACCCCGACACTCCGTCTGGAGGAAAGACCAGAGACCAAGGAGTCGGCCTCCATCGTCCTGGAAGCTCGAGGTAAACCTGTCTGAGGGTTTCAGCTGCAGAGGACCTTGTCTTCCTTCACGCTCATGGAGGATGTTCTACAGCACCGCCTGCTTGTTTCTGTGCAGAACTCTGCAGAACTCTTCTGCAGGTGAAGGAGAACATCGAGGTGGAGCTCCGCCGGCTTTCACGGCTTCAGGCTCGGATGAAAGCCGAAGAAAACCAGGTTAAAACCGACGAACACGTAAACATTTAGACTGTTGACCCTGTGTGTACGCAGACCATAGAGACGCACAGACTCTAAAGACTATGCAGACTAGACTGACGACACGGACTAGACGGAATACATAGACTAGAGAGATTATGCAGACAACGTTTTGAGAAAGATCCGAAAAATGAATTAGAACTGTGAAAACTAACTAACAGCTAAGATTCTCTGTCACAACAACACGATAATGTTACTAATAATAATATTTACATACGTTGTTAAAGCCAGCTCTCTCATTTATTTCACATAATCTGTTGTATTCCTAGATTACAGCCGATGATGACCTGAAAACCAGCAGGGAAAAGGAAATCCCTGAGCTGTGCAGGCGGGTGGTGACCTCCGGTCTCTCTGCCAGCACAGGTGAGCTCACCTGCTGTCTGTAACAGATCAATGATCAGAGTTTGTATCACCTGGATTCAGAATATTTTAATCTCTAAGTGGAAACACCTTGACAGCTGAAACCAATCAGACTTTTATCGTCTGCAGGAATTTGCAGTCTAGATACAGATCTGTATCAAAACTCTGATTCCTGCGTTCTAGAGTCGGTTCTAGTAGCTGTGCTCATGTGAACTTGTTCCTTTCTATTAGCTGTTGAATGTGATGCATCAAGCATTGTCTTTAGAGTCCTCCACGTTAGATGTTGATGCTTTCATCAGCAGCTCCGCTCAGTTCTTTTGGTTGAATCACAGAGGTCATCCAGGTTATCCATTCTGACTCCTGTGTTGGTAGATCTGGAGGAGCAGACCGCGTCCTCCTTCCTCTCGCTGGAACTGCAGCGGTTGAAGGCTGAAGCTCAGGAGAAGCAGCTCCAGCTGGAGGAGCATCACCGGCTGGACGTGGAGCGCCTCAGATCCCACTACCAGCAGCAAGCTGCCGAGACGGAGGAGCGCTACGCCACGGAGCTCTTCATGCTGCAGCGACGTCTGCAGGAGGTCACCGCGGCGGACGCCTATGCCGGGTAAAAACCCTGCTTCCCTCATGGAGCTGGTCGCTCAACTTCAGAGGCAGTACAAGGGCTTTTCCTGCTCATTCCAAAAGGGATGCTTCCATGGAAACACAGTTTAGCTCACTATGTTTACAGAGACGCTTTCATGTACAAAGACAGTTCAAAATGGATCCAGAGAGGTCGTACTGGGTCAGGAGGTCAACCATGAGGTTTGGTCCTCAACCATTCAAAGCTTTGTAGACCAGCAACAGAACTTTGACGTCTGTCCTCTGGCACACAGGCAGCCAGTGGACAGACCTCAGAACCGGACTGATGTGGTTCTACTTTTTTGTGAGAACCGAGCAGCGAGTTCTGAAGGAGCTGCAGTTCCTGATGGATGTTTATGGTCATCCTGTAAAAACTCTGTTACGGTCATGAACTCAGTTGTCCAGGTCCATCAGAGCTTCAATCCCTGAAATATTTTTGGGTTGATAGTCGGCTGATTGTACGACTGCCTCCATGTTTTTCCAAATGTGCGTCTGTGTCCATCACTACAGCCACGTTTTCAGATGAATAGACTGAAGCTCTGTAGGGACCTCCAACCTTCAGACCTTCAGCCCCAACGACTTTTAGCGATTTATCTCATTGTGAAACGATTTTCTTATGGTAATGTTTGATTCGATCCTCGCATCGATCTGGTTCCATCCTAGGAATAGAAATCGATTCATCGGTTGTTTGTTACAACGCTATAAAATACATCTGGCTGTCATCTGCATAGCTATGGTGACTAATGTTGTTGTTGTTTATAACCTGGGACAGTGGAAGCATCTGGATATTAAACAGAAGGGGCCCCAGGATTGAGCTGTGGGGAACTCCATGTGTCATTTTTGTTGAAGTTACCAACTGACACAAAATATTTCCCGTTTTCCATGTATGTTCTGTAGCAGTGAGACCACCCAGTTTTCCAGACATTGGGTTTATATCGACTGTATCAAATGCAGCTCTTAGATCCAATAAAACTAGAACAGACACGTTTCCACCGTTTGTTTTTAAACGTAGAATCATTAGTTACTTTATCAGAGCCGTCTCAGTGCTGCCTGACAGGTAGACATTATCATGTATTCATTTAACTGATAGAAAACGTTTTTTTTGATGGTCTTACTTAAAAATGGCAGGTTTCAGTCTGCAGTCGCGTGTTTTGAGGTTGATGCTAACGCCATGTTTTTGTTTTCCCTCCAGAGCTTCAGAGTCCAGTTTGAGGACGGAGAACATGGAAGTCCTAAAGGTGGGACTGCTTGACTCTGCTCTTCTGTTGTGTCACATACACCCCCCCCCCCACACACACACACACTGAGGCGCATACATACATTAAGAGGCCGTGACAGTGGGAGTGGATGGAGGGAGCTCGTCTGCCTCCGGGCTAAAAGATGCCCTAAATCCTTGTCCTGCTGAGACTCCAGAGGCAGCGTCACGGCAGCGGACTTATATCTGCTGATTAAAAGGATTACGTAACGCCATTTAGCCGAGCTGACGGAGGCGGGGTCAAAGGAGAGGAAGTGGGCTCTATTGAAGCCATCTCTCACACAAAGTTCAAACCTTTCATCCTCCTCCAAAGCTTTTCAGGATCTGAGAAATCAGAGGAAAAAGACTTTTTTAATTCTTGATGGTTAATTTAAACGCTTGATTTAAGCTTTGATCAAAGAGAAGATCAGCGACTGAACAGAAAAGGTAGAATGTTGGATAAAAATGTTGATAGATGAGAGAAAACCTTCTAGATTTGGGGAGGTTTGTGTTGAAGCTGAACGTTTTCTGCTCCAGGCTGTATCTGAAGGGTTTGCTGTGAATCTCCAGGATCTGTGTGGTGAGGAGCTGTCGGAGGCAGAGCTGCTTGGGCTCAGCGGATCCTCTGGACTAACGGGACAGTTGCAGACTCTGAGGAGAGCGCTCTACCATAAGTACGTCCAGGAAGTGGCCGCTCTGAAAGAGCAGCACAGCAGTGAGCTCAGAAGACTTCGAGAAGAACAGAGGAGCAAAAGGCGGGACCTCAACGGGGTGGTGGTCGGTTCTGGAGGCTCTGAGAGCCTGGCTGTGGTCAACCATCTCCCTGAGGAGGAGGAGGAGCTGCACCAGCATAGACTAGAGGAGGAGGTTGCAAAGGTAAGCGGTGATGACCAAAGGACTCTGCGTGCCTCCAGCTTTGAGTCAAGCTTGGATGATGTAGGTGAACTCTCCGTCCTTCCTACAGGCCATCGTTCAGATGTCAGTGGAGTTCGCACAGAAGACGGAGCTGACTCGAATCAAGAAACAGGTCGACCAGACAAACAGCTCCATGCAGACTCAGCTGAACGAGGAAGATCAGGAGATGGAGGAGGAGCAGACGCCCAGAGCTTCCCCTTCTGCCCCTGACTGGCTGGAGGAGGCGGACCGGGAGAGACTGGAGCAGGAGCTCAAGGACAAGAACGCGGAGATCCAGAGGCTGAAGGAGGAGCTGCAGAACGCTGGACGAGGAGCCAAACAGGTGAACATCTGGAGGAAGGACAGAATTCCAGCTGAGAGGCTCATTGTTGGGAACGGAAAGAGGAGCTTTAGTTTTCAGATGTTGTCTTCTGAGGCCTGTGGGGCACGCGGCCGCCGTCACAGAGCGTTCTTCACATGCAGCAGGAACACGTGTGGATATGACGTGTTCCTCTGGCCTTGAGGAGCCTTCATTGTTCTCACCGAGCATCACCATTGGCCTTTGGCTGCTGCTGAGCTCCTGCTGCAGAAACGGTGCAGAGTAACGAGCAACGACTCGTTTTATTGGTGAGAAAGCAGCTTGTGTTCGGCCTGAACTCTGACGTTTAAGTCTTTAATGCTCGCAGAAAGCTGCTATAAAATGAACATTCAATAAAAATGTTCATTATCAGCAAAGAAACCCAGAAGAGGGTGGAATCTCATTTGGTTTTACAGCCTGCAGCTTTTATTTTGGCGGAGCTGCTGCTCCTTCCTGGAGAGGAACTTTAGGTTCCCTGGATTTAACCACACATTCATGAACCGTAATGATCTGACTGACATCGCTATGAATTTGTTTCCATTTGAACATGGAAAACACAAAGGAGCCGAGCAGTTCCTTTATATCACGCAGGGCGAGGGTTTGAAACCCTAACGCTGCATCTCTGCTGAGTTTCCAGTAGATGTCCCCTCCACATGTCCTCTGCTTCCTCTGTTGCCATGGCAGCACAAAGCCAGCAGTGTTTCTCTGGGAGTTAAAGTGCGCCTTTGGGAGGCCGTGGTTCTGCACGCGCCCGGCGTCTTCGTGTCATTTGAATGCGTTTGACTGATGGTGACGTCGGGCGCTCGCGTTCTCCCGAGTGTTCTTCTGTTCCGTGGAAAGTTTGTGATGACGGGGCTGCTGTCTGTGTTCTCTCTGCTGCCTGTTAAGCCTCTGATGAAGACGGAGGATGACGAAGGACACGCTGAGGAGGAGGTTGATGGTACGACTCCGGCTGCTGGAGCTGAGGGCGAGTCTTCTGATGGAGGCGCTGACAGGTACTGTCCAGAGGTTCTCCTCAGAACCAGCACATCTGAGCGTTCTCTAACAGAACCTGTCCTCCTGCTGGCAGATATCTGCTGCGGCTCAACCAGAAGCTGAGCCAGGAGCTGCTGGACGTCCTGAAGACCACGGCTGCTGCAGAGGAAACCATCCAGCTCCACGTGCAAAGCCTGAGCGGCGTCCCCGGCGAGCCGCTGACACCCTTCTCCTCCGTCCAGAGAGGAACCTGGAACCGGGCGAGCTCGGACCCGGCTGAACGCGGCACCGCGGGTACGGATCATCCGGAGTCACCATGCGGTTCCACTGAGGAGAACAGATTTGACTTTGGGGCTTTCTCCCTTTAAATCCTAAAATCTAAACCACAAACGATGAACCAAGTTCCAGAAAATACAAACTTTACGAGACTCGACGGTTTGAGCATCGATTCATAAAAAGATATAAATGTTTTCTGAAGGATGTAGAAATCTCCATCACTGGGGGGGAGGACGGGGAAAGAGGGAGGCTGTTTGAATCTCCAAACTTTATTGACGTTTGATGGTGTTAAAACAAAAACTTTTAGACAAAGTGTTTGCAAAGTTTCCAGTGACTGGACAGTGTTGCATTGTGGGTAGAAATGTGCAGGAATTGATGCGATGGCCTCATGGTAGAGCCCTGAATTCTGCTCCTCCTTCCTCCCTGAATCCTCTGAAAGGATCTGGTCTCCAGACCTTGAGGCCGTGCAGAACCTTGGGGTTCTCTTTCCTTTGTGGCTGCATCAGATCCGTTTTTTATTCACATAAACTCCGCTGGTCTTGGTCTCACACCCATCTGAGCATTAATCCTCCCTTCAGCAGCTCCCGTCACTGTTTTATTATGTATCTGTGTTTTGGTGTAATGCTGTCTTTCAGGTTTGTGAAGCGCTTTGTGATTTTGTTCTGCAAAAAGCCGTATATAACTAAATGTGTCCCAGCAGGCTGTGAATGTAACACATGGTGGTGTTTCTGCACCACAGAGGAGTTTAGATTTAAACTGTGGTGTTAGTTAGGACACCGGTGGGATGCATGAGCTAGAAATGATGACAAACGGTTTTACAGATTTTGATCAGGTTGTGTTTTAGCGTTTTGGGTTGTGTGGAAACGGAGCAAACCGTACAGACGACATAAAACAACAGCATTCTGCCGTGTTTGCAGAAAGTCCCCGAGGCAGTGAGGGTGGAGCGCAGGACGTCTGGTCCGGAGCGCCGGAGGACAAAGGTCTGGAGGTGTCCCCCCAGGTGACGGGCAGCCTCGTCTTTGCCGCGGCACCGCAGAACCAGGAGGGCCTGATGAGCACCAGCAGCCGCCTGCAGGCCGCTTTGGAGAAGATGCTGATGGTCATCACGGACACAACCAACCAGGTTTGACCAAAGTCTGTTTATTCAGCTTCAGTTCAGCTGAACATGCGGGTTCTACCGCTGCTCAGGGTGACCAAACTGTTATTCCCAGAGCCCCGCCTCCTCCTCACATGTAGCATCACTGAAAAGCTCCACATGTCCTCAGGTCATTCAGTAGGATGCAGAGTCTGGAGATATTCAGGTTCAGAAGTGTCCTGTACAGACGACACGGTGACTCTGCTGGCAGAAAAAGACACATGTATGAATTAAAGGCTGGAAATGCCAAACAGCTGCTGTTAGTCCGGTTTGGACTAGTACTACAACTGTAGTCATATATTTAAATCATATGGAGATAACAAGTCCCACTTTGGCTGAATCATGAGTGGGACGTTCTTGCTCTGAGTGGCGCCGCAGACGTCAGAACCTTCAGGTCCACATTTGCATGAATGGAAATGTGAGGACAGCAGTTCTTTCAGGACTTCCAGAACTGAAATGTTCTTTTTATCGGAGCTGCTCCCTTCATGTAAACTAGTTTTTTGTAAACTCCACCTTCCTGAGGAGCTTCTCTCTGATCCGTCGTCCCAGCAGAACCTTCTGGTCACGGCCCTTTCCCTCCGTTCGTTCCCCGTTAACCCTCTGCGCTCCCGTCCATAGAAACAGGAAGAGGCGGCGGAATGCGCCGCGTCCAGAATCCTCACAAAAGAGCCTCATTCTCGCCGGTTGCCTGTAGATACCAGCGTGTTTACACGAGCTTTTGTCTGAGCCGGCAGCCAATGGCAGCCCCAGCTCCACTCCCCCCCCGGGGGGGGCGTCGGCGGGCCCTCACACTGTGTCCAGTGTCACCACGCTCCCAGTGGAACTAGGCCATTCAGTAACTGGCTTCCTGTGTTCCTGACACAGATTCATCTGCAGGATCATCGTTTCACCAACCAAAGCAGCAAAATGTGTTTCTGCTTAGTGTACGAGGAAGGAGGAGGTTCTGCTACGTCTGTGAAGAAGTGACACGGACCACTGACACACAGGAAACATGTTTGTAGAGAGAATTGGTTACGTTTTCTCCTCGTTTCCATGATCGTCTTCTGAAATTCCACAAACATAGCCTTGTTTCTTAGAAGGAAGCCGGCTGATGATGGACAGTGCAGGAGTGAAGTGCTTTCAGCGGCGTTACATCCCAGTGAAGGTCTCACGTTTCTGATCGATGGGCTTGTTGCTATTGATCCGCAGGACGTCCGTCTTGCTGGACGTCAGGCCTCTGGGCTCCAGGAGGTAATTGCTCCTGGTTGGGAGTTCAGCGTCTGTCAGTTCCTGGTTGAGGTGTGAGAGGCTTTCCAGCTGCTGGCGTCTCAGGAGAGAGAGGACATGTCAAACCGGTCTCCATGGTAACCAGGAGGCTCCACGTCTGATCGGGTTCTTTCAGCACAAACACAAAGGAGGCCGATCCGGTTTGACGGCTTTGTGCGGGAGGGTGTGTTTGTGTGTGAGGAGTGTGCGATCATTTGCAAACCTACCTGAAGGACAGAGGCCACACCTGCTCCCCTCCCACTTCTCCTGAGCACTACCTGACGGTAGAAGCAGGAAGACGGCGAGGAAACGCCTTCACGCCAGTCCTGGACGTCACGTCCTCACTTTCTGGAACGCTCGCTGTCAAAAGGAGGACAAACGTGGACGAATGGAGACGACGGACGTTAGCGGGAAAACCTGAGGGAAGGACTTTCCATCTGGGAGCTGTCAACCCCCCCCCCCCCGGCCGGCTGAACAATCAGGAGGCCCCCACCCCCCCGGGAGCCTTACCGGCAGGTCGGGATCGCTCAGCCTCATCGTATTGTTAATGAGTCTCCACGGAGAGGGGGCCGAGCGGGAAGACCAATGGGAGCCGGCGTGGGGGTGTGAGCTCCATAACCCCACACTGCTCTGAGGAAAGGAGGTCAGAGGGAGCGCCGGGAACGCCGGGGTCAGGAACGCCGGGGTCAGGAACGCCTGGGTGGGGAGCTCCGTGCAGCAGACCCGGACGGCTCCTGTTTGTTTACTTCCGGCCAGCGTGTTCAGGCGGGTGAACGGGAATCTTCTGTGGGATCATGGCGCCTTCCAGCAGGACTCTGCTTTAGCTCCTCCTGCTCTTCACCTGGAGCTTCTTCCTCATCAACCAGGGACTGGGATGGGGTGAAGGTTGCCCCCCGCATGCTTTGTTTGCTCTTCCTGTGTGTCCTGAACGCGTAGCGACTGTTGCTCGGAGCTCTCAACAACACAGCTCCCCGTGGACCTGCCATTCCCGCCGGACGCTCCTCCCTCTGGAAGTTCAGCAGCAGGACGGATGAAACGCTGCAGGATCTGTTGCTGACATGGATTCCTTCCGCTCTTACCGGAGCTCCAGCATGCAGAGGAGCACGTGGCTGGAGGGGGAGGACCGGGACGTGTACGAGGTGGAGTCCCGAGTCCCGCTGCCCCGGCCCTTCCCGCTCTGCAGCACCTTAACCTCCAAGAACGCCGTGGTCATTCAGACGCAGATCTCCCACGTCAGTCATAGAGCCAACGGTCACCTTCTGAAGGTGGTCTCCAAGATCTCCCTGCCCACCCCCCCATACACGGTAGGTTCAGCGCCGGATCCTGGGTCAGGTCCGGGCCTGCAGATCCATGCGGATGCACAGCCGTGTAACGCTGCCGGAGGTCATGTTGGTCATGTGAGCGTTTTTATGGCGGGCTCATGTTACCGCCTCCCGCCCCCACTCAGACCTTTGAACCAACCTGCAGGCCGTTTATGACGAGGCAATGAGGAAACGGTTCCCCACCGGCTGATTCTACAGCAAACACGGACCCTGAGTGATCAGAACAAGAACTGTACTGAAATGTTTTCTAAGTAGTCTGAGGCCGCTGGTGGCTCATGTAATACCTGCTCAGGTGTTGTGTGACACGCCCATCTGTCAGGACACAACAGAGAAGCTGAAGTGATCTGAACGTTTTCACAACAACACAGGAGGACCATCAAAGCCTTTCATTGGCGCTCTTCTAGATCCTGACATCATCATGAGTTCTAAGATGAACCCATGTTGGAGTCTGAATCCTTAAAAAGTCGCATCTTTGCTAATTATCAGTGAAACGGTGATCATTTACCTGCTCAGAGGAGGTGTCCTTCGAAGGCTGCCAAACTACGAATAGTCATTTATCTGTTTGTTTTTATTGTCTGAAAATGCTTTTCACCAGAAGCAGAGTAGTTGATTTGCGGTGTGACGCGTTGCCACGGTAACCTGCCTCTCGCTCTGGCGCATGATGCTTTACACAACGTCCACATTTGTCCGTCCTCTCCCTGCAGCTGGAACACGCTCGGATGACCCAGACGGAGTTGATGCGGGAGTCCTTCCGCCACAACCAGGAGATCGGCGAGCTCCTGGAGAAGCAGGAGGAGCTGCAGGAGAGGCTGTCTGAGGAGGCGCGGGCCCGGGAGCAGCTGGCTGTGGAGCTGCAGCGGGCGGAAGGTAGGAGCGCCGCTGTCCTCTGGCGTCTTCCAGAGACGTTTGTGTCACTCAGATCCTCAAAGGTAGTGAGGTTTTCACAGCAGCCGCCGGGTTGGAACACCTGCTGTCAGGTGAGCAAACGCTGCTTCTCCATCAGAATAAGATCTGTTCTTCAGACGGAGAGCCGGCTGGGCTCCTCATCAATCACCTGGCTGTAAACAGAGAAATCTCCCTCCTGCTGTGGTGTAGATCAGTGTTTTCAACCTTTCCTGAGCCGCGGCACACTTTAACCTTGACAAAAATCCCGCAGCACACCAGCATCCAAAAATTTAAAGGAGAAACTCATAGTCTGAATTGATCTACAGACCCTCCGCAATGTTTGCTCTAAAAGTTGTAATAAAAGTTAAGTTAGTTTTCCGTAATAATTTTCACCTAAATTATTTGACATTTTACCCTGGTAGTTGTTTTTCCCTTCAGTTTATTAACATGTAATTTTATGTAACCTCACAAAAAAACAAATATTTGATCACAATATGTTTGATCAATTTCACACAAAACAACTAAAAATGTATTTATGTTTTCTGTAGCCACACAAAAAGTGAACATGTTGAAGTTTTATTAGTTTTTCTTTTGTCTTAATCAAAGATGAAGTCTTTGAAAATGTTAACAAAAATGTTTTATTTCTTTTTAGATGATTAAATTGTTTCAGTTTACTTTAATTGTGTCTGTTGGCCACTTCACCTTCATCCTGTTTCTTAAACGTTTTTATTTCTAAAGTTTAACATCTAAAATAATCCAGACGTTGTTAACTTGGAAGGAGAACTAAACTGTTGACCTCTGACCTCTGATTTCATCAAGAAGATTTAAAACTATTTGATGTGTTTGTTGTTGTTTCAAGACGTTTAACGAAGACTCATTGTACGCTGAGACACTGTCACTTTAACCCAATGCATCATGGGAGATGTAGTGATGGCAGACAGACTCATTGTTTTGTTCACTTGTTCCACGGTCTGACACCGGATTCTGTGGAAAGCTACACCGCTAAAGACGAGCTTTAGCTGGTATTTCTGTTGGAACTGAGAGACTTTATGAGCAGAATCAGAACAAGGAAGTGAAGACTGTAACCACTTCTGATTGGTCAGACTGATGATATGTGATTAAGCCTCCAAGAATGATTGGTGGAAACAGTTAAAGGGACAGGACTTTTTCCTAAATCGCGGTACCGTCATTCTTATCAAAATGTCTTTAATAGAATCAAATAAACACAAAGTAAAAAGTATTTTATGATCTTTCATATTCCTAACTACTCAGTGTTTTATCAGGACTGTTTGGATGAACACAGAGCTGAATTCCTGGAGATGGAAATGTTTTTAGATCAGTGGAAGAGGGGGATTTCCCACGGCACACTGGTAGAAAAACACTGGATTAGATGATCCAGGTGAAACTTCAGGGCGCTGTCGCTCCAACCTTTAACCCCGTCTGACCCAAAGGGAGGGCCGCCTGTCCGCTCCGTAACCTCCCAGGCTGTGGACAGTTGGGGTTCATTTGTGTACTCATTGGTCAACAGGAGGCTAATTCCAGCTGAGCGGTCTGGCGTCACACGCCTCCTGTCAGAGGAACCTGCTGTGTTCCATGGAGAACGTTCACGCCGTCCGTGAACACCACTGAGGCTGTGAACGCCTCATGACAGGAAGCTTTAAGGCAGCTTCTGGGCGGCCGTGGTGCAGCGGTAGGGCGGTCGACCCATGATCATAAGATTGCAGGTTCGATTCCCGCCTCTAGTGGGAGGTGTCGCCAGTATACGCCATTTACCACTCTGTGCACGTCTGAGTGTGCACGTGCTGCAGTCTGAGGATCTCTGTGTGCCAGAATATTCCTAATTTGAGAGACGTTTGCTCTGCATCACGGTGGGCAGACACACGCGCCTGCTCTCTGTGAAGCTCCGCCCCCCTTGAAGGGGAAACGAGCAGTGGCAGAGCGGTCGACCTCTGTTCAGAAGATTGTGTCAAGACCATGAACCCCACCGTGGTGCCGGTGTTGGACCACGGAGTCTGTGTGTGACCGTCCATTTATCCCCATCCTCCATGCCTGCAGAAGGAGAAACCGTCTTTCAGCTGCTTTCAGTCCAGATCTCCGTAGTTCTGAGTCCCTGACAGAGCCGTGCTCACCTGGAGAGCCACGCCCAAACGACCCGGGTGTGAGCCCCGTTTACGCCCTACTTGGTTCCATTCACGTGCTTCTGTGTTTTAGCCGCTCCTTCAATTGGATCCATTCTTCTTTTTCTCCCTTTTTAAATTTAAAGGTGTTTAGCTCTGGTTTTTACTTTTAGGTCTGTTTTCTTTTAAGTAAATGTGCTTTAAAGCAGGAATGTGAGCTGACAGACGCTGGAGTTACTGTTTTCCTCTGCACACATCTATACGTCACATTCTACAGAGGTTCTCCTCCAATCAAACGTCTCTGCTAATCACATTTGTGAATCTTTGACAGTA
Source organism: Oryzias latipes (assembly GCF_053564925.1). NCBI lineage: Eukaryota > Metazoa > Chordata > Actinopteri > Beloniformes > Adrianichthyidae > Oryzias > Oryzias latipes. Next base: position 29,605,026 of record NC_136247.1, on the reverse strand, counting down.
AATCAGAGCAAACTTTACTGTTTGACACTTTTTTAAACCCAAACATAGTTTTTTAGGTGTTTACTGGAAATCCATCCAGATTTTTTAGCTGGTGTCTTTATTTGACGGTTTTTCAGCTGTTTTTTTTTTCCCTGAGCTTCACAGGAGAATCAGCAGAAACCCCCGTCAGAAGTTCTGGAGCTGGGTTTCAGCGGGGGGGGGGGGGTTGGACCACAGAGGTCCTGCTGTGACCCGCTTCTCTCTGTCAAACAGGTCTGATCGACGGCTACTCGGATGAACGGGCCTCCCTGGAGGAGCAGTTACGACAGAAGGAGGAGCTCCAGAGGAGCCTGGAGGAGGAGCTGCAGGTGAGCTTCAGGACCAGAATGTTGAACCTGGTTCTGATCCAGATTCTGGTCTCTTGAATAGGATTTGTAAAGCCTGAAGTTTAGTGGGTGTGTTTTCTGCATAATTCTGAGAGTCTTGGTAGAAAACGAGTGGGACCGGATGGTGGGGGTGTCTGTAGAATCTTTATGAGATGAGATTATAAACCGAATGCGGCTCAGCGACGGTCTTTACGTTTCTCTAACGCTGGTGTTGGACTTCAGGTTCTAACAGCACCTTTCCTTTCAGCTCACCAGCTCCCAGCTTCAGGAGCTGGAGCGAGAGCGGCTTCAGCTGCAGGGCGAACGCGAACTTCTGTCACGCCAACAAGACGCCATGAGAGAGGAGGCGGGGCCACGGGAGCTGTGTACGTATCCGTGGACCAGAACCAAAGTCCTGTTCTGCCCTCAGTTAAAGCCCAGACGAGTCGAGACGCTCTTCTCCTGCAGAGTTCTGAAGCTCAAACGGCTCGATGCGGCGCCAAACATTTACCTGCAGCCGGCGCCTGTTTGACTTGCAAAATGCGGCGCCTGTTTTTCCGCTTCTGTCTGCCGCGTCACGGCGGGATGCTCCGGTTTTTTTGTGATCTCTGCTTGATGTTCCCTGTTTGTTCTGTCAACAGGAGGATTGACAGGAAACTTCAGTCAAACTTCAGTGACTTGTTGAGTCCAAACAAACACAGAAGCTCCGCTTTAAGCGGCGCTTTAAGCGGCGCCGCTCCCGTGAATTCCTGGTTTTGGTGTTTCCAACATGATCTGATGGCTTTTTTCTGATGATGGAGGACGTATGAAAAGAAGATTAAGATTGAAACTGCATTTCTGAGTATTTCTTTATTTAAATTGTAGTGAATCAGGAGCAGAAGAACGAATACAGTTTGAATTTGTGAGACTCCGCCCCTTTCTGATGCAGACACACAGATCCATGAAAGTCTTTGTTTTCCTGGTCTGAGCTGGATCTGGATCAGAACTGGACGCTAAGATGGGGGTGTGAGGGGCTGTAAACTAGCAGGAGAGCGTGTAAACAGATGCATGATGGGAAATCAGAGATGAATTTCTGATAACTCCTGCCGCTCTGCAGAAACTATGACAGGTTTGTAGATGTTGGCTAACGGCGTCCTCATCGTGGCGAAAAGCCCACCGGGAGAGGAGGTGACATCACTTCCTGGTTACTGTAGTCTTACCTGCTAACCCTGTGACCGTTTCAGCCCCGCCAGGTGAGTATGTTCCTCAGAGGAGAGCGTCCCGCCACCGGTGGGGTCCAGAGCAGAGCGACCTTCTTCTTTCCCTCCTCTTGGAGCTGACAGAGCAGCATGTCAACCCTGTGCTTTCTCGCCCTGTAGGCCTAGTTGAAGCTGCAATGGTTGCCGCGCCTGAAGAAGGTGTGTCCGCCGTTTGCACGGCGCAGGCGTGCGTTACGCGTAGCGGTGTGCATCCATAACCCCGCCCACTCACCGGCTCAATGCTCGGCACAGACTCACCCTCTCACCCGGCTCTGGTGCTTCTCTGCCTGCTTCTGGCCGTTCCTCCGTCTGCTGTTGTCATGGTGACGTCCTCTGTGCTCCAGTCTGTCCATGCCCCCCTCCTGGCTGCTCAGGACCCCCCTCCCCCTGCCTGCTAGAGCTGAAGGGGCATGAATATTTCTGTGGTCTGTCTCCTCAACTGTCTTTGCTCCTTAATGAAGGGTTGCGGGTTCTTCCCCGGTGGCGGCAAACGAGCAAAAACACTGATGGGGGGTTTGTTTGGAATCTGGTGATTATGGCGGGACCGCTGAGGTGTGGGAGGAGTCTGGCGTTGACCCTTCCTTCATGAATGTTGGTAAAACTTTTGGAAGATTGTCCCGTCTTTAGGACCAAACACAGTGAAGGGGCCGTCAGGTGTCTCGTCCCTGGGGGAGGGACATTCAGTCCGCTTCAGTGACCCCTCTTCTGGGGGGGGGGGGTGCTCAGGAACGTCAGACTCCTCCCATCTCAGCATCTTTAATGACGTAACCGATCCGGAGCGGCGAGGAACTCAGTGGCTCGCTGAAACCCGCCCTTCTGGTGTCCCGTAGACCTGCTGGAGGAGACGGAGAAGCTCATGAAGGAGAAGGTGGAGGTCCAGCGGCAGGCGGAGAAGGAGAACACTGACCTCCTGAAGCAGGTGAAGCTGCTGGAGGCGGAGCTGGAGGAGCAGGTCAACAGGACGCTGGAGCTGGAGCGCGCTCAGACGGAAGAAGGCAGCGACCTCCGGCAGCAGGTCCAGGCCCTGGAGAAACAGCTGGAGAAGACCAGGAAGTTTCTGGATGTGAGTGGCTGCTGGCCGTGGGGCGGGGGCTCTCCCTCCCCCGCCTCCTCCCTCCACGCGCCTAACCGTCTGACCGTCTTTTGCCCGTTTGTCCAGGAACAAGCGGTGGACCGCGAACACGAGCGGGACGTTTTCCAGCAGGAGATCCAGAAACTGGAGCAGCAGCTGAGAAGTCCGCAGAAACTTCAAACGGGTTCTGAGCAACGGAACCGAGAGGTACCGACAGAAGGTTCTGCTGCCATGTTTCAGGGTCATAAACGCGTCACGATGATAGCTGAGGGTGGGCGTGTCAGGGAGGAGCTTGTTGGAGCGCCGTGTTCACCTGCAGACAGTTCCATCTCCATCTCTCTTTAGTAAACTCCTTCAGATTTTGGTCTCTGCCTCCTAACTCCTCATCTGGAACATACTTAGAAAAAATGCTGGAAATAAAGTTTGTAGATTTTGAACGTGTAAGAATGTAATACATGAAACGTCGGCTCAAGCTGAACAAAACTGTATGACTTATCGTCAGGACATTAGGAATGTGGGCGTGGTTAACCAAAAAACCTCTGTTGCCAATGAGGGCAGTGAGGGCGAGCAGTGCCCGTGGGCCACGCCCCCACCCGCCGCTTTACATCTCAGGTTTGCTTTGCTGCTGTTTTTGAGCTGAAGAATCATAGAAATAGGAATCTGGATCTGCCTCCGGTCAGCTGTGGTGGAGCGGGCAGCACGGTGCCTCCTGCTGAAGCTTTGGCTGATGAAATGCTTTGTTTCCTCTGCTTCCACCTCTCCGTCCTGTGACCCGTTTTGCTTTGGTCTCCTGTGGCTACAGCAGGAGGCTGGAGTAACCTTTAAGGTACTGCTTTGAGCTTTCTAGACAACTACAAATCCCAGCACCCCTAGCTCCTCCAGCCTTCCCTGTAGAGATCCTTTCTCCTCCTGACCCGTCTGCTGCATGAACGATGTCCGTCCTCTGTCTCTGCTGAAGTCCATGAATAAAGATGACGGTGTGGCTCGCTCTTTAGCGCCTCACCTGGCTGTGCAGCAGCTCGTACTTACATGTTCAGCAGCTGCTCGCTGGAAGCGAGTCCCGGTTAGCGGCTCCACGCCGTGTCTCAGGTGGGAACATGTCCACACTGCTCCTCCTCCCCGTTTCTGTTCTGTCTCCTCACATCTTACAGGTGTGTTCTTCAATGTCTCTCTGTAAGCCCCTCCCCCTTTTTGCTGCTTCTCTCTCACAAGCCCCCCCTCAGGTGGATCAGCTGACCCCGCCCACTGGCTGCACATGGTCCATCTATGCTGCATCACCACAGTCTAACAGCAGATCTCCTGAACGCCCCCCCCCCCCCCCCCCCCCCCCCCCTGTGGCAGGTGGAGCAGCTGACCTCGCAGCTGAAGGAGAAGGCGGATTGGTGCAGCGAGCTGCTGCTCAGCGGCGAGCAGCTGCGTCGGGAGCTGGGGGAGCGCGACGAGGAGGTGGACAAGCTGGAGAGCCGCATCCGCGAGCTGGAACAGGCCCTGCTGGCCAGTGCAGAGACCCTCCAGCAGGTTAGGAGGACCAGGTTCTGCTGGAGATCAGGGCTGCATGTCTGAGCTATGGAGCGGGGGGGGCTGTGTGGGAAAATGCAAATGAGGTGAAAGGAAGAGCGGCGGGTTTCACAGAGAACAATGTGTGGGTGGGTCGACTTCAGCCCCTCCCTGCTCTCGCCGATGGCTCTGCAGCCCCCCCCTGTGCTTGTCATTGTTTGGGGGGGGGGCTGCAGGAGGGAGGAGGATCTGTTTGACTGAAGACAGCTTCCTGGTTTGCTTTGAGTGGCGCCGAGCTTAACGGCTTCCTTCACGCCTTTTCCAGGTTGAACACAAAAAGCATCATGACCCCCCCAGCCAGACCAGACCCCCCCCTCTGGAGGCTCAGCTGCAGACGGAGAGAGAAGCTGTGGAGCGCAAAGAAAAGGAGGTAGGAGGAGGTTACGGAGCTGCAACTAGCAACTTTTTTCGTCCTCTGTTCAGCTGCGGTTTAGTTTAGTGACGCTGGACATGTTGGACCGTCAGGAAGGAGGCGCGTTCCAGGAGGAGCCGGAGCTGGAGCTCCTGCTCTGGCTCCTCCAGGAGACCCCCATTAGGGAACCCCCCCTCGGTGACCCTAAATGGGTCTGAGCTTGTTCAGCCTTCAGGCGTCTGCATCAGCATCACCTGATGATGTCACGGCCCTGGTGTTACAGGAAGGACCAATGACAAATGCTACGAACATCTTCTTGATATTCCCCATTTTTTCAGGATATTTGTTCTTTAGTTCAAGTTATAAACGGACCAATCAGATCCCTCAATGAAAGGGGGCGGGGCCTTTTGGCCCCCACATCCAAAACGATTGGCAGATATTGTAATGTTCTCACTGCAGAAGCGTCTACAGCTTCAAAAACCGAGGCTTCGGTTCTTCTCCTCTCTCCAGATCTGTAACCTGGAGGAGCAGCTGGAGCAGTTCAAGGAGGAGCTGGAGAACAAGAGTGAGGAGGTGCAGCAGCTCCACATGCAGCTGGAGATCCAGAGGAAGGAGATGAGCAGCCAGCAGCAGCACCAGCAAACCAGGGAGAGCATGCTGCAGGTGAGCCAGAACCTTCTGCCGCTGGCCGCCCTGTAGATCCGCCCGGCGGTTCTCTGAAGGACGTCTTCCAGAGGAACCCCCGTGTGGTGGACCCCTCCCTCCTGCTGCAGCAGCTTTTCTGCGTTTGTGAACGTCTGCTCAGGCTGTTTGCTGATGAATGGCGGTAATGATGTCATTTCTGCCTCTTGAAGGTGATGGAGCAGAAGGACAAGCAGATAGAGCTCCTTAATGATCAGATCTCTAAACTTCAACACACGGGGAGCTTCTGTGAGAACCAGGTAACGTTGGAGAAGCTCAGTGTCTGTGCTGCTGGCTTTGCTCTGCTTGGTGCTCTGCTTTGTGGTCGTTGTCCTTCGTTTGTGGTTTGGTGCTAGGTTAGCGTCTTTGTGGTTTGAGAAGCTCTGAGTCCCTGCAGACGCGTCTTTGTGGTTCCTGTAGGATTCTGCTTTCTGTTAAGTCATCAAAGCCAGAACTTTGAGGATCCACAAGCGTTTGTCTGTGATTCTGCAGGAAGTGGATGAGAGGGAGGAGCTGCTGAAGGAGCTGGAGTCTCAGGTGGAGTACCTGCGGAGCGAGCAGGAGCGTCTGAAAAGAAGCAATGAAGAAGAGCTGGAGCAGCTGAACGAGGTCATTGAGAAGCTGCAACAGGAACTCGCCAACATCGAGCCAAAAACGGCTGCAGAGGAAGACGAAGAGCTGAAGAAGGAACCGGGCGGAGACGTGTGGGCACCGAGTGAGGAAGAATACGATGAGATGAAGCAGAGGAAAGACCACGCCACCAAGGAGCTGGACGCTCTGAGGGCGCAGCACGGGAAGCTGCTGGACACGTACCTGCGCTTGAAGGACGGCGCCGAAGCTTTGGCTGAAACGGAAAACCTGGCAAATGCAGAAGATGAGCTGCAAGACGCTCTCCGAGAGAAAACGGCCGGCCTGCTGGTGCTGCAGGCTCAGGTCCACGCTCTGGAGCAGAGTGCAGCCTCCAGGGTGGAGGAGCTGGAAGACCTCCTCCAGAGGAGGAACTCTGAGGTGGAAGCCCTGCAGCTGGTGGTGGAGCAGACTCAAAGCTGGGCCCAGGACCTCCAGCAGAAGGTCTCTGATCTGGAGGACAGGCTGAGGGAGAAGGTGGCAGAAGCTCTGGTCAGCCAGGCCACTCTGGAGGCTTTCCAGCAGCACCAGCAGGAGGAGACGCCCGCAGAGGAGCTGCAGAGGAGCACCCACATGCTCGCCCTCCAGCTGCCCAGCCTCCCCCCACTGGGATTCAGCGGACCACACCAAGCACCGCAGATGCCCACGGGGAAGCTGGCCCGTCTGACGCAGAAGCTCCTGGACCTGGAGGAGGGACTCGGCGCCATGCAGAAGGACCAGGAGCTCCAGAAGGAGCTGCTCTCCAGCTCCGAGGAGGAGGTCGACCAGTACGAGAGGAGGCTGGGCGAGCTGATGGACCTGCTGAGTCAGATGACCCGCCGGAGGACATCTGCAGAGGTGAGCTGAGGATCCCACACAGACGTTATGCTGAATCAGCAGTTTGAGAGCAGGAGGACGTTCAGAGAAAAGCTGCACAGATTTGGAGGAACTTCAGATGATTTTTAGTTCAAAGCTGGGAGGAAAGCCTCTCGTCCCGGCTGCCCTTACGGGGGATTTGGGGTGCGAGCCTCACTCTACCGCGGTCCATCAGATCCAGTCAGATCCAGTCCTCACACCTCACTAACCACAGCGTGAGGCGTAAGGACGCCGTAGGCAGCTGTCATTATCCTTACCAGTACTTCACAGACACCCACCACACGCACTACAATGGTACGGCCCATTTTCAGGACCCCCCTAAAGTGGTGGTACGAGCCTGAAGGGACCACCTCCCCTCCCCTTAAGATGCAGCCGCTCCTCTCTAGGACCAGCTGTTTCTGAAACCCACCTGCAGGTGTTTTCACGCCCACTCCTGGACTTTCCTTCCGTCAGATTCCTCCTCCTGTTTTCTGATCTGAAGCTCTGCAGGTTTTCAGAAACTCTCCTGTTTTCCTCAGACCCCCTCTGACGATCAGCCACCTCCATCCGACCTCCTGCAGGAGCTTCAGGAGGTCAAGTCGGAGGCTTCAGCCGCCACAGACGAGCTGGAGAAGTACACGGAGGTGTGCAGGAGGCTGGAGCAGGACCTCCGAGTACGTGACGTCTCCTCCATCATTCTGACCTTCTGATCTTCTCTAGAAATGAACCAAAGCTTTTTGTTTCCAGGAAAAGTCTTCTACAATCCAAACTCTGCAGGTCCAAATTCAGCAGGTAAGATGAGAGCGCACGTGAGAGCGCACGTGTGGCCCGCTGCAGCAGCAGAAAGCCATGTTTGATGCTGCCCTCTTGTGACTGCAGAGCGGCTCACAGTCTGCAGAGCCTGGAGTCTGTGAGCGGAAGCTGCTGGAAGCAGAAGCAGAAGCCGCCGCCGCCAAAGAAGAGCTGAGCAGCAGCAGAGAACGTCTGGAGAAGCTGCAGGAGCTGCTGCAGGTCGGTAACCACGGCAACGCCGCGGAAGCTCTGCCATGACGTCGCCAGAGATGATCAGTAAAACTGACGAGAATCCGAGTTTCTGCTGATTCACTGTTCAGCCGGATTCTTCACCTGAGGATTGATGAGTCTGAACAAAACAAATCCTGTTTTTATTTCAGGAGCGAGAAATGACCATCGCTCACCTGAAAGGAGAACTTCTCCAGGTACGTGAGGAACCTCTTCCCGGTCTTCGGCCGGTTTCTCCTGAAGCGACTCTTTGGTTGATGAGCTGGTTTGGTTCTGCAGGTGAAAGCCTCGGGAGACGCCGCTGACACCGCGAAGCTCTTCCAGGAGCTTCAGGAGGTCAAAACGCAGGCGGCGTCCAGCAGAGAAGAGCTGAGCTTTTACCGGACGCACAGCGAGAAGCTTCAGGAGGACCTCAGAGCCACGGAGGCTTCTGCTGCCAGGCTCGGCGAGGAGCTCCAGGAGCTGAGGAGGAACGTGAACGCCACCAAAGAGGAACTCAGCGGCTGCAGGCTGAGGAACCAGACGCTGCTGGAGGACCTTCACAGCCGAGAGACGTCCATTTCCAGTCTGAAGGAGCAGCTCCAGGAGGCGCAAACAGCTTTGATGAAGACCACAGGGTCTGGCTCTCTGTCCCTCTCCCCATCTCCTCAGCCTAGCTCCTCCTCCTCCTCCTCCTCCTCTCAGCCCAAAAGAAAAGGAGGCAAACAGCTGGCTGGGAAGGTCAGCAGCACCAAAGACAAGCTCTCAGCCACCAGGAAGAACTCTGCTGCTTCCAGCACGCCGTCCGCCAAATCCCCCAGCCCTCAGCCAAGAACCTGCTCAGAGGAGCAGCCCTCCACCGCCGTGACCTCCTTCACCCAGACTGAAGCTCTGCCCGCTCCTGAGCCCAGGGCAGCTGCCACGGAGGAGGTGGAGGAGGTGATCGGACAGTTCCAGGAGAAGATCGACCAGATGCAGGAGCTCCACGCCGCAGAAATCCTGGACATGGAGGCGCGGCACATCGCCGAGAGCGAGAACCTGCGCAGGGACCTGCAGGCACTGGAGGCCGAGTGCAAAGCTCTGAAAGCTGTGATTGACGAGCTGCGCTCTGCCCAGGTGACAGCAGGAGGAAGACGATGAAGATGATGATGATGGGCACTACTCCACGCTTCCTCTGACCCTCTGTCTGTCTCTTTAGGCTCCGGCTTCACGGCAGGACCGCCCCGCTTCACTGTTCAAAGACGGGTACACCAGCGGTGAGTCTGTAGAAAAACCTGCAGCTGGGTTTCTGTTCCGTTTCTGAACGTCTGTCTCCCAGCAGACAGCAGCTCTGACTACAGCCAGAGGACGGGCTTGGGGCTCCTGCAGCAGGAGCTCAGGACCACCCCAGAGGGGGCCGGGAGGGAGGCTGAAGACCCGCTGCCGGACAGGATTAAGGTACGCCGTGTTCTCCTGCAGACGCCGTCACAGCGCTCCTCCTCATGTTCTCCTCCTGCTCTCTGCAGTCCTTGATCCGTGAGGTCCACCAGGAGGGCATGCAGGTCCTGTCCCTGTCCGAGCTGCCCCTGTCTGAGGGCCAAGCAGCACGCCACGGCGGCGTTCCAGGCTGGCAGAAAGAGAGGGACGCCGTCCTGGCCACGCTGGAGTCCTTCAAAGCCGTCGTCGCTCAGGCGCAGGTACGGGAACCTCTTCTGAGAGTCCAGCGGCTCTTCCCTGCAGACGGTTGATCTGATCCTCCTGCTGCAGATGGCGAGCGGCGCAGACTGGCGAGCGGACCTGCTGGACGCAGTGAGGCAGGTGTTTGAGAGGCAGAGGAGCGTGCTGAAGAGCGCCTGGTTCAGCCAGCTGGGTCTGCTGGACACCAGTGACGCCGTCGTCCATCTGAACCAGCTGGAGCTCAGACTGGATGAACAGGTGACGCGCCGGACCCGCACGCCGCTTCTGAGGACGTGTTGGTTTACTCTAGAAAAGCCTGAAATGTTTGTCCCAGCATCTGAACCCGTTTGGATCCTAACGTGCTGGTTCTGGTGCAGGACGCGCGGCACAGAGACGCCATGGCGGCCCTCCTCACCGCAGAAAGAGCCAGTCTGCTGTCGGAGATTCAGCAGCTTCAGAGTCGGCTGCAGCAGGAGGAGGGAGGAGCAGGCGGAGGAGCAGGCGGAGGAGCAGGCGGGCCGCGGCCGGAGGAGCTGCAGGCTGAACTGTGCCAGACCAGACTGGAGCTGGAGGCGGAGCTTAAGGTCCAGCAGAAACACCTGAGGGAGCTGGAGGGACTCAGGTGACTTCAGGATGAAATGAAGCTTGGAGTTCAGATTTACAGCGTTTTAAAGGAAAAGTTCTGATCTGAACAGAAAAGAAACAAACTTTAGGGACGTCTAACTGATCCCAATGCTTCTGTTAAGCGTTCCTACAATGATGCACATTAATATCTGCATGATGATATGATGCTGTTGTTAACTGCATGTAAAGAAAACGGCAGTAAAGATGAAAAACCTGCAGCTCAGTAAACAACAATCCAATCTAGAGGTTTTTCTGAGGATTCACAGACCAGAGTCAGAAAAATGAACCGATCTGACAACGGTTCTCCATGTGGACCAACCACAGAGTATGAAATATTCACGACTAAAATGCTGGATCGATTCTCCGCTTTGAGCCTCAGAAAAACAACAAGTTCATGAAACCTGTTTCTCTGGAAATAATGAGCGAGTTTCCACCGACAGGGCGGAGGTGTCGCAGAGAGCTGCAGAGGTGGAGGAGCTGAATGAGCAGCTGATGGACGAGAGGAAGAGGAGCAGAGACCTTCAGTGGGCCGTGGAGAAGGAGAAATGCAGGACCGAGAGGAGCGAGGAGAACAAACGGGAGGAGGTGGAGGTACGAGAACAAACACCAGAACCTCAGTCCTGAACGTCACGTTTGAAGATGACTGCCAATGTTTTCTGAGAGGAAGAAATCGGAATGAAAGCAGATTTATTCTGATCCCCACACTTCTCCTCTGTAGGACCTGCAGCTGAGCCTGGAGGATCTGAGGAGCCGTGTGCTCCAGCTGACTGGGAGCCTGGAGAAGCAGCAGCAGACCTCCTCGACTCTGCAGCAGCAGGCCGAGCAGGAGCGCCTGCGCCTGCGCAGACGGCTGCAGGAGCTGCAGGTGCAGCTGGACACCGAAAGAGCCAAAGCCGAGGAGCTGACCTCTGCGCTGGGGAGGGAAAGGGAGCTGCGCATCACAACCTCCTCTGACCCCAACGCGGAGGAGGCGCAGGAGAGGCTGCAGAGAGAGCTGGATGAGAAACATGCGCAGGTGAGACCTTCTGCTGCTTCACGAAGCAGGTGAGACCTTCTGCTGCTTCACGAAGCAGGTGAGACCTTCTGCTGCTTCACGAAGCAGGTGAGACCTTCTGCTTCATGAAGCAGGTGAGACCTTCTGCTGCTTCACGAAGCAGGTGAGACCTTCTGCTGCCTTTGTAGTTTTACTGGCTGCTTCTGAAGTGATGTTCTTCCTTTCCAGGTGGTAAATCTGCTCACCCAGGTGGAGGTCCAGAGGCTGGAGGTGGTGCAGAAAGAGGAGGAGCTTACTTTGGCCAATCGGAGGTCACAGCAGAGTCAGGAGGCACGGCGAGAAGCTCGGGTCCAGCTGGAGAGGCTGGAGGCTGAGCTGACTGAGGTCCAGGAGCAGCTGAGGACGCAGCAGGACAGCAGGAGGACTCTGGAGGTCCAGAAGGAGGCGCTAGAGGAGAGGCTGAGCAGCTTTGAACAACGGCCTGGAGGTGGAGACTCCACCGACCGAACCCAGGACTGGGTCATCCACCAGAGGAGTGAGAACGCGCCGCCTGGAACCGAGCCGTCTCCTCGCGCTGAGGTCCCTCCAGCTGACTGCACCAACGGGGCGGGTCACCTGAGCGCCCCGCACCACGGCCCGTGGCGAACCGTCGACAAGATAGTCGGAAAACTACACCTGGTTTCTTCAAAGATCCGCAACCTGGCCAGAAGAAACACGGGCGGGTAAAAAAAAAAAGATCTGCTTGACTTCCTGTGGTCAGAAAAACCTTCAACTGTTTAAACCAGAGCTTCTCAATTATTTATTGCCAGCCCCCCCCCCCCCCCCCCCCCCCCCCAAACAATAACAAAGAAAAAATCAATATAAATCCACTTTAATCAAATATTAACTTTATTTAGCCACAGTTAAGGTTTGTAGTCTGAAGAAATAAGTAAAACTTTGTTCTAATTATTTTTCTAAATGATAATTATTTATTTATGATGTCATAGAGTGCAGCAGTTTTCCTGTTGTCTGTCTGTCAAATACTGACACCAACTAAACCACAGGCAGACAAAGAAAACATGGATGGAAAATAAAGACACGTCATCAAAATGTCTACAATAGTTCATAAAGAATGAGATTATTAGCATGAACTGAGGAATCTAAAGACATGTGGTGATCCTGGTGTTGGCCAACAGAGGCTGCCTGTGTGCACGTTCCACCTGCAGCCTGAGCCCCCTCCCCTCCCCTCCCCTCTCCTTCTCACACACGCACACGCATGTGACAGCAGACAGGAGCAGCTGCAGGGACGGCGGTTCACGGCTTCAGGCTGTTCCAAACTCTGATGGAACAGACTGAACAGGAAACCAACAGAGGATCAGATTGTTTTCCAGCACTGAGCTGCTGTCAACCCCCCCCCATCATGTTGAATATGCTCACCGGGCATTTGCCCGTTTTGCCTAAAACCACCGCTACAGCGCCCCCCCCTAGCATCATCCCACTATTTGAGAGGCACTGGTTCAAACAGAAGCTCTGTTGGAGATCTGGAGAAAAGGGCTGAGCTTTTTATGAGAGCGCCAGAATTTCATGCAGTTACTGAAGTTAAAAACTGAACGCTGACATCAGGGTCACTCAGGGTCATGTTGGGGTCAGTCTGGGTCATTCTGGGGTAAGTCAGCAGGGCTCCAGACTAACTTTTTTCACTAGGAGCACAGTGGCCCCTAACTGAAAAATTTAGGGGCGCATGCCGTAAATCAACATTCTAACCAAATCTACTAATTTCCACTGTATTACTAATAAATACTTTAATAATAGATGCAGAAATTACAATGAGCTGTTTCAAATTCAGTGTCACATTTTATTCTGCACTTTTGAAGATGCAACAAGAAGGTAAACTGACAGCACCATCTCTGTCATGACAGTACAAATAAGTAAAGAAAACTGATGGAAATTTATCTTTGTGACACCAAATAGGTGCAGCCAAGATGCACAATAAGCGTGTTTGAGATCACCGAGGTGAACTCAACGCTGCGCAGATCACCTGGTGTGTGACGTATATTTTTGTTTTTGCTCCAACATTAACTGTCAATCATCACAAAAATATCGTGAGAAAGGGGTGGGAGCAAGGGGCAAACCTACCCAGACACAGCTGGAAACAAGAGATTACAAAACAATGCATTATGGGACATGTGTCCTGATGGGTTTTGTAGTGGAGTGATTAATTAAAATAATTTAAAATACCAATTTATTAAAAAAGGCTACATACATCACAAAACATTAAAATAATCATAAAATATATAATAACACAGATCATACTAAGGAGGAGAGGAATATTAAAACTAAATTGAATGTTAAGGACAACTCCAATTTCCTGTTCTCCTTCAGTCTCGCTGCAGATTCGCTTTTCATCTCACAGCCCCCCCCCCCCCCCCCCCCCCCCCCCAAACGATCCAGGCGAGGTGCCGGTTCATCTCAAACACGTCTATCGTTGCATTTTCCCCACGTATTTTCAGTGAGTCTAAAACTAATGTTGTTTTTGCTCGAGCGTGTTTAAAGTTCAAACCCCGTTAGCTGTCACGCATGTAGGTGTGGGACATTTATTCTCCTCAGCTGACCCGACTCCCGCGGGAGCGGTGTGCTGCCGTAACGACATAACCGTTTGATGCGCCGCCGTAACCAAAACCCAAACCTTCCTCCGGTTCTGTGCGGCCCAGAGAAAAGTTCAGCACGGACTGCATGTATGTAGAAAATTACGAGCGAATAAATACGTTCTAAAGGAAAGTAAGGAACTCCTTAATGTGGTCCGGGGAGGGAGGGGGCTGTCAGGTGTCCTGCTTTCAAGCCCTGTCATTGTCACGCCCCCAATAGTCATTTACTCCACTGTGATTGGTTGGTCAGCTCCGAGCACGACGATGAAAAAGTGTCATTCATACAAACTGGCGGGCTGCAGTAACATTAAACCTTCATATTAAGGCGGGGGCCGCAAAATATGATCTTGGGGGCCGCAAATAGCCCGCGGGCCGCGAGATTGAGACCCCTGCTGTACACTCTGGCACTGGTACACTAGCCGCAGGTGGGAAGAACGAATCAATAGTTCGCTTGCTCATAGCTCAGACGCACATATCAGGTTGTGATGATATTTGTCTCAGTTTCCTTCCCACAGATGTTTACGCGCGCTCGATTATCTCTAGGCCCCGCCCCCTCTACGCATTTTAGCCACTCACAGTGGCTTTCCCTATTCTTCTCACACGCAGTGGCCGCCTCACAGACAGGTATCACGCGAGTGTGTGCTCGCGTTTCATGAGTATGTGCGCGAGTGTGTGTGTCTGCCTGCGTCCGTGTGGCTTGCGTCTCATTAATTATTTCATTGACGTGCCCCTTCCACGTTTGATGTATAAAAAAATACGAAGGGTGGGGGAGGCAAATTTACTGGTCGCACATGTGCGACTGGATGTAAAATTCAGTCGCACACTCTAAAATTTTGGTCGCAAAATGCGACCAATTGCTCGCAGTCTGGAGCCCTGGTCAGGGTCATTCTGGGGTCACTCAGGGTCATGTTGGGGTCACTCAGGGTCATTCTGGGGTCAGTCAGGGTCATGTTGGGGTCACTCAGGGTCATGTTGGGGTCACTCGGGGTCAGTCAGGGTCATGTTGGGGTCACTCAGGGTCATGTTGGGGTCACTCAGGGTCATGTTGGGGTCACTCGGGGTCAGTCAGGGTCATGTTGGGGTCACTCAGGGTCATGTTGGGGTCACTCAGGGTCATGTTGGGGTCAGTCAGGGTCATGTTGGGGTCACTCAGGGTCATGTTGGGGTCACTCAGGGTCATGTTGGGGTCAGTCAGGGTCATTCTGGGGTCAGTCAGGGTCATGTTTGGGTCAGTCAGGGTCATGTTGGGGTCAGTCAGGGTCATTCTGGGGTCAGTCAGGGTCATTCTGGGGTCAGTCAGGGTCATGTTGGGGTCACTCGGGGTCAGTCAGGGTCATGTTGGGGTCAGTCAGGGTCATGTTGGGGTCACTCAGGGTCATGTTGGGGTCAGTCAGGGTCATGTTGGGGTCACTCAGGGTCATTCTGGGGTCAGTCAGGGTCATGTTGGGGTCAGTCAGGGTCATTCTGGGGTCAGTCAGGGTCATGTTGGGGTCAGTCAGGGTCATGTTGGGGTCAGTCAGGGTCATGTTGGGGTCAGTCAGGGTCATGTTGGGGTCACTCAGGGTCATGTTGGGGTCAGTCAGGGTCATGTTGGGGTCACTCAGGGTCATTCTGGGGTCAGTCAGGGTCATGTTGGGGTCAGTCAGGGTCATTCTGGGGTCAGTCAGGGTCATGTTGGGGTCAGTCAGGGTCATGTTGGGGTCAGTCAGGGTCATTCTGGGGTCACTCAGGGTCATTCTGGGGTCAGCCAGGGTCATTCTGGGGATGTTCTGTAGCTGTGGTCCGTCAGAACCAGACCCATACGTTGGTGAAGGACGGTTCTGGTCCCCTCCTGTCCCCCACAGGCTTTCTGCAGAGGTGGACGCTGACGAGTTGTCATGGATACAGTCAAACGTCGACGAGGTGGTCGTCCTGCTGCAGCGGACCCCCGGCCTGCCCTCCTTCCCAGAGGTTTTTATTGTGACTGGTGGTGTGGGTGGTGCGAGCAGCAGAACCGTCAGCTGTGGGTGTTTCTGGCAGAACCCGTCCCTGCTGGCAGCAGGAACCTCCAGCTCCTCCAACTCCCTGACGGAGCGCCTGCTGAGGCAGAACGCCGAGCTGACCGGCTTCGTCAGCCGCCTGACGGAGGAGAAGAACGATCTGAGGAACCGCACGCTGAGGCTGGAGGAGGAGCTCCGCCGCTACCGGCAGGCGGGGCTCGGACCGGGCTTCGGCGTGAGTTCATGGAGGTTCTGGGAGAATCCACAGAAGCCAAGCCACAAAACCAACCTGAGCTGTCTTTGGTCCCTCAGTCCAGCAGGAGAGCGGAGCCGTCCGGATCCGTTCTTTCCCAGGAGCGGGAAGTTTGGGCTCAGGAGAAGATCCGTCTGGAGAAAGCGCTGCTGCTGGCTCAGGCGCAGAATTCCCGCCTGCGAGGAGAAATCCGGTCCAACGCCGTCCAGGAGATAACCGGACCGGAGGCCGACAGCGCCGCCCTGAAGGTCTGAGGCTGCGTTTTCCCGCCGTTGGCGGTGAGTGAGGCGCTCCTGACGCTCTGACCTCCTTTCTGCAGAGGATGTACGGCCGCTACCTGAGGGCGGAGAGCTTCCGCAAAGCTCTGGTCTACCAGAAGAAGTACCTGCTGCTGCTGCTGGGGGGCTTCCAGGAGTGCGAGGAGGCCACGCTCTTCCTGCTGACCCGAATGGGGGGCCGGCCCGCGCTGGAGCCCCTCAGCAAGCGGCGCCAAGGGCTGACCCGCTTCCGCTCCGCGGCCCGGGTCGCCATCGCTCTGTCCAGGTGAGTGGCTGCAGCTTTGACGCAACTCGTCTCCTAGGAAACGGAAGCTCTAACTCCGCTTTCAGGATGCGCTTCCTGGTGAAGCGATGGCACCGCGCCGCTGGGATGAACTCCGCCCCCTCCACCAAGAATGGAGCAGGTTAGACGGAAGGGAATCGAGCCAGGAACTTGAGTCTGTTGGAGGAAGTTCTGACGGTTCTGATCCATTTCAGGCATAGAAGTGAGGGAGTCGTCCTTCCTCCACCCCGCCGCGGCTGACCTACACAGAGAGAGAGGAGGGGGGGAGGGCGTGTCCGGCGGCAGGGGGAGAAGCGGCTCTCCTCGCTCGGGGGCGTCCTCCTCCCATCCCAGGCTGCACGCCGCCTCGGACCCAGCGGCGCTCACCTGCTCCCACCTGCAGGGCTACGACCCCGACCGGGCGCTCACAGACTACATCTCCAGACTGGAAGCGCTGCAGAGGAGGCTGGGCAGCGTGGCGTCCGGTGAGGCGGCACTCTGGGGGGAGGGCGGGGGAAAGGCGGGCAGACTCACCTGACCGCATGTGTTCTCTGCAGGCTCCTCCTCATACGCGCAGACGCACTGCGGCCTGAGGAGATAGACGCCGGCGAGCGGCGCCGCTGCGATCTTCTCACGTGGACCAAAACGCCGATGGCGGTGAACAAACTGTGGCTTTAGTGGGCGGGGCTTGAAAATCAGCTGTTTGTAATCTTTTTGCCTCTTTGTGGACGACATGCAACGGTGTACATTTGTTAGAAGCTAATTTAAACTGTCATTAATTTATACGTGTGGAGAACACGTGGAGAACACGTGGAGAACACGTGGAGAACACGTGGAGAACACGTGGAGAACACGTGGAGAACACGTGGAGGACACGTGGAGGACACGGCTGCTGCAGGAGCGTCTACACTACACTGTGCTTTTGTTAAGGAACCGCAGGAGAATTTGTAGAGAAGGTATTTTTGTAAAGCGGAGCAGCTTTGAATTTTTGGGGTATTTTGTCAGAAACATAAATAAAGATGAAAATCATTTCCACCACGGTTCCTCTGAACTTCCTGACATCAACACAGCTGGATTCAGAAATGTTCAGAATGGTTTGGAATGAGATTCAGGATTTCGACCAATCACAGCAGATCAATTCAGAAAACAATCATCCGTTCCAACAGAAATACCAGCTAAAGCTCGTCTTTAGCGGTGTAGCTTTCCACAGAATCCGGTGTCAGACCGTGGAACAAGAGAACAAAACAATGAGTCTGTCTGCCATCACTACATCTCCCATGATGCATTGGGTTGACGTGACAGCGTCTCAGCGCACAATGAGTCTTCCTTTTGACGTCTTGAAACCACAACAAACACACACAGTTTTTAAATCTTCTAACTTAACTTTTATTCCATCTTTTAGAAAAAACAGCTGCAGCTTCCAGCTTTTTCTGCCACATTTATCACTAAAATGCTCGTTAGATCATGGAGGGACTGTAGATCAATACAGACTATAGAGTTTCTGCTTTGTTAAATCTTTGGATGCTTTTTTTTGTCAAGGTTAAAGTGTGCCGCGGCTCAGGAAAGATGACCCAACTCCCAACGTCAAAGTGCCTTGGATAGCTCAAGGGTTCCATGTGGTTGTAGAGTTCCAGTTCTGGTCTATCGCCTGTCCGTCCTGGGGGGGGGGGAGCCCTCCTTCATGTGGACACCCCTGAGGTTTCTGCTTTCTTTTAGGAGTTTTTCCTCTCAGAGGAGGGTGCTGGTTTGGTGATCAGCTGTTGTGTTCGTTACGCTCACCGGCATCAAGGCCGTTGAGACGACGGCTGTAAATGTCAGGCTGTAGAAACAAACATGGAGTCTCTCAAAGATCCACTTAAATATCAAAATTCCTTTAATTTTCTCCAGACACAAACATCTCAAACGTCTCTTTTCATTCGTGGATCTTCTGAACCAGAACCACCATCAGTGCAGGTTCAGAATTCCTCTTTGTCATCAGAAGCTCCGTTCACAGCAGGAGCTTCTGGCAGACCAGGCTCCTCCCCCTCAGGCCGTCCTCACGGCGTCCTGCGCCTGTATCTGATGACGGGGTTGTGCGGCGTGTGGATCATGGTGCTGTAGTTGATGGAGGGGAAGTACCCGTCCACCAGCTCGAAGCGGTACGTCCGCAGCAACGTGGACCAGATGGTTTTGATCTGGACGTAGGCAAAGTTCTCTCCGATGCAGCGATGGCGGCCTGCGGGTGGAAAACGGCGAGCTGCAGCATCAAACACGATCAGACAACGTTCTCACAGACACAACAGAACTTCAGGTACCAGCTCCGAACGGCACGTAGGCAAACTTCTCCCCGGCGGCGGGGTTGTCATGGAGGTACCGGTCGGGGTCGAACTCCATCCTCTTGGCCCAGGCGTCCCGCAGCCGGTGGTTGACGGTCGGCGAGACGCAGACCTGGTGTCCCACGGGGATGGTGAATCCCGCCGCCGTCTGAGCAGAGGGACACGGTCAGACTCCGCCCCGCTGCCCGCCAGCGGGAGGAACATCAGAGAAAGTCACCTGAGGTGTGCGAGCCATTCTCATCATGGTCATGATAGGGGGGCGGAGCCTCAGCGTCTCCTTCAGGCAGCGCTCCAGAAGGCTGAGGTCCTTCAGCTGAGGATGAAAACAGATCTTTAAGCACCGGAAGACAACGCATTAAGGTCAAACGCCGTTCTGCTGTGGAGGAGGGAACAGGAACATTCAGACACGACGGACGGCAGAACCGCTAAGGACGAACGATGCGACGGCGCCGAACGAGACCGAAGCGTCAGCGTCTGAGGAAACGGCGCCGAATGTCATTTCAGAGAGCATTTCCAGTTTCTCTTCCATGTTACTGAGGATGTTGCTGTTCAGGGTTTGTTTGTTGTTGTTTGTGTTTATTGTTTGTGTTTATTGTCAGATTCTCTGGAATAAACATCTTTACAGTGTTTTACTGCAGCTGCTGTTGGAGTTTAGTCTTGAAAACATGAAAACTTTTCCTGCAAATGAACTTTGATGGATTTGATGATAATTGGTTTCTGCATTGATCCTTCACTCAAAGATTTGGCTCTGAACTTTGAACAGATCAATAAGTTGTTGTTGTAACCCTTGTGCTATCCCAGACACTTTAACATTGGGAGTGGGGTCATCTAGACCCATTAGACCCACTGTCTAGTGGGTCATCTAGACCCACAGTGGGTCTAGATGACCCACTGGACAGTGCTCTGAACCTTTTTTCTTCAATGATTTGTGATCTTCACTGGTGTCCATGGATTACATGAAATCTTTCCACCTTTATCCACCTTTGTCATGGTGGGGGGGACACGTCAATGGAAGGGGGGGGGTCATGCACAAGGGCTAAAGAAAAGCCTCAGTGATGAAATGACTGCAAACTAAAAGAGACCACAAACAACTTTAGAAGTTTTGTTCTGGAGAATCTTTGACAGAAACTAATAAATGGTCCAAAACTCATGTTTTCTAACTTTTGTTCCTGTCAGAGGAACAAACATGTTTAACTTCCTGTCGGACGCTCATCTCTCTGCTGCCACCTAGTGGCTGCAGTTCCACACTGCCTCCAGGTAAAATGATTCTCTAAACATTCAGGGGAAATGCTGAATTCTGGTGTTTTCCTCTAAAATGGGAACATTTAAAGTCTTTCAGCTGGAACTCTTGTCACGTCTGTGAATCTTTGACTTGATATGTTTTTCTGGATGCCTAAACTTTGGCTGAAGCCTCCGTGCTGCGGCGGGTTCTGACCTGGTCCAGGTCCAGCGGCGGCAGGTCTTCCCCGCAGACGGCCTTCTGCTCGGCGTAGCAGCGCTCCTGCAGCGCTCCGTCTTTGGCCAGGAAGAAGCCCAGCCAGGCGCTGGTGGTGGAGGACGTGTGCTGCCCGGCCAGCAGGAGGCCGATCAGCATCCCAGCGATCTCCTCATCGTCCAGGGGCCGGCCGTCTCTGCGGGAGAGAAGGAGGAGGTTCAGTAGGAGGTCCGAGGAGGCGTCGCCGCCCTCCGGTGGCAGACTCCTACTTGTATGTGGCGTCGATGAGGGTCTGCAGGAAGTCGTCGACTCTCTCTCCAGACCTCCGGCGTTTCTGGATCACCTTGAAGAAGATGCTCTTGATCTCCCGGTGAGCTCTGTCTCTCCTCCTGAAAGGGAGGGGGAGGAGTCAGGGTCACGGTCGGCGCCGCCCCCGGGTGAGGAGCGCAGACGGACCTGAAGCTGGGCAGAGGCAGCCAGCTGGGCAGCAGCCAGGCGGCGTGGCTGAAGCCTCCGTCCAGGTCGGCGTACAGGCGCGCCACGCGCTCGTCCAGCATCCCGCGGATCTCCTTCCCGTGGAGGCAGCTGCTGGCGGTGAGGATGATGAGCTCGGACAGCGCCTCGAACAGGTCTGCACACGACCACGGACACGTTAGGCGCCACCCAGCAAACCTCTGACGCCTGCAGACGCCGGGCGCTCTTACTCCTCTCCCCGCCGTCCCCCCAGCGCCTGAAGTACTCCACCGTCTCCGCCTCGATCAGCCTCACGTGCTCCCGGAAGCGAGCCACGTTCAGCCCGGTCTTGAACATTTTCTTCTGTTCCAGGAAGATCTGCAACAGAGGAGAGAGGAGGTGATCCCGGGCTCCTCCAGCAGGGGAGGGGCAGGAGGCTCCTGCAGGGGTCTCACCGGGTTGGGGACGTCGTAGGCCACTCCTTTTCCAAACACGGGCGTGGTCAGCTTGGAGTAGACGTCTTCGGCGTTCAGCTCCTCGTTCTTGCTGTTGAACATGAGCGCGGCGGCGTCGCTGCCCAGCAGGTAGGTGAAGGTCTTCCCCACCATGGTGAAGCTGAACACGGGGCCGTACTGCAGGGGGGGTCAGAGGAGGTGTGGTGCGTTCATGGACTCCTCCTTAGATCCGGACAGACCAACAACTTACTTTGTCGTAGGCGTTCTCCAGAAACTCGATGGGACTTTTCCCAAAAGCCACAGCGTGACCCAGGAAGGGGATGCTGGAGGGGATGTGAGGAGGGAACTTCTGCAGGAGCACAGAGACGGAGGAGTGAGGAGAACCTGAGGAGAACCTGAGGAGAACCCGATTCTGAGGAGAACCACAGAATTTCTGGGGAAAACCAGAGAGATTCTAAGGAGAATCTAAGGAGAACCGGAGTTTGAGGAGAACCTGAGAGATTCTGAGGAGAACTTAGATTCTTCTGAGGAGAACCCAGGTTCTCCCGCAGAACCGGACTCACCCCGGGCTGCTCCGCTCCGTTCCTCAGCAGAACCTTGGAGGCGTAGGCCACAGTCAGGGTCACGAAGGTGGCCGCCAGCAGCACGGAGGTCGGGTTCTGGTTCACCGTCTCCTCCAGAACCTTCACTCCCATCTGGTAGAGATGCACCGACATCTTCCCGGACAGAACCCGCGCTGCGGAGCGGGCCGACAGAACTTTATATAGGAGCGCGGCTCCGCTGGGTCCGGACCGGCTCGCTGCAGCGCTCTCCACCTGTAGCGCGGAGGTCCCGCCCCCGCCTGACCGCAGCTCTCCTCCGGTTGGCTGACGGGAACATGTCAGTCACGCAGCGGCGGCTATGATTGGCGGCCGCTGCCTGAAGTGATCTCGCGCTATGTGACGTCACGCAGAGAGGACGCGCGAGCGTCGCAGCAGAGAGGATTCTGTTTAGCAGACTTTTCTATGAAGACATCATTTTTGGGGTTATTTCAGAAAACAAAAACACAGAATTTACTGTTTAACCCTTCTGCTATCCTATGACCCCCCCCCCCTTCCATTGAGGTGTTCTCCCCACCATGACAAAGGTGGATAAAGGTGGAAAGATTTCATTCAATTCAATTCAATTCAATTCAATTTTATTTGTATAGCCCAAAATCACAACAACAGTCGTCTCGATGGGCTTCATGTAATCCATGGACACCAGTGAAGATCACAAATCATTGAAGAGAAAAGGTTCAGAGCTCTGTCTGGTGGGTCTAGATGACCCAACTCTCTAGTGGTTCTAGATGACCCTGCTCCACAAGGGTTAAATGACATTTCTTTTACCTTATTGGTTAAAAAGTATTTTGTTGGTAGATTCCAGATATTCTTCCATTCTAAATGGTAAACTAAATTATTCCAAAAAGGAACTACGTAGGGAATGGAAACAACATCCTTCTGAAAGACTGAGCGTTTACGGCGATTCTGCTGGGAAACCAGACTTCCAGAACAAGTCATAGAATTTGTGAAGTCACAAAGTCTTGACCCAGGTTCTGAGGTTCTGAGGTTCAGGAAACAAAGGACCCGATAAACTGCAGATTGATACAAACATTTGAATAATTAGAATAGAATAATAATAATAACTTTTTGAAAGGAACAGGCTTAGATTATTAAACCTTGACATTTAAAAAAGTTCTATTTTCCTCTAAAGATCATCATTTCATTATTAGAATGCATCAATCATAAACATTTATTGATTATGATCAGTAATTCTGGTCCTGGCATAGAGCCCTGAGGGACACCGTAGTGCTGAAGCTTCTGGTTTTGGACCTTTTTACTCGGTTCTGCTTCTCGTCTTTGAGTCCTCTTGCATGTCTTGGTTTGATTGGTTGAAGGTTCCCGTCTGTCGTTTCTAATGTCTGTCGTTTCTTCATCGCTGACATTCATTACTTTGAGGACTGAAGTCAAACTGTCTGTCAATCATTATTCAATACTCGTCTGTTTGGGATGGAGTTTGAACCCTTATCGTAGTGCCTCAGAATACAAGTTGCCTACAGTCCAAGCCAGAACCAGATCAGACAAGCCTGAACCTGGAGGTGCAGCTATGCAGCACACCTGTCCAGAGGGGGGGGGGTAGTCCTCCACACAGCGGCGCTGGTTGCATTCTGAAGACGCTGCTCTGTTCGGGTCGAGCCGGGCACAGCAGCTCGGGGTCCGAGTCGGTCCGGTTCTGTGGTTGGTCCTTGAGTCTCTGAGGGGAACCTTTGTGGACTGGATTGGTGAATTTGGGATGGGGGGGGGGGACCTTTGATCTGCAGCAGAGTTCCTGTTTCTAAAATCCTGACGGACTTCCTTCTGACCCGATTCTCCAGCTGGTCTGAACTCTTTAGTCAGGAGGAACTTCAGCTCAGACATCAAGTTCAGACCAAACAAAGATTTGGCTTCTTTTATGGGAATTAACGTTGCAGTTTATCAGATATTTTGAACCTTTAGATCAGGAGTGTGCCCCCCCCCATCTGACCCATGATGCCTCTTGGAGCAGAAATGATCTCATGTCTCCTTAAAGTAAAGAGAATTCCCCTTTAGAGGGTAAAAATGACAAAACCGCTGCGTTTAGACATCCGTTTATTAGAACGAGTATTAAATAATGTCAGTATTTACAAAAACATCACAACGGATCCCCAAAAGGTAGGTTTCAGGTCTGTGAGACCGCAGGAAGCAGAGGAACCTCCAGAGGAACCTCCAGATGGAACCAGCAGAGGAACCTCCAGAAGAACCTCCAGAGGAACCTCCAGATGGAACCAGCAGAGGAACCTCCAGATGGAACCTCCAGAGGAACCTCCAGATGGAACCTCCAGAGGAACCTCCAGATGGAACCTCCAGAGGAACCTCCAGAAGAACCTCCAGAGGAACCTCCAGATGGAACCAGCAGAGGAACCTCCAGATGGAACCTCCAGAAGAACCTCCAGAGGAACCTCCAGATGGAACCAGCAGAGGAACCTCCAGATGGAACCTCCAGAGGAACCTCCAGATGGAACCAGCAGAGGAACCTCCAGAAGAACCTCCAGAGGAACCTCCAGATGGAACCAGCAGAGGAACCTCCAGAGGAACCTGCAGAGGAACCAGCAGAGGAACCTGCAGAGGAACCTGCAGAGGAACCAGCAGAGGAACCTGGAAATGGAACCAGCAGAGGAACCTCCAGAAGAACCTCCAGAGGAACCTCCAGATGGAACCAGCAGAGGAACCTCCAGATGGAACCTCCAGAGGAACCTCCAGATGGAACCTCCAGATGGAACCTCCAGAGGAACCTGCAGAGGAACCTCCAGAGGAACCTGCAGAGTAACCAGCAGAGGAACCTGCAGAGGAACCTCCAGAAGAACCTCCAGAGGAACCTCCAGATGGAACCTCCAGAGGAACCTGCAGAGGAACCAGCAGAGGAACCTCCAGAGGAACCTGCAGAGGAACCTCCAGAAGAACCTCCAGAGGAACCTCCAGATGGAACCTCCAGAGGAACCTGCAGAGGAACCTCCAGAGGAACCTGCAGAGGAACCTCCAGATGGAACCTCCAGAGGAACCTCCAGATGGAACCAGCAGAGGAACCTCCAGAGGAACCTCCAGATGGAACCTCCAGAGGAACCTGCAGAGGAACCTCCAGAGGAACCTGCAGAGTAACCAGCAGAGGAACCTGCAGAGGAACCTCCAGAAGAACCTCCAGAGGAACCTCCAGATGGAACCTCCAGAGGAACCTGCAGAGGAACCAGCAGAGGAACCTCCAGAGGAACCTCGTGATGGAACCTCCAGATGGAACCAGCAGAGGAACCAGCAGAGGAACCTCCAGAGGAACCTGCAGAGGAACCAGCAGAGGAACCTGCAGAGGAACCAGCAGAGGAACCTCCAGAGGAACCTCCAGATGGAACCTCCAGAGGAACCTCCAGATGGAACCTCCAGAGGAACCTCCAGAGGAACCTCCAGATGGAACCTCCAGAGGAACCAGCAGAGGAACCTCCAGATGGAACCTCCAGATGGAACCAGCAGAGGAACCAGCAGAGGAACCAGCAGAGGAACCTCCAGAAGAACCTCCAGATGGAACCAGCAGAGGAACCAGCAGAGGAACCTCCAGAGGAACCTGCAGAGGAACCAGCAGAGGCACCAGCAGAGGAACCTCCAGAGGAACCTGCAGAGGAACCTCCAGATGGAACCTGCAGGTCTTTGGCTGAGCCGCTCTCAGCCGTACGCGTACTTGTCCGCCGCTCCCTTGTCGTTGGGAGTCCCGTGTCCGCTCAGCTTCATCAGCAGCTTGACGATCAGGCCGGCCTGGAGGACAGGGAGACGAGGGACAGACGGTTGGACGGGCAGACATAGTGGTTCCTTAGAGCAGCTTTGGTTCCTCGGACGGCCTCACCTGCTTGGTGTGGACGATGATGTTCATCTTGTTGTCCCCGCTGTGGATCTGAAAGTACTGGTCGGCGTGTCCCAGCTGCCACATGAACGTCCCAAACTCCAGACTGATGAGGAGGACCTGCGAGGGAGGGGACGGCGTCAGAGCACATCCAGACCCCCGCTCCTCCCAGGTCGACCTCCACCCACCTTGGTCTCCATGTTCATGAGGTGCAGCCCCTTGGTGTTGACGCCGACGTAGACGCGGATGACCTTGTGGTTGCTGGCGCTGGCCTTGGTGTAGACCTGGCCGGTGAAGAAGGCGGCGCCGTAGGTGGGGATGTCCCAGCAGTTCTGCAGGAAGAGTCTCTGCAGGTGGTGCATCTCCTTACTGACTCCTTCACTGGTGCTCAGAGCCTGCAGGTCAGAGCAGGGGTCAGAGGTCACGCGGGTCACCAGCAGCCGGGTCACGTGGAGGCGGGAAATACCTTGTAGTCGTGAAGAATCCGGCTGGTCCAGTGGTGAGCTTTGCTCTTCACTTTGGAGATGGGAACGATGGACTTCAGGTTCTCCTCGCTGTGGACACACAAGTGGTTAGTGCTTCAGCAGGACGTGGACGCGTCCCGTCTGGGGGGGGGGGTCGCTCTCACTTCAGGAAGCCTTGCTTGTGCTTCTTGCTCTCATAGCTGCCATAGATGATCTGCAGAAGGAGGCTGGCCAGCGTGATCAGCTTACTGTCCGGCGCCGGAAAGAAGCCCTTCAGGAGGAAGTGGCGCGCCTCGTCGAACAGGATCAGGATGGCCAGAGGGTCCTCGATCTGGAACCCGGATTTATGGAGAGAAACGGTCAATAAGGAACGGGTGAGTCCAGGACCTGAAGTCCTGACAGGATGGCCGTCCATGTCATCATGCTACACGTATGATGACAATAAAGCATTCTGCTCCACTCTACTGTTCTCTACTGTATTGTACTCTACTCGAATCTACTCTACTGCACTCTATTCTTCTCTACTTTACTCTCATCCATGCACTACATAGGGTGTTTGATTCTACAATTCCTAAATCCGGTGCCTGGATATTTCCCAGAAGTCTCTCCAAAGAACCAGTGTGCAGCGATGCTCAGTATATTTCTTCAGGTTGGGTGACTGAACTACAAGAAGATCATGGATCCTAAACCAGGACTCTGGATCTTCATCCAGGAGTCTGGATCCTAAACCAGGACTCTGGATCCTAAACCAGGACTCTGGATCTTCATCCAGGAGTCTGGATCCTAAACCAGGACTCTGGATCCTCATCCAAGACTCTGGATCCTAAACCAGGACTCTGGATCTTCATCCAGGACTCAGGATCCTAAACCAGGACTCTGGATCATCATCCAGGACTCTGGATCTTCATCCAGGACTCTGGATCCTAAACCAGGACTCTGGATCCTAAACCAAGACTCTGGATCCTAAACCAGGACTCTGGATCCTCATCCAGGACTCTGGATCCTAAACCAGGACTCTGGATCCTCATCCAGGACTCTAGATCTTCATCCAGGACTCTGGATCCTAAACCAGGACTCTGGATCCTCATCCAGGACTCTGGATCCTAAACCAGGACTCTGGATTCTCATCCAGGAGTCTGGATCCTAAACCAGGACTCTGGATCTTCATCCAGGACTCTGGATCCTCATCCAGGACTCTGGATCCTCATCCAGGACTCTGGATCCTAAACCAGGACTCTAGATCCTAAACCAGTACTCTAGATCCTAAACCAGGACTCTGGATCCTAAACCAGGACTCTGGATCCTTATCCAGGACTCTGGATCCTCATCCAGGAGTCTGGATCCTAAACCAGGACTCTGGATCTTCATCCAGGACTCTGGATCCTAAACCAGGACTCTGGATCCTAAACCAGGACTCTGGATCTTCATCGAGGAGTCTGGATCCTAAACCAGGACTCTGGATCCTAAACCAGGACTCTGGATCTTCATCCAGGAGTCTGGATCCTAAACCAGGACTCTGGATCCTAAACCAGGACTCTGGATCCTCATCCAAGACTCTGGATCCTAAACCAGGACTCTGGATCTTCATCCAGGACTCAGGATCCTAAACCAGGACTCTGGATCCTCATCCAGGACTCTGGATCTTCATCCAGGACTCTGGATCTTGATCCAGGACTCTGGATCCTCATCCAGGACTCTGGATCCTAAACCAAGACTCTGGATCCTAAACCAGGACTCTGGATCCTCATCCAGGACTCTGGATCCTAAACCAGGACTCTGGATCCTCATCCAGGACTCTAGATCTTCATCCAGGACTCTGGATCCTAAACCAGGACTCTGGATCCTCATCCAGGACTCTGGATCCTAAACCAGGACTCTGGATTCTCATCCAGGAGTCTGGATCCTAAACCAGGACTCTGGATCTTCATCCAGGACTCTGGATCCTCATCCAGGACTCTGGATCCTAAACCAGGACTCTGGATCCTCATCCAGGACTCTGGATCCTAAACCAGGACTCTAGATCCTAAACCAGGACTCTAGATCCTAAACCTGGACACTGGATCCTAAACCAGGACTCTGGATCTTCATCCAGGACTCTGGATCCTAAACCAGGACTCTGGATCTTAAACCAGGACTCTGGATCCTCATCCAGGACTCTGGATCTTCATCCAGGAGTCTGGATCCTAAACCAGGACTCTGGATCTTCATCCAGGACTCTGGATCCTAAACCAGGACTCTAGATCCTAAACCAGGACTCTAGATCCTAAACCAGGACTCTGGATCCTAAACCAGGACTCTGGATCCTCATCCAGGACTCTGGATCCTAAACCAGGACTCTGGATCTTCATCCAGGACTCTGGATCCTAAACCAGGACTCTGGATCCTAAACTAGGACTCTGGATCCTCATCCAGGACTCTGGATCCTAAACCAGGACTCTGGATCCTCATCCAGGACTCTGGATCCTAAACCAAGACTCTGGATCCTAAACCAGGACTCTGGATCCTAAACCAGGACTCTGGATCCTCATCCAGGACTCTGGATCCTAATCCAGGACTCTGGATCCTCATCCAGGACTCTGGATCCTCAACCAGGACTCTGGATCCTAAACCAGGACTCTGGATCTTCATCCAGGACTCTGGATCCTAAACCAGGACTCTGGATCCTCATCCATGACTCTGGATTCTAAACCAGGACTCTGGATCCTCATCCATGACTCTGGATTCTAAACCAGGACTCTGGATCCTAAACCAGGACTCTGGATCTTCATCCAGGACTCTGGATCCTCATCCAGGACTCTGGATCCTCATCCAGGACTCTGGATCCTCATCCAGGACTCTGGATCCTCAACCAGGACTCTGGATCCTAAACCAGGACTCTGGATCTTCATCCAGGACTCTGGATCCTAAACCAGGACTCTGGATCCTCATCCATGACTCTGGATTCTAAACCAGGACTCTGGATCCTCATCCATGACTCTGGATTCTAAACCAGGACTCTGGATCCTAAACCAGGACTCTGGATCCTCATCCAGGACTCTGGATCCTAAACCAGGACTCTAGATCCTAAACCAGGACTCTGGATCCTCATCCAAGACTCTGGATCCTCATCCAGGAGTCTGGATCCTAAACCAGGACTCTGGATCTTAAACCAGGACTCTGGATCCTCATCCAGGACTCTGGATCCTAAACCAGGACTCTGGATCCTCATCCAGGACTCTGGATCCTAAACCAGGACTCTGGATCCTCATCCAGGACTCTGGATCCTAAACCAGGACTCTGGATCTTCATCCAGGACTCTGGATCTTAAACCAGGACTCTGGATCTTCATCCAGGAGTCTGGATCCTAAACCAGGACTCTGGATCTTCATCCAGGAGTCTGGATCCTAAACCAGGACTCTGGATTCTCATCCAGGAGTCTGGATCCTAAACCAAGACTCTGGATCCTAAACCAGGACTCTGGATCCTCATCCAGGACTCTGGATCCTAAACCAGGACTCTGGATCCTCATCCAGGACTCTAGATCTTCATCCAGGACTCTGGATCCTAAACCAGGACTCTGGATCCTCATCCAGGACTCTGGATCCTAAACCAGGACTCTGGATTCTCATCCAGGAGTCTGGATCCTAAACCAGGACTCTGGATCTTCATCCAGGACTCTGGATCCTCATCCAGGACTCTGGATCCTAAACCAGGACTCTGGATCCTCATCCAGGACTCTGGATCCTAAACCAGGACTCTAGATCCTAAACCAGGACTCTAGATCCTAAACCTGGACACTGGATCCTAAACCAGGACTCTGGATCTTCATCCAGGACTCTGGATCCTAAACCAGGACTCTGGATCTTAAACCAGGACTCTGGATCCTCATCCAGGACTCTGGATCTTCATCCAGGAGTCTGGATCCTAAACCAGGACTCTGGATCTTCATCCAGGACTCTGGATCCTAAACCAGGACTCTAGATCCTAAACCAGGACTCTAGATCCTAAACCAGGACTCTGGATCCTAAACCAGGACTCTGGATCCTCATCCAGGACTCTGGATCCTAAACCAGGACTCTGGATCTTCATCCAGGACTCTGGATCCTAAACCAGGACTCTGGATCTTAAACCAGGACTCTGGATCCTCATCCAGGACTCTGGATCCTAAACTAGGACTCTGGATCCTCATCCAGGACTCTGGATCCTAAACCAGGACTCTGGATCCTCATCCAGGACTCTGGATCCTAAACCAAGACTCTGGATCCTAAACCAGGACTCTGGATCCTAAACCAGGACTCTGGATCCTAAACCAGGACTCTGGATCCTCATCCAGGACTCTGGATCCTCATCCAGGACTCTGGATCCTCATCCAGGACTCTGGATCCTAAACCAGGACTCTGGATCTTCATCCAGGACTCTGGATCCTAAACCAGGACTCTGGATCCTCATCCATGACTCTCGATTCTAAACCAGGACTCTGGATCCTCATCCATGACTCTGGATTCTAAACCAGGACTCTGGATCCTAAACCAGGACTCTGGATCTTCATCCAGGACTCTGGATCCTCATCCAGGACTCTGGATCCTCATCCAGGACTCTGGATCCTCAACCAGGACTCTGGATCCTAAACCAGGACTCTGGATCTTCATCCAGGACTCTGGATCCTAAACCAGGACTCTGGATCCTCATCCATGACTCTGGATTCTAAACCAGGACTCTGGATCCTCATCCATGACTCTGGATTCTAAACCAGGACTCTGGATCCTAAACCAGGACTCTGGATCTTCATCCAGGACTATGGATCCTCATCCAGGACTCTGGATCCTCATCCAGGACTCTGGATCCTAAACCAGGACTCTGGATCCTCATCCAGGACTCTGGATCCTAAACCAGGACTCTAGATCCTAAACCAGGACTCTGGATCCTCATCCAAGACTCTGGATCCTCATCCAGGAGTCTGGATCCTAAACCAGGACTCTGGATCTTAAACCAGGACTCTGGATCCTCATCCAGGACTCTGGATCCTAAACCAGGACTCTGGATCCTCATCCAGGACTCTGGATCCTAAACCAGGACTCTGGATCCTCATCCAGGACTCTGGATCCTAAACCAGGACTCTGGATCTTCATCCAGGACTCTGGATCTTAAACCAGGACTCTGGATCCTCATCCAGGACTCTGGATCTTCATCCAGGAGTCTGGATCCTAAACCAGGACTCTGGATCTTCATCCAGGAGTCTGGATCCTAAACCAGGACTCTGGATCCTCATCCAGGACTCTGGATCCTAAACCAGGACTCTGCATCCTCATCCAGGACTCTAGATCTCCATCCAGGACTCTGGATCCTAAACCAGGACTCTGGATCCTCATCCAGGACTCTGGATCCTAAACCAGGACTCTGGATTCTCATCCAGGAGTCTGGATCCTAAACCAGGACTCTGGATCTTCATCCAGGACTCTGGATCCTCATCCAGGACTCTGGATCCTAAACCAGGACTCTGGATCCTCATCCAGGACTCTGGATCCTAAACCAGGACTCTAGATCCTAAACCAGGACTCTAGATCCTAAACCAGGACACTGGATCCTAAACCAGGACTCTGGATCTTCATCCAGGACTCTGGATCCTAAACCGGGACTCTGGATCTTAAACCAGGACTCTGGATCCTCATCCAGGACTCTGGATCTTCATCCAGGAGTCTGGATCCTAAACCA
The DNA here is from genome assembly GCF_053564925.1 of Oryzias latipes. Classification (NCBI taxonomy): domain Eukaryota; kingdom Metazoa; phylum Chordata; class Actinopteri; order Beloniformes; family Adrianichthyidae; genus Oryzias; species Oryzias latipes. Next base: position 29,573,420 of record NC_136247.1, on the reverse strand, counting down.
GGACTCTGGATCTTCATTCAGGACTCTGGATCCTAAACCAGGACTCTGGATCCTCATCCAGGACTCTGGATCCTAAACCAGGACTATAGATCCTAAACCAGGACTCTAGATCCTAAACCAGGACTCTGGATCCTAAACCAGGACTCTGGATCCTCATCCAGGACTCTGGATCCTCATCCAGGAGTCTGGATCCTAAACCAGGACTCTGGATCTTCATCCAGGACTCTGGATCCTAAACCAGGACTCTGGATCTTAAACCAGGACTCTGGATCCTCATCCAGGACTCTGGATCCTAAACTAGGACTCTGGATCCTCATCCAGGACTCTGGATCCTAAACTAGGACTCTGGATCCTAAACCAGGACTCTGGATCCTCATCCAGGACTCTGGATCCTAAACCAAGACTCTGGATCCTAAACCAGGACTCTGGATCCTAAACCAGGACTCTGGATCCTCATCCAGGACTCTGGATCCTCATCCAGGACTCTGGATCCTCAACCAGGACTCTGGATCCTAAACCAGGACTCTGGATCTTCATCCAGGACTCTGGATCCTAAACCAGGACTCTGGATCCTCATCCATGACTCTGGATTCTAAACCAGGACTCTGGATCCTCATCCATGACTCTGGATTCTAAACCAGGACTCTGGATCCTAAACCAGGACTCTGGATCTTCATCCAGGACTCTGGATCCTCATCCAGGACTCTGGATCCTCATCCAGGACTCTGGATCATAAACCAGGACTCTGGATCCTCATCCAGGACTCTGGATCCTAAACCAGGACTCTAGATCCTAAACCAGGACTCTGGATCCTCATCCAAGACTCTGGATCCTCATCCAGGAGTCTGGATCCTAAACCAGGACTCTGGATCTTAAACCAGGACTCTGGATCCTCATCCATGACTCTGGATCCTCATCCAGGACTCTGGATCCTAAACCAGGACTCTGGATCCTCATCCAGGACTCTGGATCCTAAACCAGGACTCTGGATCTTCATCCAGGACTCTGGATCTTCATCCAGGACTCTGGATCCTCATCCAGGACTTTGTATCCTAAACCAGGACTCTGGATCCTAAACCAGGACTCTGGATCCTCATCCAAGACTCTGGATCCTAAACCAGGACTCTGGATCTTCATCCAGGACTCAGGATCCTAAACCAGGACTCTGGATCCTCATCCAGGACTCTGGATCTTCATCCAGGACTCTGGATCTTGATCCAGGACTCTGGATCCCCATCCAGGACTCTGGATCCTAAACCAAGACTCTGGATCCTAAACCAGGACTCTGGATCCTCATCCAGGACTCTGGATCCTAAACCAGGACTCTGGATCCTCATCCAGGACTCTAGATCTTCATCCAGGACTCTGGATCCTAAACCAGGACTCTGGATCCTAAACCAGGACTCTGGATCTTCATCCAGGAGTCTGGATCCTAAACCAGGACTCTGGATCCTCATCCAGGACTCTGGATCCTAAACCAAGACTCTGGATCCTAAACCAGGACTCTGGATCCTAAACCAGGACTCTGGATCCTCATCCAGGACTCTGGATCCTCATCCAGGAATCTGGATCCTCAACTAGGACTCTGGATCCTAAACCAGGACTCTGGATCCTCATCCAGGACTCTGGATCCTAAACCAAGACTCTGGATCCTAAACCAGGACTCTGGATCCTAAACCAGGACTCTGGATCCTCATCCAGGACTCTGGATCCTCATCCAGGACTCTGGATCCTCAACCAGGACTCTGGATCCTAAACCAGGACTCTGGATCTTCATCCAGGACTCTGGATCCTAAACCAGGACTCTGGATCCTCATCCATGACTCTGGATTCTAAACCAGGACTCTGGATCCTCATCCATGACTCTGGATTCTAAACCAGGACTCTGGATCCTAAACCAGGACTCTGGATCTTCATCCAGGACTCTGGATCCTCATCCAGGACTCTGGATCCTCATCCAGGACTCTGGATCATAAACCAGGACTCTGGATCCTCATCCAGGACTCTGGATCCTAAACCAGGACTCTAGATCCTAAACCAGGACTCTGGATCCTCATCCAAGACTCTGGATCCTCATCCAGGAGTCTGGATCCTAAACCAGGACTCTGGATCTTAAACCAGGACTCTGGATCCTCATCCAGGACTCTGGATCCTCATCCAGGACTCTGGATCCTAAACCAGGACTCTGGATCCTCATCCAGGACTCTGGATCCTAAACCAGGACTCTGGATCTTCATCCAGGACTCTGGATCTTCATCCAGGACTCTGGATCCTCATCCAGGACTTTGTATCCTAAACCAGGACTCTGGATCCTAAACCAGGACTCTGGATCCTCATCCAAGACTCTGGATCCTAAACCAGGACTCTGGATCTTCATCCAGGACTCAGGATCCTAAACCAGGACTCTGGATCCTCATCCAGGACTCTGGATCTTCATCCAGGACTCTGGATCTTGATCCAGGACTCTGGATCCCCATCCAGGACTCTGGATCCTAAACCAAGACTCTGGATCCTAAACCAGGACTCTGGATCCTCATCCAGGACTCTGGATCCTAAACCAGGACTCTGGATCCTCATCCAGGACTCTAGATCTTCATCCAGGACTCTGGATCCTAAACCAGGACTCTGGATCCTAAACCAGGACTCTGGATCTTCATCCAGGAGTCTGGATCCTAAACCAGGACTCTGGATCCTCATCCAGGACTCTGGATCCTAAACCAAGACTCTGGATCCTAAACCAGGACTCTGGATCCTAAACCAGGACTCTGGATCCTCATCCAGGACTCTGGATCCTCATCCAGGAATCTGGATCCTCAACCAGGACTCTGGATCCTAAACCAGGACTCTGGATCCTCATCCATGACTCTGGATTCTAAACCAGGACTCTGGATCCTCATCCATGACTCTGGATTCTAAACCAGGACTCTGGATCCTAAACCAGGACTCTGGATCCTCATCCATGACTCTGGATTCTAAACCAGGACTCTGGATCCTCATCCATGACTCTGGATTCTAAACCAGGACTCTGGATCCTAAACCAGGACTCTGGATCTTCATCCAGGACTCTGGATCCTCATCCAGGACTCTGGATCCTAAACCAGGACTCTGGATCTTCATCCAGGACTCTGGATCCTCATCCAGGACTCTGGATCCTAAACCAGGACTCTGGATCCTCATCCAGGACTCTGGATCTTCATCCAGGACTCTGGATCCTAAACCAGGACTCTGGATCCTCATCCAGGACTCTGGATCCTAAACCAGGACTCTGGATCCTCATCCAGGACTCTGGATCCTAAACCAGGACTCTGGATCTTCATCCAGGACTCTGGATCCTCATCCAGGACTTTGTATCCTAAACCAGGACTCTGGATCCTAAACCAGGACTCTGGATCCTCATCCAGGACTTTGTATCCTAAACCAGGACTCTGGATCCTAAACCAGGACTCTGGATCCTCATCCAGGACTCTGGATCCTAAACCAGGACTCTGGATCCTCATCCAGGACTCTGGATCCTCATCCAGTAGTGAGCGGGTTCAGACGCAGGTCCACTTTCTGAGAACAGAGCCGTCCTCTAGAGCAGTGTTTTTCAACCTTTTTTGAGCCACGGCACACTTTCACCCTGACAAAAATCCTGCGGCACACCAGCATCCCAAAAAAAAAAAAAAACAGAGATTCATGGTCTGTATTGATCGACCCCCCCCCCCCGTGCAATCTCACGTGGATTTTTGTGATAATTGTGGCAGAAAAAGCAGGAAGTTGCGGCTGTTTTTTTCTAAGAGATGAACCACCACTAAAGACGAGCTTTAGCTGGTATTTTTGTTAGAACTGAGCGACTTTATCAGCAGAATTAAGAACAAGGAAGTGAAGACTTTAACCACTTCTGATTGGTCAGACTGATGACATGTGATTAAACCTTCAAGAATGATTGGTGGAGACAGTTAAAGGGGCGGGACTTTTCCTTAAACAGTTATAGCTGCAGCTAAATCGCGGTACCGTGATTCTTATAAAAATGTCTTTAATAGAATCAAATAAACACAAAGAAAAAGTAATTTTAAGATCTTTTATATTCCTAACTACTCAGTGTTTTATCAGGGCCTGTTTGGATGAACAAAGAGCTGATATCCTGGAGATGGGAAATGTTTTTAGATCAGTTAATGAGGGCAATTTCTCCACGGCGCACTTGACCATCTCAGATGGCACACTGGTGTGCCGTGGCACACTGGTTGAAAAACACTGCTCTAGAGCGACCGCTGCTGGGCCGGGTCTGAACGGCAGCCTCCTGAACCGTAAAGATCATGATCGTCTTCAGACCCGGCGCCAACGTGCGCGCCCACATGCGTGGACATCACGTTGTGGGTTCAGTCGTTCATTCTGCTTCAATGATCCAGCATGGGGCCAGGATCTCCTGCTCGGTAACGTTTCCCACTGGAGGCGGAGTCAAACTTGAATCACCGCGGTTGTTTCATGGCCACATTCAGGGAAAGACCCGGATCGCTCGTTTCTTTCTGGATCCTCCTCCCAGCAGCTTCAGCTCCTCCACCTTGAAGCTGGGAAGCTTCCGGCCTCCAGCCGACCTTGTGTCAAAGTGTCCTCGCTCTTCACGAGGGGAAAGTACCTTCTTCTCCGTTTCCAGAGGCAACCGGACGTCCCGGCGCAGGAACAGCTGCGGCGTCTCCCTTTGAGGGTCCAGAACGGTCAAGTCCGTCACGATCTCGGTCCAGATGCGGAGGTGCTGCAGCGGCTTGTGGTACGGCTTCAACTGCAGGTCTGATCAACACGTCACAGTCAAATCACACGCCGTGAAGCAGCCGTCTGATCCCGGCATGCAGGACCGGCTGCTGTCCAGCAGGGGGAGACGTCCCTGCAGGAACCGGCTGAAAGGTTCTGCTTCTGGTTGCTGACGCAGACTTACGGAGGTTCTCGGAGCAGATCCAGATGGTGAAGTACTGCTGCGTGTCCTGGGACAGCCGCATGCCCTCCATGATCTGCTGCACCGTGGTGTTGTTGCCGTGTCTCAGCTCCACGGAGCGGTAGGAGTCGTCCATGCGGTAGATGCGGACCTTCTCGTACTGCAGAGCACACAAGGCACAGGTGAGCCTGCGTTCCCTCTGGGGGGGTCCTGAGGGGCTGAAGGAGACGTACCGGCCTGCTGGCGGCCTGCTGCAGGAGCTCCTTGGTCTGCTCCCACTCGTTCTGCTTGTTCTCCTCACACACCTGGAGGGGGGATCTCTTCTGCTGGTCCTCTATGTGCTGTTGGACATGCAGAGCCACAGTTAGACCATTAGAATGAAGGGTTCTGACGGCGTGGCAGACCGGTTCTGACCCGGTCGATTTCGGGGTGCTGCAGCAGGAGCTGCACGATCTGGGCGTGGCCTCCTCTGGCGGCGAAGTGCAGGGGGGAGCTGAGCTGGCCGTTCAGCAGGTTGGGGTTGCAGTTGCCTTTCTCCAGCAGCAGCTTGGTTGCCTCCACCTTCCCGTGCCTGCATGGAGGGAAAGGTCAGGACGGGGTCAGAGGTCAGAGGGGTCCTGCTGAGGACGTCACACCCACCAGCAGGAGTAGTGGATGGGAGCCCAGTGGTCGCTGTCCAGCTGCTTGACGGAGAAACCGCCGTCCAGCAGCTTGGACAGCAGCTCCGTGTCCCCCTGACAGGCGCTGCGGTGCAGAGGGAAGTCGTCCACCCACTGGTGCTTCCTGGGAAGAGCAGAGTTCCTGTGAGTGGCGGCGGCGGCGGCAGGTGAGGGTGGCGTTCAGGTGAACGTCCGCTCGTACTTGTCTTCTGCCAGACAGTTGGGGCCGTGCTGCCACTTCTCCCTCTTGGGGATCTGGATCTTGGAGTAATCTGGAGCGCCGAGCCCAAAGTACGGGTTGATGATGACTTTGTCCACCTGAGGAGGAGACCAGCCCACTTTTAGAAGCCCCGCCTCAGCAAAGCGGCGGCGTTCCGGCGAGGACCCTGACCCGGTTGGTGTACTGCAGATCTGAGCCGAACAGTGGGTTCAGGACGCAGATGTCGGCCTTCTCCAGGGACATCATCTTGCTCTTGATCTCCAGCGCCGTGTAGCCCATGTGCAGGTCCTCCTGGCTCCGCCCGCCGTCGCCGCCGTAGGCGGGGTTGCTGACGTTGGTCTTCACGCGCTCCACCGGCGCCGGCCGGAACAGAGCGGGGATGGCGTGGGGGACGGCGTGTTGTTCTGCTAACCATCTGCACAGACGGACAAGCGTCAGGTCTCCAGACTCCCGGCCCTGGCGGCGTCCTGGGGGGGGCGTACTTGTCTAAGGCCAGGAGCATCCTGGAGGTGGTGGGGCAGAGGTGGGGGCTGGTGTCACTGCAGACCCGCATGATGTCCTGGAGGCAGTAGAAGCTGGGGCTTCCCGGACTCTGGACGGGCTTGCTGCTATCTGCTGGGGAGAAGCCGCTCGTCTTCATCACCCGGGTCACACTCGGACTCGCTTCACACCGTTACGCCTCACCTTTAACTCCGACCGGCACCACGAACAGCGAGGCGGCTTCGGCGCCGCCTTCAGCTGGGACCGTCTTCATGTGGACCACCCGCTTCCCTGCAAGGCGCAGCGGGTCAGGCGACGCGTCCGGAGGAGGCGGTTCTCCTGCAGACGCCTCGCAGCCTCACCTGCAGAGCCCTGGGGGCCGGACACGGGTCTCATCGTCTCGTCCACATAGTCCAGGATGGACTTGGACTTGTCTCCTGATGGGATCTTTGTGGCCAGGAGGACTTTCTTTCTCTTCTTCTCCTTCCCCTCTGCAGGAACTTCTCTCAACAGGATCTGTGCACACAAACAGACTAGAACTTCCTCCAGAGTCCGGTTCTGACCGTCAGGAAGAGTTTTTGGGCTTGAGAGGTCCAGGAGTGACGCTGGACCCCCCTGAACCACGGCTCTGCAACCTTTAACCCCTTAGGAACCGTCTCGGCCCATTTCCTACCAACCACAACCCAGCCGGAGCCCCAAAGTCTGACCTGACTGTAGAATACAAGACCCTCGTAAATATGGAGGTTGTTTTGGGAGCAAATGACGGCGCCGTGACCGCACATGGCGAGAAAACATAGTGGTTGGTTAACACGAAACAGCAGTGACCTTTGACACCGGAAACTAACTTCAAAGCTTCCGTTACCCCTTTATTGGAAACAAGATAACTGCTTCAAAGCAATAATAACATTGATTTTGACGTATTGCATCGTTGATGTTTCTATGGCGAGGTGGTCGCCACGCCGGCGTGACGGGGACGCGGCCAGCTCAGGCCTAAATTTAGGACATGTTTATTTTCATGGAGACGATGATCCATAGATCCTCCAGCTTGACTCGTTTTTATTTTTCTGTTCTGGACTTAATGTGGGTCACAGAGACACGGATGTAGCGGCGGGAAGCGGCTGCTGCGGCAGGACGGCGTGGACGTCACCGTACCTGAATGATGTCATGAACCCAGAGACGTGATTACCGACGCTTCTGTAGAGCTTTTTCAAATAGATAGACCCCAAACATCCTCCGTGTCTTCTATGCATTAATGAGAAACACATCTGCAGTAGAGTATTGATCACATCCGTGTTTAGGAATGACTTATCATCTCATACCAACCATTTATCGTCTTTTACCCATGTCAGGTCACATGCTCCTTAGAAAATAAAACAAACAGTTTAACTTTGACAGATGCTCACATGGCTTCCTTTCAAAATAAAAGACAACCTGTACTTTTTAAAGTGGAAAACCTTTTTTTTCTTGAACCAAAGGAGGGGTCAAAGAGCCATGAAGGAGGGGTCAAACAGCCATGAAGGAGGGGTCAAAGAGCCACGTGGGGGGTCAAAGAGCCATGAAGGAGGGGTCAAACAGCCATGAAGGAGGGGTCAAAGAGCCACATGGGGGGTCAAAGAGCCATGAAGGAGGGGTCAAAGAGCCACATGGGGGGTCAAAGAGCCATGAAGGAGGGGTCAAACAGCCATGAAGGAGGGGTCAAAGAGCCACATGGGGGGTCAAAGAGCCATGAAGGAGGGGTCAAAGAGCCACATGTGGCCCCGGTCCTCGGAGCCAAACGTTTGCTTGGTACCTCATAGGCTTTGGCCTTGTACTCCTTGGAGCTCAGGCTGATGTGGTTCTTTGGACGGATGATGGCGACAAACACGTCTTCAAGGCCGTCCTCGTTCCCCATCCTGCCGTCTCCCCTCAGACCCGAGCTGCAGTCCGCCGATGAGGCCAAACGCTGAGCAGAGACATACCTGGAGCAGCAGACGGACAGCTGGAGATCAGACCATCAACCAATCAGAAAGTGGGTTTTGTTCAGAACAGAAATCAGAATCAGAAGCCTTTTATTATCACTGTACATGGTGATGCAATGACATTGCTGCAGCCTTGGAGTGGTGAAGAAAATAGAATAGAATAAAATAACACTGTAACTCACATATCTAAACAAAAATGTACTTTATGTACAGAAACAATTGAATATCAAACACTTATGACAAAATAGAATGGAATGAGTTAAGTTGCTATGAGCGCAGCATATAAACATTGTGTGTTGTTGCACAGAGACCCGGTTGTTGCAGGAGCCGCGTCATCAAGGGAAGGCCACGCCCCGGAAACGACTTTCTGCTAACTCCAAGTTCAAATAAGTAGTTTTTCGGAGGCTTTTCTCGGGTCTAAGTGTCCAAACTCCGCGGGTTTCGTCCCCGGTAATCGGTCTCAACTCTCGGCAGAAGCTGTGTGTTTGTAGCCGGGATGCTACCGTCAAAACAAGCCCCCTTCTCCGCCCCGTGAGCGCCACAACTCACCGTAAACGGACCGAACCCGGCTTGTTCCGGCGTCCCCGGTGTCTGGGTATCTAGCGGGAGCCGGTGTGTGTCCCGGGATGAACCGGGAGCGCCCTGGGGTCGCTGCAGGCCTGGGACTGGAGGCGCAGCGGGGAAGACGGGCGGGACTAGCTGCTGCGGCGGAGGGAGAACAGATGGCTCTGGCGGTGAGGCGGAGTCGCTGCGGATCGCTCCGCGGACCAAGTCCGGGTCAGACGTTCCGAGTCAGCTGCTAAATGTCAGAACTCGTGTTACCAACAGTCGGGCGGGTCCAAAAGACCCCGAACCCATTTCTGCAGCCAGTTCCTGCTTCTCTGTGGGGGGGTCACAGAGGTCATCCCGGAAGTGAGGAGGCGGCACACACCCCGTTACCCTCCAAGACAGGCACGCGCATACAGACACGCGCACAGGATGACCCAACTCCAGCCCGTCCTGAGCGGTCCAGAACTGACTATGTTCTGGACCGGGAGTCCATTTTTACAGACCTCATCCATGACCGTGAACGCATCGCAACTTTGATAGAAATCTTTCCTTTTGCAAAGGTTTCAGGAGTGTCGTGTAAATATAGTTGTGTAGATTCTTCTTCTTGTTAAATGTTATTACTTTTGTATTTTTGCATGTTGCTGTTCTTTTTTGTACTGACCTGCTGTAGCAGTTAAATTTCCCCAACGTGGGATCAATAAAGAATATCCAGTCTATACTGCAGTATAAGTACATCTACTAAGACCATGTGTGTAGTACTATTGTAGGGAGTATAGTAACTAAACACTTCATCAGACTAAATTGGAACATTTCAGTTTACCGTATAATGATAATATATAAAGTATCCTGCCTGACTTTTAGTTTAAACTAAGTTTACCTAAATAGAAACACGACACTGATTTGTTGTTTTTTGTCTTTTTTCTGTAAAATCAGAATTTAAACGTTTGAAATCAAATCTAATAATGAAATCAAGCAGCAGAAAGCGCCGGTCACCTGCGGCGGGAGCTTCATGCGTCAGTCCGAGGTTGGATTTTTACGACACGCCTTCTTCTGACACGCCGTTTTCGGACACGCCTTCTTTCCTGAAGAATTTCCTCGGAAACAATTCCACAAACTCTGATTCTTTTATTTCACTTTAAGGCCCAGTTTTTTTTTTTTTACATTTGCTCAAAAAGATACAAAAATAAAATCAAACTGAATATGTTTTGAAATCACAACTGAACATTTTGTTTAAACTGATTATTTCTCTATAATCTATGAATCAGCTTCAGTTCATTTCAGCCGTTATTCTATAGCATGCAAATATATAGATTTAAGGGGGGGGGGGGTCATGATGCAAGCTGAGCTCAGAACCCCAGAACTTCCATGATTCTGATCGTCCCGTTTGGGGGCGGAGCTCCATTACATAAATAAAAATCTGTTTGTGCCGCTGACTGTATGCGAGACCTGGACTGAGTCTGACCCCCCCTCCAAAATTCAGTCGCCATTTTTTGGTGATACAGATGCCGCCACGTTGGAGGTAGACATTGTCAGTAAGCAGTGGTTTCTGTGGCGACTACTCATCAATCAATCAGGAGGGAGCTTGTTGGAAGGCCACACCCCTTCCACTGAACGCAGGCTCGGCAAAATCTGTCAAACGCTGAGTAAGAGCTGTTCTCTCTAGAAGTCTCTGGGATTTTGGCTTCTTGGAGCCACTTCCTGTTTGGAACGCCAGGGGGGCGGAGTCACTCAGTCCAGGTCTCAGATACAGTCAGTGGTTTTTGCACAGAGTTAATTCCTGCCTCAGCGAGCTGCACCACACAGGGAGCCAAACACTGACCTTTGACCTTCCAGAAGGATTGTATAAAGTTCAGCATTTTTAAGCACACACACTCAGACACACACACTCAGACACGCACACTCAGACACGCACACCCAGACACACACACCCAGACACACACACTCAGACACACCCAGACACACACACTCAGACACGCACACACACACACACACACTCAGACACACACACTCAGACACACACACCCAGACACACACACACGCACACACACAGCATGGCTTTGGTTTCATTGCGTTTATGACTTTGACATCTTTTGGACGTTCTCCTCCTCACGAGGAGGAGGAGCACTGACTCAGCACCTCCTCCATCTTCTCCTGGATGTCCAGCACCCTCTTCGCCCACTTCTCTCGCACTTCGTCCTCGTCGTCCTCCGTGACCGCCGTGTAGCCCATCAGAGCGATGAGGCCCATGTGGAACAGGTGAGCGATGTAGGAGCAGTGGCGCTCCATGGTGTCGCGGTCGCCGTCACAGTTGTCCAGGTACACCTTCAGCAGCGGCCTCCCGAAGGTCATGCCCTTGCCCATCACGCCGCGGTAGAAGACGTCCAGGCTCATGTCCGCCTTGTCTCTTTCATAAATGCTTTCAAACTTCTTCATGTAGGCCGTGGCGTTTTCTGGATCCGTCTTGACCTTGGCCACCATGTCCAGGAAGCTTTGGTACTGGTGCCGGATGTACTTCTCGTAGGTGCCGTACGTCTCCTTCACCTCGTTGATCAGAATCTTCTTCAGGCACTCCTGGTTCTTCCGGGAGATGGTGTCCAGCTTGCTGGAGATCTCCTGAAAGTCCTTGTCCAGAGGATGGCCTTCGTCCTTCACCAGGCCCTTCCGAGCCACTCCCACCAGCGAGGAGACGATTCCAAAGATGGGATCGATGGAGGAGGCGAAGGAGGAGACTTTCTCCACGCAGCCCAGCACCGAGGCCGCCGTTTTCCGGATCTTATCGGCATCGGCCATTCCCACCAGAGTCCACGGAGGAGGAGGAGGCTGTGGAGGGAAAACAGACATGTGATCTCTGCTGCTGGACAGAAACCGAGTCACGGTGGCGCCCCGTGGGCCCACAGAACCCCGTTAGGGGGAGAGCCCACCTCACCAGGTGGGTGGAGCCTCAAATCTTGAAATGATCGTGAAGCAGTTCAGGTCGGGATGGGATTCCATCCTTTCCTGCTCTTCTTAGAGGCTAACCACTACCCCACAGTCCAATGAACATCTGTGGGCGGGGCTATGAGCCAGGTCTGCTGTCAATCAAATAGCCCTCATAGCTGCGGCGTTAATCATCGGTCAAAGTGGATCTGCAGGAACGGTGAGTCCAGACCAGCATCAGGTGAGTCTGGGGCAAAGGTCACACCTGCAGCATCTTCTCGGGTCTCCTCTCTCCCCTCTTCCTCATCCAGAGGAGATCTTCCTCCTGATTTAACCCCAAACGCAGCAGGCAGCAGCCTGGCTGCGGTTTCTCCTCTTTTCCTGATTTCCCAGCGGCTCTTGCGCGAGTCCGCCCCTCCCGCCGCCTTTAGCCTGCCTCGCGGAGACCAAAGCTGCTCCCGTTAAAGGTTCGAAAGTCTTACTCACCTTGGGTCAAACGGTTCCGGTTCTTCTGTCCGGTGTTTCAGACTGACTTTCTGTTTCTGTGTTTTCAGCGCAGTCATACAAGCCCCGCCCCCTGTCTGCCCAATAGGGAGTGTTCCCTTCCGGAAGTAAGCGCGCATGCCTTGTTCTGATTGGACGAGAGGCACTCCTCTAATTCCTGTGACGTCGACAGCTGCATTCTTTTAGGGATAACCCCTAAATTATTGATTTGGTTACGTTAATTATGATAAGACATTTTTATCTCAATTTTATTTAATAAATCTTCTCATTTTATTAACCAAGTATTATATTCAAAAATCTAAATTCAGCAATAAAGCTCCTAATTTTCTTGATTTTCTTGCCCAAGTTAGATGTTACTTACATTCCATTTCCCCCAGTACAAACAAAAAATCTATTAAAACGTATCACCTTGCTCAACTGTATAATTTAATATAAGTTTATTTTTTTGCCTGTATATCCCCTGGCGTTTATTTTGAACGTTTGATGTACAGTTTACTGTTCCTTGTTCTTTTGCTGTATGTCACTTTTGTTCTGCATCAATAAAAAAAAAAAAAACCCTAAATTATTGACCATTACAATGCCCATGTAACCCCTTTATTTTATTTTAATTGTTTTATTTAAGGGTTAAATAAAAAACATTTTAATTTTTCAGTTTAAAATTTTCTGTGTTCTTGTATTTTTTATTTCACTTTTTTAATGTTTACATTTTTCTATACCTGATATAATTATAACTTGTTGAATTCTTTTTACAACTGCCACAATACCTCAAGTGTTTGTTCCAAAAATACTAATAATAATAATAATAAAGGGCGGGACCAGAGTGGGCGGGGCTTTGATTGAACGTCTGCAGTGGGCAGACGTTCAGTGTAAACTCTGTAAAACTGCAGTTTTAAACATGTGAACACCCCAAGAGAAAAGGGGACTTTTAGAAAAAAATAAAACATAACTAAGAAAGAAAAATGGTTATAGATTTCTGTAATCGGACAGTCATGATGTGAAGCAGGAAAATATTTATCTTCTTTTCTAACTTCATAATCAAACACTTAATCATTAGTTCTGTTAACTTTGAGGGGAAAAGACCTTCGAGTTCGATCTCATGATAGATGAATAATGGATGATGGATGGATAATCTAGCCACAGGGGTTGCAAGCCAGTTGCCTCTGTGCCGGTCCCAAGCCCGGATAAATAGAGAGGGTTGCGTCAGGAAGGGCATCTGGCGTAAAAATTGCTAAAATAACCATGCGAATCATCCACAACACTTTAGACATACCGGATCGGTCGAGGCCCGGGTTAACAACGACCGCCACCGATGCTGTTAACCTACAGGGTGTCGGTGGAAATTTGACTACTGTTGGTGGAAGAAAGAGGGGAGGCAGAAGGGTCCGTGGCCAGAGAGAGAAGGGAAAAGGCAGGAACATAGGTTTGAGAATAGGGACTCTTAACGTTGGCACAATGACAGGGAAAGGCAGAGAGCTGGCAGACATGATGGAGAGAAGGAAGGTAGATGTACTGTGTGTGCAGGAGACAAGGTGGAAGGGCAGCAAGGCACGTAGTATTGGAGGAGGATACAAACTGTTCTATCATGGTGTTGATAGGAAGAGAAACGGGGTAGGTGTGATTCTGAAGGGGGAGTTTGTAAACAGTGTTCTAGAGGTGAAAAGAGTCTCAGACAGGATGATGAGCCTAAAGTTAGAAATTGAAGGGGTGATGGTGAATGTAGTCAGTGGGTATGCACCACAGGTTGGCTGTGAGTTAGAAGTGAAGGAGAGATTCTGGAGTGAGTTGGATGAGGTCATAGAGGGTATCCCCAGAGGAGAGAGAGTTGTTATTGGAGCAGACTTTAATGGCCATGTTGGTGAGGGCAACAGAGGTGATGAGGAGGTGATGGGCAGGTTTGGTGTGAAGGAAAGGAATCTGGAGGGACAGATGGTGGTGGACTTTGCGAAGAGGATGGAAATGGCTGTAGTCAACACTTACTTCCAGAAGAGAGAGGAACATAGAGTGGCATACAGAAGTGGAGGTAGGAGTACCCAGGTGGACTACATCCTATGTAGACGAGGTCATTTGAGAGAGGTTATTGACTGCAAAGTGGTGGTAGGAGAGAGTGTAGCCAGACAGCACCGCATGGTGGTGTGTAAGATGACTCTGGTCAGGAAGAAGAAGAGAGGGAAAACAGAAAAGAAGACCAAGTGGTGGAAGCTACAGAATGAAGAAACTTGTGAGGAATTTAGGCAGAAGTTGAGGCAGGTCCTGGGTGGTCAGGATGAGCTTCCAGATGACTGGGAAACTACAGCAGAAATTATCAGGGAAACAGGTAGGAAGTTGCTAGGTGTGTCATCTGGAAAGAGGAAAGACGGTAAAGAGACTTGGTGGTGGAATGAGGAAGTACAGGAATGCGTCCAGAGGAAGAGGTTGGCTAAAAGGAAGTGGGATGTAGAAAGGACTGAGGAAGGTAGACAGGAGTACAAGGAAGCGCAGCGTAGAGTGAAGAGAGAGGTGGCAAAGGCCAAACAGAAGGCTTACGATGAGCTATATGACAGGTTAGACACAAAGGAAGGAGAGAAGGACTTGTACAGGCTAGCCAGACAGAGAGACAGAGATGGGAAGGACGTGCAACAGATAAGGGTGATAAAGGACAGAGATGGAAAGGTGCTAACAACCCAAGAGAGTGTACAGAAAAGATGGAAGGAGTATTTTGAGGAGCTGATGAACAAGGAAAATGACAGGGAAAGAAGGGAGGAAGATGTGGTTGTTGTGGAGCAGGAAGTAGCAGAGATTGGAAAGGATGAGGTTAGGAAGGCTCTGAAAAGGATGAAGAGCGGAAAGGCCGTTGGTCCTGATGACCTACCTGTGGAGGTATGGAAGTGCCTAGGAGAGACAGCAGTGGAATTTCTAACAAGGTTGTTCAATAGGATTCTAGAGAGTGAGAAGATGCCTGAGGAATGGAGGAGAAGCGTTCTGGTCCCGATCTTTAAAAACAAGGGTGACACGCAGAACTGCAGCAACTATAGAGGAATAAAGTTGATGAGCCACACAATGAAGCTGTGGGAAAGAGTAGTGGAAGCCAGGCTTAGGAAGAAGGTGGAGATTTGTGAGCAGCAGTATGGTTTCATGCCCCGTAAGAGCACCACTGATGCCATTTTTGCTTTGAGAATGTTGATGGAAAAGTACAGAGAAGGTCAGAAGGAGCTGCATTGTGTGTTCGTAGATTTAGAGAAGGCGTATGACAGGGTGCCGAGGGAGGAGCTGTGGTACTGTATGAGGTCGTCTGGAGTGGCAGAGAAGTATGTCAGAGTAGTTCAGGACATGTATGAGAGAAGTATGACGGTGGTGAGATGTGCTGTAGGTCAGACAGAGGAGTTCAAGGTGGAGGTGGGACTACACCAAGGATCAGCTTTGAGTCCTTTTTTGTTTGCTATGCTGATGGACAGGCTGACAGACGAGGTAAGACAGGAATCTCCCTGGACAATGATGTTTGCGGATGACATTGTAATTTGCAGTGAGAGTAGAGAGCAGGTGGAGGAACAGCTAGAGAGGTGGAGGTTTGCTCTGGAAAGAAGAGGCATGAAGGTCAGTCGTAGTAAGACAGAATACATGTGTCTGAACGAGAGGGATCAAGGTAGAAGCGTTAGGTTACAGGGGGCTGAGGTGAAGAAGGTGCAGGGGCCTCATTTCTAAAACTTTGCGTAGGATTTGCGTCAGAAGTGGCGTACGGATGAAACATG